>NW_005871060.1:11570957-11726140 GCF_000147115.1 Myotis lucifugus
AGGTCTAGGCTAAGGGGAAATCCCTTCCCCTGCTGTAGAATGAATTTTGTGCACCGAGGCTCTAGTGTATTGTATAATCAAGCCTGATCTTGCTTCACAACCCAGTTGTAGTTCTAAGTAATGTAACCAAAAAAACACAAAAGTTAAAGATATTACTTTCTGGGTATGGAAAAGAATAAAAGCAATTCATTATATTTTAGATTTGGAGAATTTCTCACAAAATTTGTGACACAATAAAAACTCCTAATTAATGCAGAGTGACTTTCTTACACCTGAGTAAGTGATTTAGGATGTGAGATATCATGGTTCTTACTAGAGAAATTTCAGTGTAGCCTTATTAACTTCATCACTTTAACAAACATACTTTTTCATTTTGAACATAAAATTCAAGATAAGGAGCTTTCTACAGCTTATCATTTCTTAACATTACCTCCTTGCTTTAGTAAGCTCAGGTTGTTATAACAAAATACCATAGGCTGGATGGTTTAATCAGGGGTCCTCAAACTACGGCCCATGGGCCACGTGCAAATACAAATATTGTATTTGTTCCCTTTTTGTTTTTTTTACTTCAAAATAAGATATGTGCAGTGTGCATAGGAATTTGTTCATAGTATTTTTTTAAACTATAGTCTGGCCCTCCAACGGTCTGAGGGACAGTGAACTGGCCCCCTGTTTAAAATGTTTGAGGACCCCTGGTTTAAACAATGGACTTTTATTTCCTATGGTTCTGGAAGCTGCGTATTTAAGATCATAGACAGCTGTGTCCTTCTCACTGTGTTCGTACATGAAAGGGAGTGAATCAGGTGTGGTTTGTTTGTCTTCTTTTATGATGACTAATCCCATTCCATCAAGGGCCCCACCATCATGACCTCATCTAATCCTAATTACTTCCCAAAGGCTTCATCTCCAAATACCATCACACGGGGGTTAAGGCATCAACAAATTAATGTGGGGGGAACACAAACTCCAGTCCATAGCACTCATTTTAATCTTACAACCACCTAGTAAGTTTACTATTGTTTTACTCATTTCATCAATGAGATCAGAAAGTTTAGGTAATTTTCCCAAGATAAAGAGCATGTATGTTTCACTAAACCAGATTCTATAACTTTTGCTCTTTCCGTTTATACTATGTTTACCTCCAAAGTAGTCTCTCCACCAAGGAGGCAGAGTGATTCAAGAAAATATTTGCTGCCTCAATGTCCTTTACTTTTAAAAATGCCATTGATATTGCTAGCGAGAAAATCTGAGCAACGATCTATGTTAGCAAATCAAAACACTATGGATTCAAAATCATTTTAGAGATTGATGTTTAGATCAATAATTATAGAACCCTAAGAGGAAGGCATTTATCTGATATCAAGTTTACCTCCCAAAGAAATCTAACATCCTAATTTTCTTTTCTTAAAGGCAATTGGGAAAAATACTGAGAAAAAATTTCATGCTATTTGTTTTAAGAAGAGATCCAATAAAATGTCTAACATAAGGAAAACATACAGTACATGAAAAATAATCTAGTTGTCAAATTCTTATTATTTCTTTTTCTTATTTTCTGATACTGACATAGACATCATTGAATTCCATATGCTTGTCTTGCCTTATATGCATTTAAAAAAACAAGATATTTACAAAGTTAGTTTAAATATTTCTACCTAGGGACAAAAATTACAGCTTATTTAAATTTTCTTATTTGGGCGTTAAAATTAAATGGCAAATGCAAATTTATTTGTCCTAATTTTTTTAAATAAAATGTATTTTATTTTGTAGTTAATCATTTATACCTAAGTAATCTCTGAATAAGATGTAACCCTACTATGGACTGTCTTTTCCAGAATCCTGTTTTTAGGAATGCAAGAGATTTGAGTATTAAGTTAGCTGTACCCTGTTTTTTAAGAGGGAAAAAACCCCACAAAACTATTTGATGTATATTAATACATAGGGGTCTGAGATTATTAACATTTATAATAATGTTTTCTATTCTCTAAAACTACAAATTTAGTGGAAACAATAATAGTTAAGTACTCTGGAAATTACCACTTTTAAGTAATATTGAATGCCATAGTATAATTTCTTATGTGGTCTTGATTTCTCAATAAAAACTGTGATTTTATTCAATGAAAAGAAATGCCACCATTTGATTAACATTCTGAGAAAAGATTGATACACTTAAGCATGACAATTAGAAAAATATGCAAAATTTCTCTGCATAATAAATTTTAAAACCACATATATGTTGTATGCTACCTAAATGCTTTGATTATGACAATTTGCTCTAAGGCTGTCTTGGTAATAGATTGGTTTACAGATGCATTCAAACTGGGCGTCAAGCAATGTGATTTATTTTCAGGTTCTTGGAAGTTGTGATGATGTTTTCATCAGCTGGTTGACATGACTTGTGTCTTCACTTTCTTTGCCACCAGGCTTCTCCTAATTTCTGATATGCAATAATAAAGTGCAATATCCCAGGGACCATTACGGGAATATGATGCTATCATTTAATTTCAATACATGTGTGGAATCTCTTCTTTCTCAGCTATACTCTTTATCTCAATGTTTACAACTGGTCACAACTCAAAATGTATCTTACAATGTTTGGGCTTTATAGTTGACAAAACCCTGTTTATTGATTCTATGTGTTTTGTAACAACACAAAATATACAAAATTCTAAATTCTCTGTTTCTCTCTCTCACTTGCAAGCTCATTCACATGCACACACAGAGTTTTCTAAGATGCCTGGAAGATGGATGCTTGAAAACAGCTATAAAGTGTTTGAAAAGGTGCCTGAATGTATATTCACTTGGCATCCAGACCAGCTAATAGGGAAGATGACACACTTAAAATGCTGTTGCAATGCCTTGAAAGCATAACCAACATTATATCTTTAAAACCATCATGTGTTCTCTATAGTCTCACAACTTCAGAGTAAAGGGTGCTCATCTGTTGTATACTTCTATATAATGTGATTTCAAAAAACTGAAATGAACAACATGATGATACATTTTATAATTTATATGTAATATGACCTATGGTTTAAGACTCAATTATTTTCCTGACCACAGAGTTCTATTCTATTTTGAACTCAGTTTTCTATAAAGAATGTCAAGAAGCACTGCATTGATTTTTTATTAATTACTTAAGGTAATAAATTTAGCAGGTTATTTTAAAAGCTTTGTGAGGATTCATAAACTCAACTTCAGAATTCCATTGGTAATTGTTTACAAACCTTTGGTTATGATTATAATCAGTGCTTTAAAATTTCAATTCTAAAATAATAATTTAAACATATTTAAAATGAAATACTGATGAATATACTGCTTATTACTTATACATTCTTCAAATAGTCTCATTATTGATCTTATTTCCTTTTTTCTGTAAAAGAACATTTATTTGGTAAATCATAGAAGTAGAAAAGGTAATTCCTAAAAGAAATGGGCTTAGGAAGGAAGTTATGGAGATAAAGAAGGACCCTTGAAGCCTGGGAGTGAGGAAGCTGATGGTAATATGCCTGAGGCAGGGAGGGGGAAGGGAAAGGTGCTGGCCTGCTCCCTGGAGGGAGAGAACCTCATTTTATTTTAAATGGATCTTATACATCTCATTCCAGTTTATGCTTCATATTTCTCTAATATAACACACACTTTGACATTTGTAGAGATATCAGTGGAATAAGCATTAAATGTACAGAAGTGAAAAAAATGAATATCATAGCTTAAGGAAGATTTTAAAAACAAATCACATTTCAGAAGATGACTATATGAAGTAGACCCAACCTTGATACAGAAAGTTAATTTGTGATAGCAATAAATCCAAGAATAGTGTTTGCTAGTCTCATTTTTGGTCTCCACCCAGAATCCTATCTAATAAAAGACAAAAAGGGTAATTAACCGTACCTCCGCTACGCTTCCCATTGGCTAATCAGGGCAATATGCAAATTAACTGCCAACAAAGATGGCGGCCGGCAGCCACGCAGCTGAAGCGAACATGAGGCTTGCTTGCTCCAGTGATGGAGGAAGCCAAGGTTCCCCGCCTGCTGCGGCTGGGCTCTGAGCTCCACTCTAAGCAACAAAGTTACAATTATAGAAGCTAAACAAACCCCAGATACCTGCTTTCAGCAGGCCCTGGCCTCGGAGCTGGAGCGGCAACAAAGTTTCAATTATAGAAGGTAAATAAATCCCAGAATAATAAAAAAAAAAAAGAAAAAAAGAAGAGGCTGGGAGCTTCAGTCACTGGCCAGCCTGAAAACGGCCCTCAGCCCCTCACCCAGAATGGCCAGGCACCCCAGTGGGGACCCCCACCCTGAAGGAGGTGTGACCAGCTGCAAATAGCCATTAGCCCCTCACCCAGGCTGGTCAGGCACCCAAGCGGGACCCCCACCCTGATCCAGGACACCCTTCAAAGCAAACCAGCCGGCCCCCCACCCGTGCACCAGGCCTCTATCCTATATAGTAAAAGGGTAATATGCAAACTGACCCTAACAGCAGAAAGACTGGAAATGACTGGTCACTATGACACACACTGACCACCAGGGGGCAGATGCTCAATGCAGGAGCTGCCCTCTGGTGGTCAGTGCGCTCCCACATGGGGGAGCTCTGCTCAACCACAAACCAGGCTGATGGCTGCCAGTACAGCGGTGGTGGTGAGAGTCTCTCCTGCCTCCTCAGCAGCGCTAAGGATGTCTGACTGCAGCTTAGGTCTGCTCCCCGCTGGCAAGTGGACATCCCCCGAGGGCTGCCGGGCTACCAGAGGGATGTCTGATTGCCATCTTAGGCCCAATCCCCTGAGGAGCAGGCCTAAGCCAGCAGGTGGTCATCCCCGAGGGGTCCCAGACTGCAAGAGGGCACAGGCCGGGCTGAGGGCCCCTCCTCCCCCTGAGTGCACAAATTTTTGTGCACCGGGCCTCTAGTTTCACAATAAGAGAGAGTACTGTTTCATTTTAAAGCGTTATTTATTACACTGGTACTCATATGACTAAAATAAATACACAAAACAAAATGATTTTAGAAAATGCTTTTGCATGGTGTGATTCACTGCTAGGGTTTGGGTTCATTTTATTTATTTTTTCCTTCATGGGTTCTTATACAGGAAAAGGGTAATATTTAAGGTTAACTTTCACCTGGAAACCATGTTGAATATATTTTATCTCATACAACAGTTTGGACTCTATATTTTACATTTTACTTTAAAGGAAAGATGAACAGAAAAAGGAATATACATAAAAGCCCAGTCTTGAATTCTGGTGAATAATGAAATCTGACCATATCCCAGATATGGGAGCTGGTGCCATGCTCCCACTAAATGGCTGATTTTAAAGAGTTTATACTGGATACATTAGGTCAGAGGCTGATAAGAGTTTTATCCTCAAACAAACAGAAAAAATGGCTCACAAATATGCCCTGACAGCCTTGCGATGAGTAAATTTGATAAAACTGTAGCACCATCTCACTAGCCATAACTAATGTTTTATATTAAAGTTCTAACATGAGAATATTTATTGATAAAGAAAATATAGTTAAATGCAGGACATTTCAATTTTCTAACAACTTCAAATTTAAATACTTTAAACTGTATATTGAAGAATTGCTTAGTGTGTGGACACTAAAATGAAGACCTGAGGCAAACCAACATCCAATTATTTGACGAGGGTTCCATCAACCACTACTTTCCCAAACAAGGGCCGAATTCAAAGGTTTCCAGAAGAATCTTTCTTAATGAAGACTAGGAACTACAGCCATTCACACCACTTTATTCACATGATAGCTTATTACATAAATGAGGATAAGCATGCTATTACGTTAAATGTAAAATTGGAATCATTGAAAAATATGTGATTTGGTTACATCCCAGAGATGCTCAAATTCATCTTTTATTTTACCAGAAACAAATCTTTTCATTTCTCATTTAGTACTATTTTTTTCTACAGTAACAATAAAGTTACTAAAATTATAACAAATTGTGAATCTTACAGTGCCTTTTAAAGTTATTTTTCTTATATTTTAATAGCACAGGAATGAAGTATTTCTCCCATGGGAAGGTCTTTCTTGTTACCTGCACTTCTTGGAATAGAATTATTCACATTAATGGGAATATAGATTTAAATATTTATACTTTTTTAACTGCTCAACTGTAGGAGATGACCAAACACTTTCTTAAGATATTTGATAAAATTTAAGACATTTGGGGAAATGATCAAAAGAAAAGGAATTCATAGCATTGTACTTAATAGCAAGGAAGTAAATGAAAGAATTAATATGTAATCAAACAATGTGCTCTTAATATATCTATCTCTGTTAGTTCTAAACCATGTTGGACAAATGAGACTGAAAGTCTCCTTTGAATAAAGCACTTGAAAGCAGCGTAATGTCTGAGTGCAAACCCCACCCTGTAGGTCAATTTATACCTCAATTTTCTATCTGTACAAGGGGATAATAATATGGATCACCTCATACCGTTTTGATGAGGATTAAGTAAGTTAATATTTATAGAATACTGAAAAATAGTGCTTGGCACAGAAAAAAGTGTTACATAGGGTTTCATCAATCAAGTAATTAATCAATCATTTGGCCTTCCTATTAAGAGGAAATTTCTGGTAATAATTGGCTTTGTCCAAGTCTGTCCACCATGAGCAATGATGATGATGGTGATAATGATGGAGAAAGAATCCATCTGTTCCTCTTTGAGAGAAATTCCTCACAAAATATCAGAAATTCTATAATCTCTGTACTTTTCAGATTTTTTTTAATGTTTCCTGAACGAGGATATGTTTTTATTTATTTGAGAGAAATAGAGAGAGAAGGAAATATCAATGTGAGAGAGGAACACCAATTGGTTTCTATCATATGCTCCCCAACCTGGGATCATACCCACAAACTTGGAAACTTGGTATGTGTCCTGACCAGGAAACTAACCACAACATTTTTGGTGTATGGGACCATGCTCTAACCAACTGACCCACCCAACCAGATCTGGAATTTTCAGATTTTTCATTGACATTTTTTATGATTACATGTCTTAAACATTATTTTGGCAATGGATGAATTTATACAATAACTTTGAAATTCTTGGATCCTTAAAATTTTTTTTGAAAGAAAACTTTCTCTTTTTTTATGTTTTTAAGAGAGAGGAAGGGGGAGGGGGAGGGATAGGGAGTCAGAGTGTTCCAATTCTATCTCTCCAGTAATTCCTTAATGAGACATCGATGTGAGAGAGAAACATCTATCAGTTGGCTTTTGTAGGATCCCCAATGAGGGGCCGAAATGAATGTGCTCTGACTGGGAATTGAACCTGCATCCTTTTGGTGTACTGGACAACACTCTGACCAACTGAGCCACACCAGCCAGGGCAGAAAACTTTATCTTTAATGTTACATTCGTAAGCTACTATATCAAGTTTTACTGATTGTATCTTGCTGAAGATAAGATCATATCCAAACATGTTGAGTTCACCTCATATTTAAAAACAAGTATTTCAAGCATTCACAGAGCTATTTAGTTTTACTATCTTTTGTTTCACACACAGAGATACATACACACTATCCACTTAATTATCTATTAAAAACAAAATTCACTGGAACCCCTGCTGAAAGGTAAAAAATGCATTGACTTTCAATACCAGTATAGAAACTACTGCCTCATACCAGTATTGGTAAGAGTACTGATAATATGCTTAGCTCACAAACAGAGGTGGCAGAAAAATGTCAGATGCTTACCATGAGAAATATATCATCTAAAGGACAGGGATAGATACAAATAGCTAGTGTTTACTATTTTGTCTTTATTTTATCATCATATGAAGAGTCAGTGTTCCAATTCTATCTCTCCAATAATTCCTTGATGAGGCAGCAATCTTATAAATTACTCCCCATTAACCTTTCTCTCCACATGTACACGAAAGCCTTAAAGCTTAGATTAGTAATAATAGATTTTCAATTATCCACTGAAAGTTCTGATGGTGAAAGATCTCCCCCATGCTCGGGGCAGGAAAAACAACTAAATATACGATTTAAAATGGATAGGGTTGAAATCATTTAGGAGAATTATCTACACAAGAACTGCCCTTTTTTATTAAGGATAATGTTAGTATTCCTGCATAAAACCATTCTGTTAACTTTATTACATGTATAACCAGTTTTGTTTTCACATATGCAACTCAACTATATGTTGCTTTTCTGCAATCTGCCAAATTGGGTGCTCTGCAGTTAGTATGTAAAGACAAAATGATAATTTGCCTATACTCAAAGTAGCTAGATATGTTTCATTTATTCACATAAAAATAGTGTTAAGAGCCCTGTCTAATGGCCTGAAGTTGATTCTTAGTTATTGTAATAATAGACCAAAATTATCCTGATACCAAAGCCAAAAAAGACACTACCAGATAAGAAGACTACAGATCAATACCGCTGATAAATATAAATGTAAAAATTCTCAATAAATCACTGGTAAATCCAACACGGCAACATATTAAAAGGATCCTTCAACATGATCAAGTGGGATTTATACTTGAGATGCAAGGATGGTTCAACATATGCAAATTAGTCAATATGATACATCATATTAATAAAATGAAAATATATAAATTTTAAAAAATGTGACAAAATTCAACTTTTGTACATTATAAAAACTCTGAACAAATTAGGTATAACAATGTACCTCAGCATAATAAAAGACATAAGATAAGCCCACAGCTAATATTATACTAAATATTGAAAAGTTGAAAGCTTTCTATCTCAGACCAGGAACAAGACAAGAGTGTCCACTCTCGCCACACCTATTCAACACAGCACTGAAAATCTCTGCCAGATCAAGCAAAAATAAACTAATGAACAAAATGGAACCAGAAGCAAGGATAGTACATGGAACATACTGACAGATCTCCAAGGGGAGGGGTTTGGGGGGACTGGATAAAAGAAGGTGGAGAGATTAGCCAAAGAGCACATATGCACAGCCCATGGACATAGACAACAGTGTGATGAAGGCCAGGGTGGGCAAGGTGAAAGTGGAGGAGAAGAATGGGGAACATCTGTAATAGTGTGGCTCAGTTGTTGAGCAATGACCTATGAACCAGGAGGTCACTATGATTTCCAGGTGAGGCAAATGCCTGGGTTGCAGGCTTGATCCCCAGTTTGGGGTGTGCAGGAAGCAGCTGATCAATGACTCTCTTTCATCATTGATGTTTCTATCTCTTTCTCCCCCTCTCCCTTCCTCTCTGAAATCAATACAAATATATTTTTTTTAAAAATAAAAAAGAGTAAATAGATGAAAATCTTTTTAAAAAGCTGTGGTGAGTTTTCACAATGGAATATTACTTGGCTATAAAGAAGAAAATCTTACCTTTCGTGACAGCATGGGGGGACCTGGAGAGTGTTATGCTAGTGGAATAAGCCAGTCATAGAAAGACAAGTACCATATGATCTCACTTATATATGGAATCTAATGAATAAAATAAACTAACAAACAAAATAGAAACAGACTCATAAACACAGAGAACAGACTGACAGCTGTCAGAGGGGAGGTGGGTTGAGGAGCTGGGTTAAAAAGGTAAAAGGACAAAGTTAAAAAAAAACACAGAGAAAAACTCATAGACACAGACAACAGTATGTTGATTATCAGAGGGAAAAGGTGGTAGGAAGAGGTAGAAGTGGGTAAAAGGGAGATAAATGGTGATGGAAGGAGATGACTTGGGGTGGCAAACACACAACGCAGTAAACAAATGATGTGTTATAGAACAGTACATTTGAAACAGCATCAATTTTATTAACCAGTATCACTTCAATAAGTTCAAAACTTTTAAAATAAATAGATAAAATAAAAAGAAAAAATAAAGGAAAAGGGTATAAGAATTGGAAAGGAAGAAGTAAAATTGTGGGGAAGCATGGGACTTGGTTGGAAAGTCTTTAAGGAGGAATCTCTGAAAGGTCAAGGGCCTCTAGGGGGAACTAGCCAAAGGTGGCTACCCCTGCCTTGACTTTTCCAAACAAGTCTGAGCCCCTGGGAGTTTTACTGGAATCTTTATGTTTAGTCTTTAGACGTCCTTGCTTAAAGGACACTGCAGATGCATGTGTCTCTCAAGGATGCTTACCCTGCTGATAGTATCTAGAAGTTAATTTTAGTACAAGCTGTCCTTACAATAAAAACCTAAGGAGGCAGATGAACAGGGCTGTTTGGTTTCTCAAGCCAAGCAGTCCCTTAGCCCTCTCTTTCACAAAAACATGTGTCAGAGTAATCATTCTTCTGTCGCTCAGGGTCTGCTGGTCAGCACCAGCATAAAATTATCTCTATTTGAAGATTACATGATTGTATATATAGGAAAATCTAAACACTCCCCAAATAATGTTAGGTTTAATCAATTAATTCAGTAAAGTTGCTGGATATAAAACTAACATTGAAAATCAGTACTATTTCTATACACTAAAAGAATTAACTGAAAACAAAAGATTTACAATAGCATCAAAAACAATAAATATGTAGGAATAAGCTGAACCAAGGAAGTAAAAGCTCTCTAAAAACTACAAGACATTGATGAAAGAAATCAAGAAAGACACAAATAAAGGCATCAATTGAAAGAATTAGTATTGTTAAAATGTCCATACTGCCAAAAGCCAAATATAGATTTAATGCAATCCCTATCAAAACTTCAATGGCATTTTTACAGAGTAGAAAAAATAATCCTAAAATTTATATGGAGCCAGGAAAGACCCTGAATATCCAAAGCAATCCTGAGAAAGTAAAACAAAGCAGGAGTCATTATACTTCCTGATTTCAAGCTACACTACAAAGCTATATTAATCAAAACAGTATGGTAATGGCATAAAACAAACAAATCAATGAAACAGAATAGAGACCCCAGAAATAACCCAAACACTTATGATCAAATAATGTTCAGCAAGGCAGCTAAGAATACTCAATGAAGAAAAGACAGTCTCTTCAATAAATGGTGCTGAAAAATTAGATATTCACATGTAAGAGATAAAAATAGACCCTTCTTAAACCACAAAGAAATAGCTCAGAATAAATTAAAGACATAAACATATGAACTAAAACTATAAAGTTCTAAAAGAAAACATAGGAAAAAAGCTTGTGCTGAGTCATGGCAATAATTTTTTTGATATGACAGTCTCTTCAACACACGGTGGGAAAACTGGACAGCTACATTCAAAAGAATGAAACTTTTCAACTTTCTTACACTCTACACAAAAATAAACTCAAAATTGACTGAAGACTTATATAAGATCTGAAACCATAACACTTCTAGAGAAAAGACAGGCAGTGAACTCTTCGACATTGCTCTTAGCAATAGTTTTTTGCAAGGACAACACAGCAAAAATAAGAAATGGGACTACCTGTAACTTAAAAGCTGCTGCACAATGAAGGAAACCATCAACAAAACAAAAAGCAACCTAATGAATGGGAGAAACATTTGTAAATAAATGTCTGATAAGGGGTTAATATCCAAAATATATAAAGGACACATAAAACTCAGTATTGAATAAATACACAATTTAATTAAAAAACTGGGCAGAGAAACTGAAGAGAAATTTTGTCCAAAAAAGACAAACAGATGGCCAAAAGACTCATGAAAAAAAAATGCTGAACATCACTAATCTTCAGTGAAATGCAAATCAAAATTACAATGAGATACCACTTCATATCTGTCAGAATGGCTATTGTCAAATGACAACAAGTGACTAAAGTTGGTAAAGATTTAGAGAAAAAGGAAAATTTGTATACTTTTAGTGGGAACTTAAATTGGTACAGCCACTGTGAAAAATGTGGACTTTTCTGAATTTTTAAACATAGAACTACCATATAATTCTGAAATTCTACTTCTGGATATTTATTCAAAGAAAACAAAAACACTAATTTTAAAACATATGTGCACCCCCTATATTTATTGCAGTATTATTTGCAATAGCCAATATATGGAAATAACCTAAGTGTCCATCCATAGTTGAATGGATAAAGAAGATGTACATAATGGACTAGTACTCAGCCATAAAAGAAAGAAAATCTTGCCAATTGCAACAACATGAATGGATCTATAGGTCATTATGCTTAATGAAATAGACACAGAAAGACCAATACTATCTTATACAGCATGTATGTAGAATCTAAACAAAAACAAACTCAGAGAAAGAGATCAGACTTTTGTTACCAGTGATGGAGGGTGGAGAAAAGGGGAATTGGAGGAAGGTTGTCAAGAGGTAGAAACTTCCAGTTATACGATAAACAAGCACTACGGATGCAATGTACAACATGGTGACAATAGCTAACACTGATGTATGACATAGGAAAGTTGTTAAGAGAGAAAATACTAAGAGTTCTTTTCACAAGGAGAACGTTTTTTATTTTATCTATATAAGAAGTATGTTAGCTGAACCTAATCAATTCACTGTGCATATAAATCAAACAATCATACTAAATTCCTTAAACGTATACAGTGATATATGTTAATTATTTCTCAATAGAACTGGGGTGAGGGAGAGGAAACAGTCAAGCTCTTAGAAAATAATGGGCAAAATATCTGAATATATATATATACTAGAGGCCCAGTGCACAAAAATTTGTGCACTGGGGGGGGGGTCCCTCAGCCTAGCCTGTGTCCTCTCACAGTCTGGGACCACTCAGGGGATGACCACCTGCTGTCTTAGGCCTACTCCCCGGGGATTGGGCCTAAGATGGCAATCAGACATCCTTCTGGCAGCCCGGCAGCCCTCAGGGAATGTCCACTTGCCAGCGGGGAGCAGACCTAAGCTGCAGTCGGACATCCTTAGCCTTTCTGAGGAGGCAGGAGAGGCTCCCACCACCACCGCTGTACTGGCACCCATCAGCCTGGCTTGTGGCTGAGCAAAGCTTCCCCATGTGGGAGCGCACTGACCACCAGAGGGCAGCTCCTGCATTGAGCGTCTGCCCCCTGGTGGTCAGTGTATGTCATAGTGACCAGTCATTCCCAGTCTTTCTGCTGTTAGGGTCAGTTTGCATATTACCCTTTTACTGTGTAGGATAGAGGCCTGGTGCAAGGGTGGGGGCCAGCTGGTTTGCCCTGAAGGGTGTCCCGGATCAGGGTGAGGGTCCCGCTTGGGTGCGTGGCCAGCCTGGATGAGGGGCTGATGGCTGTTTTCAGGCTGACCACACCCCTTTCAGGGTGGGAGCCCCCACTGGGGTGCCTGGCCAGTCTGGGTGAGGGACTGAGGGCCATTTTCAGGCTGGCCTGCAACTGAAGCTCCCAGCCTCTCCTTTTTTTCTTTTTCTTTTTTTTTTATTCTGGGATTTATTTAGCTTCTATAATTGAAACTCTGTTGCCTTCACTGGCACTCCCAGCTCTGAGGCTGCGGCTGGCTGAAAGCAGGTATCTGGGGTTTGTTTAGCTTTTATCATTGAAACTTTGTTGCTTTTGAAGCTGTTGCTTTCAGAACTTAGAGCAGGCTGGGAGAGGCGGAGAACCTTGGCTTCCTCCATCACTGGTGCAAGCAAGCCTCCTGTTCGCTTCAGCTGTGTGGCTGCCGGCCACCATCTTTGTTGGCAGTTAATTTGCATATCGCCCTGATTAGCCAATGGGAAGCGTAGCGGAGGTACGGTTAATTACCCTTTTTGTCTTTTATTAGATAATATAGATAGATAGATAGATAGATAGATAGATAGATAGATATAGATATATATATATTGCCTCCTGTTTTTTAGGATGGTCATCATAAAAAAGACAAGCAATAAGAAATGCTTGTGCCCTAACCAGTTTGGCTCAATGGATAGAGCATCTTCCTGCAGACTTAAGGGTCCCAGGTTCGATTCCGGTCAAGGGCATATACATTGGTTGCAGGCACATCCCCAGTTGGGGGTGTACAGGAGGCAGCTGATTGATGTTTCTCTCTCATCAATGTTTCTAACTCTCTAACCCTCTCCCTTCCTCTCTGTAAAAAAAAATCAAAAAAAAAAATTTTTTAAAAAAGAAATGCTTGTGAGAATGTGAAGAAAAGGGAATCCTGTGCTCTGTTGGAAGGATTGTAAACAGGTACAATCACTAGGAAAAACAATGGGGGATTCTCCAAAAATTAAAAATATAACCACCATATGATCCAGCAATTTCAGTTCTGAGGATTTATACAAATAATACAAAAACACTAACTCAAAAAGGTTGTCTGCACACCCATGTTCATAGCAGCATTATTTACAATAACCAAGACGAAAATAACTTCAGTGTCCATTGATGGATGCATCCTCCAGTTGTGGTATGTAGACATACAATAAAATTTTCAGCCATAAAAAAAGAAAAAATCCTTTCATTTGAGATGTGGATGCGAGGAGGGCATTATGATAAGTGAAATAAATCTGACACAGAGAGATAAATACTGTGTGACCTCATAAGTGGAATCTAAAAAAAAAAAAAAAAACATATAGAAAAAGAGATCAGATTTGTTTTACCATGTTTACCAGAGGTTGGAAGTAGGGGGAAGGGGGAGGGTGATTGAAGAAAAGTGGTCAAACAGTACAAACTTCCAGTTACAAGGTAAGTACTAAGGATATAATGTACAGTGTAATAACTGTAGTTAACATTGCTATATGATATATATGAAAGTTGTTAAGGCAGTCCATCCTAATTGTTCTAATCAAACAGGTTGTTGTGTGTGTGTTTTTGCATTTGTTGTATTTATATAAGATGATAAATGTTAACTAAACTTATTGTAATAATCATTTTCACAATATAAATCAAGCCACTACACTGTACACCTTAAATGTAAACAGTAATGTCTGTCAATTATATCTCAATAAAACTAGAATAAAATTAAAACATTGATACATGAACAAAGAATGCCTGTGATGGGCTCATCAGTAAACTGGACATAGTTGAGTAGAGAATTAGTGAGCTTGACAATAAGTCAATGGAAACTTCCCAAACTGAAATTCAAAGAGAAAATAAAAAGTGAATAAAAACAAAACACAATACCCAAGAAATGCTAAAGAAACTGTTATTAGAAATTCTTGTTTACTGCCATCAATGCAAGTGTTCGCATTACACAATATGTCATGCACTATCTCTTCAAGAGATAACATCTCATAGAACTCAGGTTTCATAGAATCTCAGTTGAGTGGCATGGAAATGGAGCAATAGAAAGATGTTCTTTGCTGGATCTCTTTACACATGTAAAGGGTGTTCTTTGCTGTCCTCTTTTTGTGAAGGATTTTCTAAGCTCACTCTCTCCTTCTTCTGCCACTGTCAATTCACTGGAAAATTTGTTTCCTCCATCCTCCAGTCCTATAAAAAAGCCTAAAATGATTGCTTAAACAGTTGAGATAAGGAACAAATGCTGGACCTGGTGTGATCCTTAAGAATTCTTAATGATTAGTTACATTAAGATAATTGTAAATGTTTAAAAAAATTATTCACTGGAAATGGGAGAACAATTCTATAATCAATTGTCATATTAGGATGAGATACTTTAAGTATTAAAAACTCACTCATTCACTTAATAGATTTTTATGGAATGCCTATTTGTAGCAGACAATATTTTAAGCCTTGCCATATATACAAAATGAATGGAAACCCACTCTCAGACTCCCTCTCCCTTATAGCTTTCATTTCAGAAATATAGGAAAAGCCACATTGTACTTTCCTTTATTGAGAACTAGAGGCCCAGTACACAAATTCATGCACCAGTGGGGTCCCTCAGCCTGGTCTCTGGATCAGGCTGAAACTGGCTCTCTGACATCCCCAGAGGGGTCCCAGATTGCAAGAGGGCACAGGCTAGGCCAAGGGACCCCACCAGTGCATGATCGGGACCAGGGAGGGATGCAGGAGGGCTTCAGGGCGTGTCCCACCCATCTTGCTCAGTCACGATCATCCAGACCCCAGCAGCAAGCTAACCTACCGGTCTAAGCATCTGCCCCCTGGTGGTCAGTGGACATAATAGCAAGTGGTTGAGCGGCCTTAGCATATCATTAGCATATTAAACTTTGATTGGTTGAACAGGCAACTGGACAACCGGACACTTAGCATATTAGGCTTTTATTATATAGGATTGTCTTTCTTAGGCCCAAAATAAGGATCTCCATGTTTTCATTTCTTTCCTATAGCAGGCCACAGGGACTTACTCTGTTTTCATTCCTTTCATTAGCTATCCCATTCTATTAAATGTCGATGGAAAAAATCATTATATTTCCAATGTCCCTTTTCTTGTGTCTTGAATGTAACTATTCTATACTCTTTTAATGAATTGCCTCTAATAGGAAGGGATGCTTAAAGATAAACTAAGACCAATATGTTAAAATCACTTGGATCCAGAATCTTGGTAATTCAATATGTATTTAATAGATGAATAACTGAAAATACAAAATAGTTTCTAATAGTTAAGACTATTAAATAGTGGATCTCAAAAAGAAGTTATTCAAACATAAGCTTAGAAGATGTTGTAGAAAGAATTCCAATGTTGTTAATTATTTAACGATTCTTCTAAAAGCCAGATTTACTAGTAAAAATTATAATAACTATAACCTCAACTCAAATTTGTAACAAGCATTTCATGAGATTCCATACTGAGTAAGGCAGAGAGCCCTTTATAAAACATATATTTTGTGGTAATGCCAAGATATATATTGAAGAAACTCTCCCACCCATAGTTCATTTGACATTTGTTTAAAAATACTTATCAGGTACCTGTTATGTGCCAGTTATTGATTATCAGCACAGATGATATATTTTTAACTAAGTTTAATAAAATTCCACATAGAAAGTGTATTTTATTAAAATATTCAAACAATTAATAAACAAATACATATAAACATGCCAAGTTATAATGAGTTCTACTTAAAAAAAGCATAGAGAGAGATACAAAATAATGAAATATATTGATGACTTTTGATAGAGTGAAAGAATTTTTTAAGGAAGAAGGTATCTGAGCAAAGATCTGAATGATGCAATGGAGCAAATCAAGAAAAGATGTAAAGGAAAAGCCCTCCAGGCAGAATGAAGAGATAATATATAGGCCCTGAAGAAACAAACAACTTTATGCGTTTTAAAAGCACTAATGATACCATTGTTGGAGGAGCAGAACGATTTAGGGAAAGAGTTATGGAAAAGAAATTCAAAGAGGAGGTAGGAAAAGGTTATGCAGGGCCTTAAAGAGCATGGCAAGTAGTTTGGATTTTAATCTATTTGTGTAGGGAAGTCTTTGAAGGGTTTGAGCAGAAAAATAACATAGTCTGATATGCCAAGGCTTAAAATACTACCTGCCACAAAGAAGCACTTCCAGTGAATAACATATTTAAAATAATAAATAATGTGGCTGCTATCTGAGGCATAGACTCTAGGAGAAAAGTGTGCAAGTGAAGAAACAGAAGTCTTCACTATTCCACATATGATGAATTTGGCTTAAACTGGGGTGGTAGCAGTGCTTAATATTTGATTTTATTGTGAAGGTTTCTCTTTCAGCATTTTTTTTTCTGTGTAGGCTATGGAACTGTAGAAAGAAGAAGAATCATAAACTAATCCTAGATTTTTGGTCTATAAAGTGGGCAATGGTGGCAATACTTACTGAATGGAAAGACCACATGAAGAAAGTTTTTTTTGTTTATTTAGCAAGTGTAGCATAACTGAGATTTATCTTTTATATCTATTAATTTTGAGAAGCTTAGTAGACATCCAAGTGGAAATGTCCTATTACTCTGGATTTCAGAAAAGAAGTGAGGACTCTAATTACTAATTTTGGAATCCATACCATGTGGATTCCATTTAAACCATGAGACATAATGAGATTATCTAGAGTGGCAATTTGGGGAAAGACTGAATGCTGTGGGAGAAAATACAAATAATGAAGCCAATGAGTTCAGAGAAAAATGAGAAGAGTATGACATCTTGAAAGCCAATGGAGAAATGAGAGAGTACTCACTTTGTAAAATCCTACAGAAATATCAAGAAATATGATTAACTTTTCTGGCTACATTGCTCCTAATATGCTGGTCAGGAAATATCCATGCACGATTCAGCATGTGTACATTGTTTGACATTACAGAGGACTCTGTCTGTCATCACTACAACTGTAATATCCCACAGTACTCACTTCCTCAAAGCTCTGGGTATTACTAAAATATTTTCATTGTTCAGACTCCCTGATTTCATCCACCTCCTAGGTCCAAAATTCTTAAAATTCATAAGTGTTTTATTACAAGCATCTATAAAACTCATCCTAGTTGGCCACTTCCCAAAACACATTTATGTTAAAAAAAATGTGTATATTCAAATACAACAGAATAAAAATGAATCCAACCAGATGTGATTCTACAATGAAACATTTAAAAATTTGTTTGTATCATATTATTAATGGCTTTGAATTTCAGGATGAGGTTTTAGAAATGGTTGTTTTCTATGCAATCTGAGCTTCAGGTAAATTATTCTGCCCATAAAAGAGTGAGTTGAAAATAGAAGACATTAAAGACAAGATAGCAGACTCTTTGATTATTCTAGATTTTAAAAACTGAAAAACCTAATTTGGGTTTGAAGAGCAGGCATGATATATAAAGGAAGATGTGCAGCAACAGGTAAGATTGTAGAACTCTGATTCAGTAGGTTGTTTGAAAATATAGAAATATATTGGAGACTCTCAGGCAGAAAAAGTGGTTGAAATATTGAACACAGTAAAAAGAAAGGAGAGAAGAAGAAAAAAGGATAAAAGAGATTAGAGGAGAAAGCAGTGTTTTTAAAAGACTGAGAAGAATGAAAGTAGGAATCATGATAAGAAGATCAGATATTAATGATAAAGAAAAAACAAATCATTAGCCCTGGCCAGTGTTGCACAGTTGGTTAGAGTGTTGGCCAGTGCACTGAAGGGTAAAGTATTTGATTCCCGGTCAGAGCACATACCTAGATTGTGGGTTTGATCCTGGGTGGTGGTGAGTGTCATATAGAGGAGGCAACCAATCAATATTTCCCCTTTCCCTGTCTCTCTGTCTCTCTCTCTCTGTCTCTTGCTCTCTCGTGCGTGCGTTCTCTCTCTCTCTCTCTCTCTCTCTCTCTCTCTCTCTCGTCATTAGCCACATATCCTCAGCTCAGGTGAGGATTAAAAGCAAATAGATATTTACATTTAATTATCTGGGGGCCAATGTAAGGCATAGGTATATGTGCTGCCTACAATAGGATGACCTTGTAACTTATTGCCTAAATTGGGACACTATTGAAAGAAGTTACCAAATAATAACCGTGCCATAAAGCTATAAAGTAGGATTGTCCCCAGAATGCTGGACCTACAGTCACTATGGATAAGAAGAGTGAGTTGGGAGACAATTGCAGACTTTATAGTTGCTAACAGGAGAGTGAACACTGTGAATTCAGAGAAGGGAAGAGAGGATTAAATCAAGAGCACATGCAGAGTAGTTAGCTTTGATAAGAAAGGGGCACTCGTCTTCCTAAACATAATAGCAAATTTAGAGCAGGAACACAATGGCTCAGAGGCATTTAGAAATGGAAAACAGGGCATTGAAGGACTTCCTGTAGAAGGCCCCCATGGATCGCTTCAGTGAGTAGGCCAAAAAGCCAACTAATGAAAGTGAAAGGTGGAGTTGCAGATCTGAAGACAGCAAAATGCTTTTCAAAGGACCACTCTTGGAAATGGTACAGGAAGTCGTTATACATTAAATGAAAAGGTCATCAAGCATAATCAAGGTCACACTTGGGTTTTTGAGTTAACAGAAGATAAATTTTGTAATCATAGCTGCCACCTATTGAGTACTCTGCCTTATTCTAAGTGCTTTACCTGAGTAACCTCATTTTGATCTCAAAACAACTCTATGAAATAGATATCATTACCCCATTTTATGAATGAGGATACTGAGGCACAGTGTTTATATGGTAACCATCAAAGATCACACAGCTAAGATATAAAGAATTAAGATTCAAATTTAACCAATTTGGCTTCAGAGAATAAGGACTTGACCACTGAGCCCTCTGCCTCTCAAGGGACTCATGTGTAGAAGTAAGTAAAGGGGTTTCACAACATTATACACATATTTAAGGAAAGCCAATTGGCAAGAACTGCCCAAGCCAAGTGTCTCTTACTGGCACCGCGATCTCAAATGATGCTGTTCTTCGATGCCAAGTAGGGTATATTCAGTCTGTTACAGAACTTTTACACTATGTTGGCCTATGGTTCTACAGATGAAAAGATGATTTTAGTCTGTGGGGTGTCATTTACTAGCATGGTATTTTCAGAACTTCAAAGAATATCAATCATGAATTCCTGAAAGCTAAAATGCCTTTCCTGAAGTGAGCAAGCTGCTACAATAATTCTTAAATCCTTTGTTGTTGTGGAGGAAATTTCTATGGGTTTCATTATAATAAATATTTTATACCACAGCTAGCAAAAAACCATATCAATCTAAGATCTAACATTAGGTTTTTTTATGATTTGGTTGCTAGGTAATAAATGCACACTTTAAAATGCAGTTTGAGGAGAAAAATGCCTCAATAAAGAGAATTTCTCTGTGGTTGGTATGACAATATCAACTAATATTTTACATTTTTTAAAAGATTTCATACAGGAGTTCCAAGAAAATTACAAATTTTACCACAGTTTTCCAGATAAGGTAATTTTTTACCATGTTTACATTTGTTTATGCTAGCACCTTGCATCGTGATTGACATTTAATGTGTTCAATAAATAATTATTGCATAAACAAATTATATCCGTTTCCATTTTGTAAATTCTAAACTTTATGTGCACTACTAAATAAACATATTTGTTATGATGGTATTTTTTTTAAAAAAAGTAATCTTTACCAGTAAAATTCATACCTTTATGTACAGCTGATAAGATTATATGTGTTTATTTACCATTTGCATCTGAAAGTGGTAGATTTTCATATGTTGATACCATTATTCAGTCATTAAATTCTCAAGCTGACTTTGCTACATATTAATTATTTTCTAGAAAAATAATACCATAAGGCCAAATTTCAAGTTTTAAAAAACCTGTCTCATTTACAAAATTCAAGAGGCCATTAGTAAATGTATTATAAAAAATAAGGTTGCAAATTATCTATCTACAGGTGCCTGGAGATAACAAAATAAGTGAAGGGATGGGTAAGGAATAGAATAGCAATGGAGTTTCAATGACAAATTTTAGGACCACCTGTCTAAAGAGTGTAGCTGGCCTTTGCCATAAGTGACTATTTTAAGACGGGTTCTAGAAGAGTTGATGTTAATGTGAAATCTCCTAGTTTTTGTTTCGACACATTCAATAACATCTGAAACATTGCACAACAAAGAAAAACCCTTGGGGAATCTATAGCCTGGGCTGACAGTCACTTCTAAGCAAAGAGTTCAGAATCCCTCTAAATCGAGATCACAGTGTTGGCAGGAAAAGGTGTTCAAAATTACTCCCAAATTTATCATGCCTTCTTTGAAATTGGTTAAATCACCTCTTTTTTTCCCCCATGAAATGCATCATAAATTTCCACATTTGCTTCTTATTGTACTTAAGCTATATTCTGAAAGCATCGGAAGAGCATGCATAAATATTGAAGTGGAGCTAAAGAATAAAAGTTACTGTGGTCTGTCTTCTTAAAAAAAAAAACCACAACAACACACAAAAAAAACATGATTAATGTTGTTATGATTCAGGCTTAAAGCTCCTGTCTTGTAACATCCCTGCTAGAGGGGTATTTTTGGTTTAATTAGTGTATTCCCTAACTAGCAGAGAATATAAAGGCCATAAGTACTCTGCAATGACAAACTTATTGGATGATTCTTCACTTTTATTTTGTGGGTGGCCAGGTTTCCAACTATTATAACTGCCAACATTTTAATGTTAAAAACGCATTTACCTAATGCCATGGTCTCTAAGGCAATGTGAATTTGGGGAAGATCTAATGTAAATGTTTTCAAGTAAATAAAATGAATAGTGCTAACCTTAGTTGTAACACAAATTGACAGTGTTAAAAAAATAACTCTGCAAATGCTATAGGAAATATTTAAAGATTATTATTAAAAGCAATAGTTTCTTTTAAAAATAAAAAGACAAGCCAAAAAACAGGGATAAAAGCTTTGTAAAATATATCAGATAAAAGACGTATAGCCAAAAGATATTCAAAGAACTCTAAAAGTCAAACCAAGGAAGGTAAATGACCCAGTAAAAATGTGGGTAAAAGATCAGAACATAAACATCACCAAAGATATACAGAGGACAAATAAGTACTTGAAAAGATTCCCACCAACATTTGTCATTAGGGAATTGCAAATTAAAATAAGATACCACAACATACCTACTAGAATGACAAAAATCCAAAAATCTAAAACAGTGACAATACCACACATTGGTGAGGATGTGGAGCAACAGGAACCCTTAATCCTTCCTGGAAGAAATGCAAAATAGCATAGCCAATTTGGAAGACAGCTTGGTAGATTTTTCGTAAAACAAGATATACTCTAACCAAATGATCCACCCATTGGGCTCTTTGATATTTATACAAATACGTTGTAAACTTACATTCACTCCAAAACCTGCACATGACTTTTTATAGCAGCTTTATTCATAATGACCAAAACTTGAAAGCAAACAAAATGTCTTCCAATACGTGAATAGGTCAACAAAATATGATATATTCATACAATAGAATATTAATCAGGGATAAAAAATGATCTATCAGTTCAAAAGGCACTGAGAAACCTTAAATATATATTGCTAAATGAAAGAAGCCAACCCCTAAAAGCCAAACACTGCTTACTTTCAACTTCATGACATTCTGTAAAAGAGGAAACTATGGAGACAGTAAAAAGATCACAGATTCCAGGGAAGCAAAGGGGGACAAATAGGTAGAGCACAGGGATGTTTGAGGCAGTAGATTACTCTCTGTGGTAATGTGAGGGTGGGTACATTTTTCAAAACCCATAGAATGCACAACAAAAAGAGAAAAGCCCCATGTAAACATTAATTTTAGTTAATAACAACATTAAACATTGACTCATCAGACTCATCAATTGTACACTAACTTAAGATGTAAACAATTGGGGAAATTGAAAGGAGGATAAGGGGTATAAGGGAATTCTTTGTACTTCCCCCAACTTTTCTATAAATCTATAATTGCTTAAAAATAAAAACTATTAATTTTTTTAAAAAGAAAGATGGCATTTGGGCAAAAACTATAATTTATTTATGGAGGAAGTCCTAGAACTGAATACATTTCCCATTATATTAACCCATTGTACACCATAAGCATCTGTAGACACAAGTGGCAGACCTTACTTCCCCACACACCACGCACATCTATAAAAAAAAAAATGTTTTCCCTAAGTGGCAGCCCTGACCAACTTTAAAATCATTTTTCATGAGAATTTTCAGCTGAAAATATTCAAGAACACCCGGATTCTGAGTAATATATTTATTTTTATAATATTCATTGCAAATTGATTTTTTAAATTAAATTCAAAATATCATGGCCTGTGGGGATGGTTTCTGTTTTGGATGTGTGGCAGTTAACTGGTTAAGGACAGTTTTGTTTCAAATAAAGAAAACAAAATTTTTTCTCAGTCAAGAAAATATATTTTCATAAAGCTGAGCAATATTATCCAAATGTATGAAGTGCACAATGAAACATTCATATCTTATGTTGAAATACGCATGAGATTTCAGAAACTAAAAATATTTACCTATTATTTATTGCTGTATATCTTCTATAGCCTGAAATAATTAATTAGAAAAATACAAAATTAGCTCATTATGACTGACTAAATATATAATTTTTGTTGATTAAATGTAATTGTTTCTTAAGAAAATTAATAGTTGTTATAATTTTATAGGTAGGTTTCTAGGAGGAAAAAAACTTATTTTTAGATTTTACATACAATGCTATTGGTGTTTTTACTTTCTTTATTTTATTTTATCCCCATCACTGTTTATCCTGCTATATCCTCTTCCTTTACTTTTTTTCTTAATAACATTTACTATATGTGAATTTACTTTTAAGTTGGGATTAATAAAAATAAAACATACATATATTAACATGTATTTGCAATGTAAATTGATAGTACACATAACATGAAGGATAATGTACATGTAGATAAACGTTCAACTGAGACATGTACTAGTATATACATATGTAGAAAACAGGCATGCAAGATATACTAATACACAGAAACACAGCTAATAGGTTTCTTTAATTCTAAGACACACTATTTTCATATTTTAATTTCTCTAAAATTGAAATGTGTGTAAAAATTAACATCAGCTTAAATTAGTTTATTTCAATGACCACAGTGTTAAAATATTTTGTGCATGTGATATTTTGGGCTGGAACTCAGTTCACTAGTAATTGGAACACATTTAATAATGTACCTTTCCAATTCTATTTTTAAAAATGCAAGATCAATATCCAGGTGAGAAAGAATATTGTATTTTACTTATGAATGTTAATGCTTATACTGAATGAGATAATAGAGCTAGGAAGTATGAAAGGACTGTTAACGTAAAAACCATTGAAACCTGTAAAGAATTTTGTGAGTTTATTTGAGCCAAACTGTCGACATATGCCGAGAAGCAGAACCTCAACAAATTGAGATAATGCTCCAGAGAATGGCAGGTTACATCTGTATTTATACATTGCAATCAAAGGAAGGGATGTAGGTGGGTTACATGAAATCCATAGACTAGAGAGGCTGGAGAAAGCAAAGCAGGGAAATCCCTGGGATTAGATGAAAAATAAAATGATGGACACATACTTAGGTGGGTGCAGGAACAATTAACATGATAACAATGAAGGAATTTGTGGTATCTGTCCTGGCACCCAACACATTAGGTTGTGCCCCAGGGGGGTCCAGAAAAAGGGAAGTTACAAGTTACCCAGACATTTCAAAGGTATGTTATCATAGATGCAAAAAGACAGATAGACCTTGTCAGTGAAGATACCGACTTAGGACGTAAGTGCCCACCATAAGCTTTTAGTTAAAGTTTAATTTCAGGCCATTCCTTGTGGTTACTTTAGGTCTCTGAGTTTGCAAGACTGCCATGCAGGCCTCCCCTGAGCTTGTCAGGTTAGCATGTGGCCCCTTTCATCCACAGGACATGAAGAGTGTTTCCTCAATTTTCAGCTCATCATCTAGATTCTACCTTTTGTCTTCTATGCATAATTGCTGTATTTAAAGTGTTATACCAGGTCTTGGGTTAATTGGTAAAGGAAATAGGAGCCTGGATTCATATTTTAAAGGAGTTTAGAGTCCATTGATAAAAATAGATCACAGAACATGTTATATGACATTTGACAACATCTATTGAATCTTGAGTCTTTCCATTTTATATACAGACTAGAGGCCCAGTGCATGGATTCGTGCACCGGTGGGGTCCCTCTGTCTGGTCTGCTGGGGTCCTGGGTTGCGAGAGGGTGCAGGCCAGGCCTAGGGGCCGGGGAGGGACCATGGGAGGGCACCAGGGCGTGTCCAGCCCGTCTCACCCAGTCCCAATCAGCTGGACCCCAGCAGCAAGCTAACTACCGGTTGGAGCGTCTGCCCCATGCTGGTCTGTGCACATCATAGCAACTGGTTGAATGGTCAAATGAACAGTCGGACACTTAGCATATTAGGTTTTTATTATATAGAATGATTGTTAAAGTTTGTATTTATTTTGATTGAAGCTCGGTAGTATTAACCTGGGGATATATATTAGAAAAAAGGGAATATAAAACAGAAGTTTAAAGATTAAAGAGATTGCATTTTGACATTAAGAAGGGCATAAGTTGTTCCAGGTTGAACAAATTAATGGTTTATATGCTAGAGATATAGTAACCAGATTATCTTTTATAAAATATTTTAAAAATCCAGTTCTCAACAGTGAGACACTTCACTAACCTATTTACCAAATGACAACAAAATGGTATGTCTGTATAAGTCATAGGTTAAATATTTGAACTGTAATTGCTTAACTTATTAGAAAACCAATTTTCCCAGTGCTTCCATAGCTCCCAAATGGGCTTACTTATTCACAATAAAATACCTTAATTATTAGAAGTGTGATGCTAACGTAATTTTTCTCTAATACTAGCCATTCAAATCATGTTGCCAGGTTGTTATTTCTATTGTTTTCATTCATTTTAACACTGCTGATTTGTATGTAGCTCTTTAAGAAAAAACCCTAATTATGATGTCTCTTAAAAATCTCATATAAAAGGTCTTCAAAGAAAACATTTTTGAAGTGGATATGGTGTAGCCATAGTCAAAGCAATGCAATATTTTAGTAATACTTCAATATTGATATACAATGATGTTTTTAATTAAAATTTACCTAATAATATGTAAATTATTAGAAAAATAATGAGCGGGGTTATTGAAAATTAAGACTAGTCAGGAAAACACTGAGAGTAAAAAGGTTTGTAATTCAATATTTGATTTTTTCTTTGATTCATGAAATCTGCATGGACCTAATCTCATCACCTATGATGGAGTTTGAGAAAGGCACTGGGAGAGCCAAAGAGGTGCTGAAGCTTTTTATGGTTTGTGCTCTAGAGAATCACTAACATATGCTGGTGAGATTACCTTGATAACACAAACCATAAGGCCAGGATACCTAGGTTTTCTAGGTCATGCACTGGTGCTTACCTCCATGTGCTCAGACTCTATCTCAAGTAAAGAAAATAGCATCTGAAAGCTTTCCAATGCCAATGCTACAAAATGATCAGTGCACAGGTTTGAAACCCCATGTGTTTTAATAAACAAACCAGCTCGACTTTTATGCATCTGATTATACCTCAGGGGAGAAAACTTTGCAAATATCTATTCCCAAAAAGTATAATTGACAGTTATTTTCCTATTTCGATGATACAGACTTTTTTCCTGAAGCTATTTGTGCAAAGATCGCCAGACTTTGAAATAATCTGTTTTTCTTTGAATTAAGTAAGAAGGAAAAGAAATAGTTTTAACAAAATCAGCATGCCTCTTCATTATTGGGGACACACAGATACATTTCATTCCCAAGGTAGGGTTCCTCTAGAGCAGACGGCAGATATGTCTTTACAGAATAAATCCCTTTAGATTAGTTTCCTCTTCCAACGCCTATTCATGTGGGTGTCCTAGCGCTTGGGAGCGAATAGGGTACTATTTATATTTGCTTGGCATCCATGTGTACTATGTAAAGCATTCATCTATTTTCCAGCTGCATAAAACATTACATGGATTTCACGATGCAGAAAAACAGTTTATTCCTTATTTTCCATCATGTAAATTTTTACTGAATATATTTACATGAAAAGTCACCCTCTCTTTAAAATACAAATGAAAATTGCCATCATATACACTTTCCTCTTTCTAAGACTTTCTTTGTCAGAAGCAAACACTTGAAGAACAAGAAAAGCCAGGAAAACATTTTTTAGGGTAAAGCCACTGGGCAGCACTGCAGGTAATTTTATGTGCTGCAAGAGTAAGATTTAGAGCAAGACTACAGGAAGCAAATATAATTTGAAAATAGACTCTGCATTCATTAAAAGAAATGAATAGAGACAAATACTTCTCCCTCCAAACAAAGAACTACATATAAAAAGGCTGGAGCATCCTCAACCCATGAAAAAGTTATACATCCAAATCAAGTAAAACTTCATGATAGAAAATACTTTTCTTAGAAGTAATAAATAGAAGTAATCTGCATTATACCAAAAATAAAAGAAAGCCAATTGTCATATATATTAACTAAAGTACTTTTTTTACATTTATTATCAACTTTAATTACTATTTTAGGTTATTTCATTTCTATCATTAGTGCCATTAATAGTAGTATGAGAACCAATCTGATTTTTAAAAGAATGTTAGACTTTTAGACTTCTACTAGAGGCCTGGTACATGAACATTTGTCCACTCAGGGGGTCCCTCAGCCCGGCCTGTACCCTCTCACAGCTTGGGAGCCCTCGGGGGATGTTCACCTGCCTGCTTAGGCCTGCTCCCCAGAGGATCAGGCCTAAGCTGGCAGTCAGATATCCCTCTGGCAGCCCGGGAGCCCTTGGGGGAGGTCCAACTAATAGCTTGGGAGGGGAGCAGTCCCAAGCCATTAGTTGGACATCCTTAGCACTGCTGAGGAGGAGGAGAGGCTCCTGCCACCACCACTGTGCTGGCCAGCAGTGAACTAGCTTCTGGCTGAGTAGCGCTCCCCCTGTGGAAGAGCATTGACCACCAGGGGAAACTCCTGTGTTGAGTTTCTTCCCTCTGGTGGGCAGTGCACATCATAGCAACCAGTTGTTCTTAGTTGTTCTACCATTAGGGTCAATTTGCATATTACCCTTTTATTATTAAGGATTTTCTAGCAGGATGAAATTACAGAATACCTGTAATTAACACCTTGCGTACTGCATAGAAATATCTAAGACATACGTCAAGGACTGCATGTTTTGGGGTAAACTGCACGTTATTTAAATCATCATAATGCACTTTAGGTGTTGTTTTTCAATAATTATAACATTTTTATTTACAAAACAATTAAACAATTAAAGTTCCTAGTACTTTTCTAACGTATGGTACTGTGTAAAACATTTTCCTCTATGAAGAGGGACCAAACAAAATTTACATAAGTATCTAGATTCGCCCCTTTTTCCATGGGCGGCACAAACTCTGCAGGCTCTCGTAGGAAATTTTTTCTTTCCACTCGCTGGAATACACGTAGGTTCATGCTGCTTCATATCACCTGACAACCTTTTGGGTGGATCTTTCCAAGGTGCTCTCCTTGTACCCCCAGGGGAAGGGCTGGACAGGTTTGTCTCTGGTTCCGGAGAGCCTTCATTATTGTCATCCGTTATCCAGTCTCCCTAGCAGAAACTGTTTATACTTCATTTTTGCTTGTGGATTGAGGATGTTGTACACTCTAAATGAATTGAAAAGTCCACAGTTTATAAGGTACAGCACTACTTTTTTGTCCATTTCATCATTTTCCTTAGAATGGAACAACACGAAAGGAATTGATCTGCACGGTCAATGCCTTTCATGTGGGCATTGTATTCCTTGTTGCAGGTAGGTTTTAGAATATTCTCTCCCGTTTTTCTATTTTTTTTTCCTGTTGTTGAAACAGAAGTGTCATGGATCGTTGATATCATTCGGACAACCTGCTTGTCTTTCCATGCTAGGAGAAGAATATCGCCTTTTCTGGAAAATATTATGTCACCTTTCTTCATTCTTGATGTTTTCATTTTCAAATTTGGCAGTAAACCTCTACTCTCCCTAATAGTCCCACAGACTCTAGTTTTGTTCTGTAGCAGCAATTCAGCAGTAGATGTAGCATTGTAATAATTATCCTGGTAAATATGGTGCCATATGCCAAGATAGGGTCCAAGGACTGAAAGAACAGTTTCTTGCAATTTCCTTCCTTCAGCAGTGTATATCTCCATACTGCAGATATAGCCGGTGTCACTCTCGCACACCATCCAAACAAGTAAACGGTATTTTGTTATTTTCGCTGGGTTATACGTGCGAAATTCGAAACGTCCTCTCCATGGAATCATTCCCTCATCCAAAGACAACTGTTGCTTTGGTTTGTATATTGTTCGAAATTTATGCAGGAAATAATCCAGCACAGGTTGGATCTTGAAAAGTCTCCCCGAGCGACTGTCCATTTTGGCGTTATCATTGAAATGCCAGAATGTCCATATTTGCTCAAATCTATGGCGACTCATTGCCTGTGGAAATATAGGGGTACATATCAAAGGATCTGTTGACCAATAGTCTTTCAAGCTATCTTTTCTTGTTTGACCCATCAGAATAATTAGGCCAAGGAATTTCTTGATGTCCTTCTGTGTAACTGGAGACCACTTTAGTGTTCTAGATGGTGTTTTGCATTTCATTGCGGTTTGATTGTGATAGTTGGACAGCTCTTTGCGCAACATCTCAAACAATTCATCACCAAAAAAGAGATTGGTCACAGAGGGTACAGAGTCACACTGAGACGGAAATGTAGTGACCCCAGCATGACCTTCAAACATTTGTAAGAGTGGTGGTGTGTCAATTTCAGACCAACAATTATCAGTAGCTTCGTCAGTGTCGGAATCACTTGAAAGCACCACCACCTTGCGCTTCCTTACAGGTCTAATAATTTCACTGTCAGTAGAATCAGTAGAATCATCTCTGGAATCATCAAAACAGTCATCCGCATCTTCGATCTCACTAGGAATATCTGATAAATTATTGTTAAATACTTCCGGAAGTGTATCAGTTTCATTGGTTTCCTTCATTTTTCTGAGAGAGGGAATTTCTAAAAGTGCCAGGAACTTGAAGACGAAGACTATTCAAATGACCAAAATACAATGTAACTGCAATGCTTTATGGGTTCATGCAATTATATAGTTTTTTGCAGATTGACCTGCACGGTTTCCACCAATGAGATCGCTTCATTCGATGTGGACTGTGCCGCGCCAACACGGCCAACGGTGTCTCTGAGTGGGGGGCTGAAAGGATTAAGGAAAGACAGACAAGAGAATAATAGCTGGGTCTCGGTGGGATGCTGCTCCCTGAAGAGGAGACAACACCAGCGCCAACAAGCCGTGTCTTTATTTTATAGCAGATTCCACGAGGCAAAGTAGGGGCGTGATCACGTTGTTTACAGCATTCTCGTGAGTCTCAACCCTACTCAACTACATGCACCTAAACTCTATCACAAGGCACATGGGGCTACGTGTTCAGACCATAGGTTCAAGCTTACAACCACAGCCGTTGGCTATGATTGTGCTGGGAGGGCCCTGCCCTCCAGCTGGGACTTGCACGTGGCAGTGAGAGGACCCTGTCCTTTCACTAATCCGAGGCTTGAACCTGGCCAAAACACTGTAACCCCGCCCCAAAGTGGACAAGACAGTGTGTTGACATCTAAGGTCCATAACAGATGGCGCGTGAAGAACGAGAAAACTCGTAAGTGGTCCTTAACAGATGGCGCGAGAAACACGAGAAAACTCCTGAGCGGTACTTAAGGTGCTACGTTAAGATTTTTGTTTTCTGATATGTGACTTTAATAAAAGTGTTTGAAACATATTAAAAGATACCTATCACACAGAAATTTTGAGTTTTACATAACAACATAGTATATAATCAGTGCCAAAAAAAGCCAAAAAACCCAAAAACATGTGTGGTTACAAGATGCCAAAGATAGAATGGTATCATTGGGTTGATATTTTCAAAGACAATCTCATAAGGAACTTGTATTATATTCTAAAGAATAGATAAGATATGAAGCAAATAAGAAAAAACATTCAAATAAAGCACACTAGGACTTAAGGTATAAGAATTTCTCAACTTGGCACTCTGAACATTTGGTACGGAATTCTTTTTTATTGGCGACTGTCCTAGCATTAAGGGGTATTTAGCTATATTCCTATACTCTACCTACTAGATGCCAGGCCATTAGAAGTTTCTCCATGTCTCATTTAGCCCCTTCTTGATGTTTGGTTAGTCCTGTTGCCTTCAATGAGTAAGATCCTTTAACAGCTTCTGTCTCTGCTCTCATTCTTCCAGACCATAGCTCTGGTGGAATAGGACATGCCCAGCTAGCAACAGTATTACCATCTCTGAATTTCCACCCTGCAGCATTTTGTATCCAGGTCCATCACTCAAAGTGGCTTCTTGCTGGCAACATTAGCAATGGATTTTGTATCCTTAGGGGCCATGATGAACAAACATCATGAGATTAAATCAAGCACAAGGTAAAATAAGCAATCAAGAGACAGTAGATATGAAATGTATGAGGCTCCTGTGAGCAAGCGCAACATGGCACACTGTTTTGAAGTAAACTTTTGTTTATAAGTAGAAAGGGCACACTCTAAAATAACAAAAAAATGTTTAGTAATAGTAAATATAAAAACCAGTAACGTGTTTATTATCATTATATGTACTATATGTACTATACATGATTGTACATGCTGTACTTTTACATGACTGGTAGCACAGTAGGTTTATTAATATCAGCATCACCACAATATTTGCTGTTACAACAGGTACAATGTCACTAAGCAATAGGAATTTTTCATTACAGCCTTATAGGACCTCTGTTATATATGCTGTCTGCCATTGACTGAAACATAATTAAGCTTCACATGACTGTTAATGACACCAAAAACCCAAGAAACCAAACTAAAAGTACACAAATTAGACTTCATCAAAATTTAAAACTTTTGTGCTTCAATGAACAGCATAAAAAATTAAAAAGACAACCCACAGTATGGGAGAATATATAAAGAACTCTAACAACTCAAATATATAAAAAAATAACCAATTTTTAAAGGAAAAGGACTTGAATAATTTCCAAGGAAATTATAAAAAACGGTCAATAAGTACATGAACATATGTTCAACATCATTAGTCATCAGGGAAATGCAATTCAAAAGTTCAATGAGAAACCATTTTCACCCACCAGTATGTCTGTAATAAAAAAGGCAAACAATAAATAGTGTTAAAGAGGATGTGGAGAAACTGGAACTCTCAAACAGTGGGGCAGTTTTAAAACAGTGTAACATTGACTTAGCATATGGCCTACCATTTCCACTTTTAGATATGTAACCAAAAGAATTATGAACATATGTCCAACACACAAAAAGTACTTTACTCTTCATAGAAGCATTACTTTTAACAACTATAATGATAGGCCCTAATATTTGTCAAGTGACAAATGGATAAACAAATGTGGTATATCTCTACAATGGAATATTATCCTATCTAATAAAAAAGTTATATGCAAATTGACCATCATTCCAACACACAAGATGGCACCCCCATGTGGTCAAAGATGGCCAGCAGGGGAGGACAGTTGGGGGGGGACCAGGCCTGCAGGGGAGGGCAGTTGAGGGTACCATCTCTGCAGGGGAGGGCAGTTGGGGGGCACCAGCCCTGCAGGGGAGGGCAGTTAGGGGTGACAGGCCAGCAGGGGAGGGCAGTTAGGGGCAATCAGGCCGGCAGGGGAGCAGTTAGGCATTGATCAGGCTGGCAGGGGAGTGGTTAGGGGCAATCAGGCAGGCAGGCAGGTGAGTGGTTGGGAGCCAGCAGTCCTGAATTGAGAGAGGGATGTCTGACTGCCCATTTAGGCCCGATCCCAGGATCATAAACGGGCAGTCAGACATTCCTCAAGGGATTCCAGATTGGAGATTGTACAGACTGGGCTGAGGGACACACACACACACACACACACACCCCTGCATGAATTTCGTACACCGGGCCTCTAGTTTGCCCATAAAAAGGAATGAAGTACTGATACATACAATATCATTAATAATGTTTAAAAACATTTTTTAGGTGAAAGAAGCCAGATACAAAAAAGTACATATTATAGAATTCCATTTACATTAAATGTCCAGAATGTAAAAATCCATAGTGACAGAAAGTGGTTAGTTTGAAGGGGCTAGGGAGCTCGGGAATAGAGTATGACTGCTAATGGAATGATAATTATAAAAATGTTCTGGAATTAAAGAGTGGTTTCAATTTTACAATTTTTTGAATAAACTACAAAAGATTGAATCAAATACTTCAGAAGAATAAATTTTATGATATGTGAATTATATCAATAAAGACTATCTGATAAATTGATGAAAACAAAATAAAGACATTTTCAGAAAAGGAAATACAAGAAAAGAGCATAACAAAAAAATCTTAATAAAGAAATTTTGTGAATATGCAATGTTTTAGGCTATTTGCTTTTTTCCTCTTTTAATCGATATGGGACAAATTCCTGCTTCATGTATTTTCCATTTCCCCATACACAATAATTAATTAAATATCATGAATATATAATGCTAATAAATCTTTTGAGACAAAAATCAGATTTATAATTCACTGTGGATTTTAAAGCCTAAAAAAGATAATTAAATACAAGGGGCTAATCCTTAGCTATAATATATAATTCTTAGTTATAATGTATAATCCCTAGTATTAATGTACTTGTTACTATAAAACTTTCCAAATTAACTACATTAGAATCCCTGGAATTGGCCATTGAGAATGAATTTCTGTTTTTAGCGTGAGGAAAGAACCTAAAATCCATGCATTTAATTCCAAGTTTCTACCTCAAATTTGCCTCAAATTTTCTAGTAATATCTGCCAATGTACTCAATAAATAAAACTTTCATTAATTTTACTGTTTGGCTTCTTATTGCACTTAAAAAAATAAACACCAATGATGCTCCATAAGTCTCTATGTCTTTATCTCCTTTTAAATGTGTCTTATGCTCCCTTCTCTCATATCACTCTACTTCACTGGCTTTTCTTCAGCCACATAATTCTTCAGTCTTGCCTATAAGATTAATGATATTATTTCTTCACTGAGGTTCAGGCATCAGGCTAGTTGGATTAATCCAGGAAACAAAACAATCTATGAACTAGTTGCCCATGTGTATAATATTATTTCCTTCAAAAAAAGTGAAGCTGTTATCCTAATTATCTAATCCAGGAATATATTTGTCATCTTGGCTCCCTACCTCTCACAAGCTTATATAGATTTTAAATTCAGGTGCTCCTTGTGTTTGGAGGCTTGAAGAGTGTGAAAGCAACATAGAACTGTCTCTGTAGAGAAGATGGAAGATGTCAGTCAAGAATAAATATAACAAGCTATTACACTCGGGAGAAATCTTTGTTCAAAAAATGTTCAAATTTGCATGTAATAGTATACTTTTAAATTTCTTAATTAAAACAGAGATAAAATACCTAACTCTAAAGGCTGTTGTAAGAAGGAAACAAGATCATATAGTAATTAAGGAGAACAAATCAGCATTGAAATGTAGTTGCTCAATAACTAGATGAATTTTCACTGGCTGACTGCTAGAGCCAAGCACACTAGTCTATAGAGTAATTTTCATTTGTGAATAAATTTTTGGTGTAGATGTTCAAAATCATTCACAAACAGTGTAAATCACACATGCTGAAAACACACACACACACACACACACACACACAGGTTCTACTGAATAAATCCTTTGAAGAGGAATTAATGACCCATTTCCTGGTAGTAGAATATTTCAAAAGGTATTAAGTGTGGTTAATAAGTACTCCACAAAGAGGAAAATTATTCCCAAGGCTACATCTGTTCCAGAGTCTCCTGGGTGTCCGATACGATCATCTGCTGGGAATAATTTCCTCACATGATTTCCATTCCTTTACACTCTGGTTTATCAGTAAGTATTGAAATATGAAGATAACATATTATGTACTCAAATTAAATATATTAAATTATGTTTTTGAGACTGACAATAAAATTTATATATTTAATATATATTTTGCAGATTAAGTGTACTGGAGGTCACAGTTGACGTTTTAAAAAGTTCGATGAATAAATCAAAATACAAATATAAGGTTTTATCAAATATAAAACTTTTTTCATATTATATTTATACTTTATTACATCCTAAGAAAACTGCCTGCCAGTTGTCATTGTATGATCCTATATATATAAGAAATTAGATGTAGCTCTTAATATAAAACTTTCCAATAGAAAAATAATCTTAAAATGACTAACACTCTATTAGCCAATCCTAAAAACAAGTTAAGTAGGCCATTTGTTTTTCATTTTTCATATTAAAAAACATGAAGAGACATGCACTAGAAGGCAAATATTGTTTTGATTTTATAAATGTATGTTACTCCAACACATATTTTATAAATTTGTGCTTTTTCAAAGAACTAGAGACATAAATTTGCATACATAAATATGTAATATAAATATGCGCTAAATTTGCATTTTTTTGTGTCTAAGCAAAATTTTGCAGAGGTGTTTTTTTCCAGCCTTGGATGCAAACAATACTTAAGTCATACCTTGAGAAATACATTTTTATTCTTTGCAATCCTTATAGTAAGTGTCTAGCAGTTTACACATTTTTCTAAGTTCACATTATCTTTTTTATAAAACTCACATTTAATAAATGGCTGGAACCTATATATTCAGGGATAGTCAGCACTTATAATTGTAAATGAGAACTTCCTCCCATCCATCCATCCATCTATCCATCACCCATTCATTAATCCATCCATATATTCAGTCATCCATCCTTCTAGCAAACATTTACTCCGTATCTCCTATGTGCCAGGCACTGTTGTTTAGGGTAACAACAAAGATCTCTGCTCTGGGGAGCTTACATTCTAGCTAATGGGAAATTTTTAAAAAAATAAGGGAGAGGTCCAAGATAGTGGTGGCACAGGAGTATGCTGAACTCACTCCTTGCCACAAGCTCACTGAAGTATATACTTATATAATAGAAACTCCTCCTGAGAGACAACTAAGGACTGAACAGATTCTGTATAACAAACAAGAGAGAGAGATATACCATAAAGAGAAGAATTAGAAACTGCAGGAGCTCTCTGGCATCTGAGTGAGCTTTCTGGGAGGGAAGGTGTCAGTGAGTGCCATGCTTTACATCCCCCTGCAACTTAGGGTGGACAGAAGCTCTGTCCAGTGCTATGGCCTATATGCAAGATCACTGCTGCATGTTCCAAGCCACACTATGCAGAGCCCATTAGGCTCTGAACAAAGAGAGCAAGCAGGATCAGGGCATTACCACATGCACCTGGTCTTCCTTCCCAGAGTTGCTCTCCTGTGGTCGGCAAACTGCGGCTCTCGAGCCACATGCGACTCTTTGGCCCCTTGAGTGTGGCTCTTCCTAAGACTTAGGAGTACCCTAATTAAGTTAATAACAATGTACCTACCTATATAGTTTAAGTTTAAAAAATTTGGCTCTCAAAAGAAATTTCAATCATTGTACTGTTGATATTTGGCTCTGTTGACTAATGAGTTTGCCAACCACTGCTCTAGGCTATAGGCTGGTACCCTAGATGCAATAAGCGCTACCCAGCTCCAAACAGCCAATCAAAACCAAGCCACCTGGTGTATGCCTATATGAAGATCACTTCTACATAAGGCCACTTTTACAAGACTGGGAAGAATGGCTATTTTTTTAAATTCCTATGAACAGCCGTAAAAGTTAAACAATGAAATTCTAGAGGAGTATCTCTCAAATGAAGGAATAAGAAAATCCCCCCCAAAAAAACCCTAATGAAACTGAGGTAAGTAAATATTCTGATAAGAAATTCAGTGAAATGTTCATCAGATGCTCACTAGGATAAACTTAATCAAGGAGGTAAAAGACCTGTACTCAGAAAACTACAGGATGTTGAAAAAAGAGGTAAAGGAAAATATACAGTGTTCATGGATTGGTAGAAATAACATCATTAAAATGCCCATACTATCAAAAGAAATCTACAGATTGAATGCAACCCTATTAAAATACCAATGGCATATGTCACAGATCTAGAACAAATACTTCAAACATTTATAGAGAACTAAAAAAGACCACAAATAGCCACAACAATCTTGAGAAAGAAGAACAAAGTTAGAGGGATCACAATACCAGATATCAAGGTATACTACAAAGCCACTGTACTCAAAACAGCCTGGTACTGGCACAAGAACAGGCATATAGATCATTGGAACAGAACATAGACCCCAGAAATCAACCCAAGCCATTATGCTCAATTAATATTTGACAGAGGATGCAAGAACATACAATGGAGTCAAGACAGTCTCTTCAATAAATGGTGCTGGGAAAATTGGAGGCATACTAGCAAAAAAAATGAAACTAGACCACCAACTTACACCATACACAATAATAAACTCAAAATGGATAAAAGATTTCAATGTAAGTCATGAAACCATAAAAATCCTTGGAGACACCGTAGGCAGCAAAATCTCAGACATTTCTTGTAACGATGTGTTTTCCAATATATCTCCTATGGCAAAGAATTCTGAGAAGAAAATAAACAAATGGGACTACATCAAAATAAAAAGCTTTGCATAGCAAAAGAAACCATTAACAAAATGTAAAGGGAGCCCACTGTCTGGGAGAATATATCTGGCAGTAATACATAGGAAGACCAACAATCAAATTAAAAAATGGACAAAGGTCCTAAATAGACACTTCTCCAAATTGGACATACTGAAGGCCAAGACACATATGAAAAAATGCTCAAAATCACTGATCATCAGAAAGATACAAGTTAAACTGCAATGAGGTATCACCTCATACCTGTCAGAATGGCTATCATCAATAAGTCAACAAATGGCAAGTGCTGGCAAGGATGAGGAGAAAAGGGAACCTAATACACTATTGGTGGGAATGAAGACTGTTACAGTCATTATGGAAAAAAGTACAGATTTTCCTCAAAAAATTAAATATGGAACTGTCATTTGACCCAGTGATCCAACTACTAGGAATATATCCTAAGAAATCCAAAATACCAATCTGAAAGAATGTATGCACCACTATCTTCATAGCAGCACGGTTTACAATAGGTAAAATCTGGAAACAGCCAAAGTGCCCATCAGTAGATGAGTGGATAGGAAAGCTGTGGTTCATTTACACCATGGAATACAATGCAGCAGTAAAAATGAAGAATCTCTTAACATTTGAGACAGCATGGGGGCGTCTAGAGAGTATTATGCTAAGTGAAGTAAGTTAGTCAGATAAAGACAAGTATCACATGATCTCACTCATATGTGGAATCAAATTAACAAAATAAACTGATGAACAGAGTGGATCCAGAGATATGGAAGTATAGAACAGATAGTCAAATGTCAGAGGAAAGGCGGGGGTGGGTACAAATAGGTCAACCAAAAAACTTGTATGCATATATGCCTAACCAATAGACACAGACAGTAGCATGATGAATGCCTGGAGTGTTCTAGAAGCGGTCAATGGGGAAATAGGGGGACATATGCAATACTTTCAACAATAACTTTTTTACCTTAAATAATAAAATAAATTAAAATTTTTTTTAAATAATTAATAAAAGAAAAGATGCTCACCAAACTTGAGGGTGGGTGAGATAGAGTAACTTAAAGAGAACTTCAAGAAAGATTTAGAAAGTATAATAAAGAACCAAGCAAAATACAATACCTGAAGAATACAATAACTAAAACAACTACACTGGAAGAAATCAACAGCACATTAGCTAATACAGAAGAATGGATCAGTAATCTGAAAGACAATTGTGGAAATAAATCAATCAGAAAAGCAAAAAAAATTATTTTTTAAAAATAAAGATCATTTTAAAGGACCTCTGGAACAACATAAAGTGTGCAAATATCCATATTTTAGAGATCCCAGAAGAAGAAGAAAAACAAAAAAGGAGCAGAAAGTTTATTTGAAGAAATAATTGATGAAAACTTTCCTATGATAAGAAAGGAAACAGACATCCAGGTCCTTGAAGGATGGGGAGTTCCAAATAAGATGAGCCCAAAGAGACCCACTTCAAGACATACTGCAATTAATGTGACAAAATTAAAGAGACAATCTTGAAGGCAGCAAGAGGAAAACAACTAGTGACATACAAGGGCAACACCATAAGACAATCAGCTGATTTGTTAACACAAACTTTACAGACCTGAAAGGAGTGGCAGAATATTTTTAAAGTGGGAGTTGGCTAAATTGCTTTTGGGGGCAAGAACATCTAAGCACTGCAGACAGCTAGAGCACAGCCCTTAAGAAGGGAGTTTACTTGGGTAATTTCAGGAAGTTCTTGGAGGCAGTATTAATGCAGTGTTGAGAACCAGGGAAAGATAAGTAGGAGGGGAAATTAGAGTGGTAATGTTGTTAGCTCAGTCACTTAAATACCTAGAGGACATTTTAAGGACTTTGGATTCTACTGTGAGGAAATGGCCAGCCATTGTAGTTTTAGCTGAGAAATGAAGTGAATTTAATACACATTCCCTGCATAACAATGTTTTGGTCAACAACGAATGACATAGGATGGTGGTCCATATGATTATAATGGAATTGAAAAATTCCTACCTTCCACCTACTTGCATCATAGTCATCACCATGTGACAGCACAGTGCATTATTCAAGTATGTTGTAATGTCGATGTAAACAAACCTACTGTTGCCAGTCTTATAAAACTATAGCACATATACTTAAGTACAGTGCATAATACTTCATATTGATAATAAATGACTGTTACTGGTTCACATATTATTATACTTTTTATTGTTAAGTGTGTACTCTTTCTTCTTATAATAAAAAAAAAAGCTGTATATTGATGGGCCTGGGGAGCATTATGCTAAGTGAAATAAGCCAGACAAAGAAAGACAAGTACCATATGATTTCACTCATATGTGTAATATAATGAACAAAATTACCTAACATGTAAAACTAGAGACAGACTCATAGATAGAGAGCATGCTGACAGCTGTATGTGTGTGTGTGGGGGGGGGGTTAGGGAGGGGTGGAGAGATTGAGAAAAAAAATAGAGAAAGAAACATGAAGAAGAACAACAGAGAGGAGACTGCTGGGGAGAGAGGGGTGAAGGAATGTAGAGGACCGTATATGGGGAATAAATGGTGATGGATGGAGACTTGACTTGGGGTGGTGAACACACAATTCGGTGTACAGATGATGTGTTGTAGAATGTGCACCTGAAGCCTGTATAATTATGTTAACTAGTGTCACCCCAGTAAATTCAATAAAAAAATTTTCCCTGTGAAACAGTATGCCTGGTTATGCTAGCAGCAGCCTCATCTTATGTTTAGCACATTTCTTGATAGCATCATTTTCTCCTGTGCTTGACTTAATCTTGCATTGCTTTATAAATTTAGTGTAGCCTAAGTATACAGTGTTTATAAAGGTTTGTTATTAATTTTTAGAGAGAGAGAATGGGAGAGAGAAACCGATGTGAGAGCAAAACATTGATCAGCTGTCTCCTGCACGCCCCCTACTGGGGATCAAGCCAACAACCTGGGCATGTGCCCTGACAGGGATTAAATTTGCAACTTTTTGGTGCACAGGACAATGCCCAACCAACTGAGCAACACCGGCCAGGAGTACAGTCTTTATAAAGTCTACAGTAGTATGTAATAATGTTTAAGACCTTCATGCTCACTCAACACTCACTCACTGACTCACCCAGAACAACTTCACATCCAGTAAGTTCCATTTGTGGTAAGTGCCCTATACAGGTGTAACATTTTTTTCTTTAATACTATATATTCACTGCGATTCTTCCATCCTTACATATGTTTTGTACAAAAATACTTTTCATTGTGTTACACTTGTCTATAGTCTTCAGTACTATAACATCCTATACAGGTGTGTAGCCTAGAAACAATAGGTTATACCACACAGCCTAGATGTGTAGGAGGCTACCCAATCTAGATTTGTATTAGTACACTCTGATTTTTTGCACAATGATAAAATCACCTAATGAAGCATCTCTCAGAACAAATTCCCATCACTAAGGAGTGCATGACTGTACTTATATTTTAAAAAGATTACATATTGGTTCAAGCTGCTAGAACAAAATACCATGGAATAGGTGGCTTACATAACAAACATTTATTTCTCACTGCTCTGGAGGCTGGAAAGCCCAACATAAAGGTGTTAGCATATTCAGTATCTGGTTGGTGAGAGCCTGCTTCTTGGCCTATCGGCATCTACCTTCATGCTACATTCTCACATGGCTGAAAGTTGAAGCTCCAGTGTCTCCTCCTCTTGTTAGAAGAGCACTAGTTTCATCATATGGGCTCTACCTTCATAACCTTATCTAAACTTAATGGTCTCCCAAAGCCTTCATCCCCAATAACTTCACTTTAAAGATTAGGGCTTCAATATGTGAATTGGGAGACAGGAGCACAAACAGTCAATCCATAGCAGATTACTTTGGTAATAAATATGACATCTGAAGCTAAGCAAAGTCTATCATATAAAAGGAGTGGCCATCTGTGTCAAATGCTGCTTATAGGTCAAGTATGGTGAGAAATAAATTGGCCATTGGGTAGCATTGACATTATAGATGACTTCAGCAAGAGCATTTCTAAGAAGTGTCTCTGTGAACCTCTTCCTGCCCTCTTTACCTTCTGCCTATCCATCGTCAATTCTTCAATTCTAACTTCTTTTATTTATGACTAGAGGCCTGGTGCATGAAATTTGTGCAAGGGGGTCCCTCAGCCCAGCCTGCATCCTCTCCAATCCAGGACCCCGCAGGAGATGTCCGACTAACCAGCAGTCAGACATCCCTCTCACAATCTGGGACTGCTGGCTCCTAACTGCTCACCTGCCTGCCTGCCTGCCTGATCGCCCCTAAACACTCTGCCTGCCTGCCTGCCTGATCACCCCTAACCACCTCTGTCTGCCTGCCTGTTCATCCCTAACTGCTCCCCTGCTGGCCTAATCGCCCCTAACAACTCTGCCTGCTTTCCTGATCACCCCTAACCACCTCTGCCTAGGCCCCACCACTGTGGCTTTGTCCGAAAGGATGTCCGGAAGATGTCTGGTCTATCTGGTCTAATTAGCATATTACCCTTTTATTAGTATAGATTATCAGCCATTAATTTTTCTTTGTGTTTCAATTACAAAAGAAGTTTTGTTAGTTGAATTAGTAAAACAATAATTTCACACCATGCCACATGCTAACAAATTTAAACATGTAAAATTGTATTAATTGAAGGGTCAGTTTTTTTACATTGACAACAATTGGTATTAATTACTATGATAGAAAAATATATATTTATTAGTTTTAATAGTTGCATTTGCATTAATATGCCTTAGCCATGATTGAATTAATGTTTTCTAAACTGATAGACATTCAGTTATGTCCAATTTATTGTCTCTATAGATGTTACTGCAACAATATTCTTCTTCAAATATCATGATATACTATTTTTTGTTTCAATTGGATAGTTTCTCAAGAATAGACTTTAGAGTCAAAAAGTATGTGTATTTTAAAAAGTAATGAATATTTTACACTCCCAGTAACAATTAACAAAACTATTTATTTACCTTATATTTATCCGTGTGGGATAATGTTAAGCTTTTTTTTTAATGTTTTCTAATCTGAAAGATATATTTTTGCTATAATTTGCACTTCCCTGAATAACAATCAGGACTAGCACCATATAATAAGTTAATGGTCTTTTGGTTTTGCTCCTCTGTGGATTACCTGATCTTTCCCATTATCCATTTAATTGTTTTTGTTTTATCCAGAAAATTATTTTATATCTTAAAAATAATTCCTGTTATATCATCCATATATATAGTTATATATCCTGGTCAATCCTAGAACTGTAACATTTTGCTTGCTCTTTTTTTCTTAATTTTGTTTTCCTGGGATTGATCTACTATGTTAGTTGTTTCTAAGCAAAAGCTTTTTCTTTAATTTAGTATGTGTTTGGTTATCACAATGGGATGGTTCTATGCTTGGCAGTAAAACAGACATAGTTAAGGAAGTAATGTTTCTTTAATGGGAAAAGAAATGGAAACTTAGAAAGATAATTACTTTAATAGAACGCAACACAGCATGGTCACACGCAGAGGTAAAAGCTTACTAGTGTTTTCAAAGTTCCCTAGAGACATACAAGCGCTCATGAGGAAGAAAATATCCTAACAGAGAGGCTTCCTTTGCCACAATGAAGGCAGCTTTCCTATCCTAGCTCCCTGACCTTCAGCTCAGCATGCCAAACTCTTCCAGAGATTGGGGCCTGGCTACATGGCCTCCCAGTAAGCAATACAACCCAGGTGTCATTGCATTCCTGAGTCATGTCTTGATTATATAACTGGGCCAAGAATTTCTCAGTTTTCCTCGTTACTGTTTATTTTATCTTATTATTTTTCCTTTTCAACCTTGATTTTTATTCTCTTCCCTTCCCCTGTTTGAGCAACCAAAATAGTGCTGTATATGTTCATAGTAGTGACAAGTAACTTTCCCCCATGTCTATTTGCTCATATATTTTTCTTTTAACTAACAAAATAATGCTTCCAAAAATTTATCATGGTCTGTACTTACCAGCATTTTTTCAGGTAGGTATGGCCATATGATTAAGTTCTTGTTAATGAAATGTGAGTAAAAAAAAATGTGTGCAGCCCAGCCTGTGTGGTTCAGTGGTTGAGCATCAACCTATGAACTAGGACAGTGATGGCGAACCTGTTGAGCTCGGCGTGTCAGCATTTTGAAAAACCCTAACTTAACTCTGGTGCCATGTCACATATAGAAATTTTTTGATATTTGCAACCATAGTAAAACAAAGACTTAAATTTTGATATTTATTTTATATACTTAAAGGCTATTTAACAAAGAAAAATCAACCAAAAAAACGAGTTCGCGTGTCATCTCTGACACACATGTCATAGGTTCGCCATCACTGAACTAGGAGGTCATGGTTAGATTCCTGGTAACAGCACGTGCCCGGGTAGCAGGCTCCATCCCCAGTAGGGGCTGTACAGGAGACAGCTGATCAAATGATTCTCTTTCATCTATATCAGGGGTCCTCAAACTTTTTAAACAGGGGGCCAGTTCACTGTCCCTCAGACCATTGGAGGGCCGGACTATAATTTAAAAAAAAAACTATGAACAAATTCCTATGCACACTGCGGGCCGTAGTTTGAGGACCCCTGATCTATATACATAAAAGGCTAATATGCTAAGTGTCCCTCCGTCCATCCAATCTGTCGCTATGACATGCACTGACTACGAGGGGGCAGATGCTCAACACAGGAGCTGCCAAGCTGCAGTGACTTGGCAATGGTGGTTCTTGGTTGATGCACCCTGAAACCTGAGAAGAGGGAGTCCAATTCCTCGTAGGGCTGCACAATTCCACCTTCGGCCATAGGTTATGTTGTTTCTGGGGCACTGTCGCCCCAAATGTGGTTTACTGTACACTTGCATTTGTGTTCCACACCCTGTACAATAGCAACTTTGCAGAGTGCCCTTTCGCAGTCTGGGACCCCTCAGGGGATGTCAGAGAGCCCGTTTTTGCCCAATTCCCACAGGCCAGGCCGAGGAACCCCACCTGGTGGAGGGACCCCACTCACTCCCTCACTCTGCAGACGCCCTTCGAGCCCCGGTGCCGCCCCAGCTGCAGCCGGCTGGGGAGAGACCATGGGAGGTTGGCTCCAGGGCATGTCCTGCCTGTCTCACCCAGTCCCATCCTGCCAGTCACTTTCTAATTAATTTCCTTTCAAAGTGCATAAATATGTGCACCGGGCCACTAGTCATTGATGTTTCTATCTCTCTCTCTCCCTCTTTTTTCCTCTCTAAAATCAATTTAAAAGAATTAAGAAAAAACAAAAGAATTACGTGCAACTTTTACAGAATTTACTTAAAAAAAGGATGCTTATCCTTTGTTCCCCTCTTTCCACCTATGTATGGGCTTAAATATGTATGTGGTGCTTGTCAGTCAGTTTCAATCATGATGCTGACAGTAACTTAATCTACCCTCTGGATAACAAAGCATAACCTGCAGAAATCTTGGTGGCTGCCACAGAAATGTTGTTTGACTCTGCACTGCCTATCTACCTTCACACAATAAAATTAAAAATAAAACAAGAAAAACACTTCTTTCTTGTTTTGAGCGACTATATTTTGAAGTCTTTTCAAAATATCCCAATAATAGAGCCAATAGATTGGCAAACTTTCTATAAAAAGCCAGAGTAAATATTTTCAGCTTCGCAGGCCATACAGTTTTTTTTGTTTCTGTTTTTGTTTGTAATTACACTCTCTGTCCCAAATTGGCCCTGTTAGTATGAGGAGGCATAGACAATACATAAATGGATACACATAGTGATGTTCTAATAAAGTTTCATTTCTTTTTAAAATGTAGCTGGTCATATTTGGCTTATGGGTATAGTTTAATATTTTCTGAACTAGACTATAACATAAATAATATAGTCTTTTGGTTATAAAGAGATGTTTGAAAAAATATTGTGTGTGAATATGCATTCCTTTTTAATTTACATAAATTTTATTGTGCTAAAAATCTCATTTAAACATTGTTTAATACTATATGTTTAAGATCAATAATATAATTTGTACATGCTGTTGATTACTTCGGATTCCTGCCTGAATGTCCATCATAATAATAAATTAAGAGATGATTGATATGCTACTATATTGAGTCTTCTGATATACTAAAATATCTCCATTTGCTTAGGTCCTGTTTAGTTTCTCTCAGTAATGTTTACTAGATTTTGGTGACTGAAACTTGCACATGTGGCTAAATTTTTATCTTAGTAATTTGTATGTGTTGACACTATTTTAAGTGGTATTTTAAAATTTCAATATCTAGTTGTTAAAGCCTAATTACAGAAATGCACTTGAATTCACATATTAATCATGTTATAATACAACCTTACTAAATGCACTTAGTAGTTGTGATAGCTTTTCTTGTGGATTCCTCAGTATTTTATATGGAGATAATCATGTTGATAGAAAAATTTACCCCTCCCTTTAGAATCTATATGAATTATTCTTTCTTTCTTACCTTATTTCATATCCAAGAACTTTCAGGACAGTTATGAATACAAATAGTGAGGATGGCCATTCCTGTTTTGTCCATGGTCACACTGAAAAAGCACTCAGAGTTTCACCATTAATGATGATGTTAGTTGAAAGTGTTATTGAAGATTACTTTAATCAGACTGAGGAAATTCCCTCCTGTTTTAGTGAGCTGACAGTTTTTATTTTAAATGAGTATTGAATTTTGCCAAAAGCTTTTTCTGTAACTATTGTGATGAGCACATGGCTCTCCTCCCCCATTCTACTAATATGGTAAGTTATACTATTTTTAAAATAATGTCTTTATTAAAATATAAGTCTAAAAAATAAAACTCATTATTTTAAAGTGTATAATTCAGTAGTTTTTCATAGATTTCCAAAGATGTGTAATTATCATGACTACTGAATTCCAGAACATTTTAATCACCCAGTAAAGAAACTTTGTACCAATTAGCAGCCACTCTCCATTCCCTACTCCCACCACCTCCTGGCAACCAGTAATCTACTTTCTGAATCTACAAATGTGATTATTTTTTTTACATTTCATAAAAAATAGAATCCTATAATATGTGGTGTTTGTGTCTTGCCTAAAGTAATTAGCATAATATTTTTAATATTTGTCCTTCACAAAGCATGTAATGGTACTTCATTCCTTTTTATGGCTGGATAATACTGCATTGTATGGCTATACTACATGTTTATCCATGTGTCAGTTAATGAACATTTGAGTTCATTCCACTTTGGGCTATTACAAATAATACGAATACAAACATTTATGTGCAAGTTTTTGTGTGAACACATGTTTTCATTTCTCTTGGGAACAACACATAGGACTGCAATTGTTGGGTGATATAGTGAGGATGTTAAATTTGAGGAACTGCTAAACTCTTTTGCAAAGAGACTGCACCATTTTACCATTCCACCAGCAATATAGGAAGAGTTCCATCTCGTGCGGTCTGCACACTGAACACTTGCACTAAGAGACTACTCTCCTGTCTGGCGAGTCACGAAAAGCTTTCACCACTTAATTGCATCTTATCCAAAGTCAGTTGTGGCTGCCAAAAATCAGTTTTGTCAGTTACACAATAATCACTCAATTTAATTAAATGTTAAATTAACACATAAAAATAAATTCAAAATTTGATTTCTTGAAATCTAAGCTGAATACTTTGGAAATACTTGATAAAAGCTAATTACTAAAAGATGAAGATGAATTAGGTATGGACAAGACAATATAAAAGACTGGAGAGAACCATGTAAAATTGAAAGAGGATTCTAAACTCAATTTACTTTGGAAGTTTCTAAACAGTTTTCTATAAGAAAAAAAGTAGAAATTATCTATATATATAAAAGCCTGAGCAACGGATATGACCAAACGATTCTGGTGGTCAGTGTGCTCTCATAGCCAACCTCCCATGGCCAGCCAACCTTGCATGGTCTCTCTCCCCAGCTGGCAGGCCCCGATCACCTGATCAGGGCCAAGCCCTGGGCTGGAATGGGAAACTGTGGGTGGGTGGTGGCAGACACGGCCCATTTCCCAGGGGGCCAAGGACCAGCTCCCTCTTTGGGGCCAGAGGCCAAACTCCAATGCCCTGTTCCTCCTCCTGACCGGCAGACCCTGGTCAGCCTGCCATCTACCTGCCATGGTGGCGAGGCGGCAGCAAGGGAAGGAGGAGTAGGGGAGGTGAGGAACTGTGCGGTAGTGGGTCAGCATTCAGCGTCCGTTCCTTCTGTGCCTGGTCTGGCCTGGCAACCATTGCCTCCTCTCCCGACCCTGCAGGGGCCTTTGGGCCCCAATTGGCCCTGATTGCCGGCCAGGCCTAGGACCCCACCCGTTCATGAATTTTGTGCACCGGGCCTCTAGTAGTTGATATAAAAGCAAAACAAACAAATGGAAAATACCAAAGCAGAATTTTACTCAGTGGACCCATCCTATCTAATAAGGAGGGAATATGCTAATTGACTGCCCTGCCCTCAAAGATGGCCACTTGCCACTTGACACACTGCTACATCTCCCAAAGGGTCCTGGATTGCGAGAGGGTGCAGGCCAGGCTGAGGGACTCTCCACCTCCCATACATGAATACGTGCACTAGGCCTCTAGTTTACAATAAAAGATCTTGAACCTATACAAAGATTGAGAAATGAATACACCTGTATGTTTTTAAATTAACATGAAACATTTAAGAGTTTATAGTTTTATCATATTTATGAGTCTCGATATTTAATTAATCTTTTATATTTGTCAATGAACTATATATAAGGGAATTATCAAGCAATTTATACCATTGCACTCTATTTGATCTTAGAGAAGGCATGGATTTTGCAATTTTTATTTTTATTTTATTTTCTGGATATAAATCACTATCAAAATAGTGAAACTCAAAAAATGGAATAATGAAAAGTGGTTTGATGAAACATGACGTTGGTTATATTTAGGCATATGTTGCTCCATTTTAAAGGGATTGGATGAGTGAGTAGAACAAACAAAACAAAGATAGAGTTTAATCTCTTATCTTAATTTTGTAGTTATAAAATCTTTATCATGGTAGAAATATCTGTGTTAATAAAAAACTTTATATAGCCCTCACCAGTTTGGCTTAGTGGATAGAGCATTAGTCTGGTGACAGAAGGGTGCCGGGTTCGATTCAAGGGCACATGCCCAGGTTGTGGGCTCAATACAGCTGATCAATGATTTCCTCTCATCATTGATGTTTCTCTCTCTCCCTCTTCTTTCCTCTCTAAAATCCATAAAAATATTTTTAAAAGCTTTATGTAATAAAATAAAGTAATGTTTAAGGACTCATGTGTGTTCCAAAAATTAGTGCACTCATATATTAAAGATATTTCTCAGAATAACAATAAATGGACCATATTCAAAACCTTAAAGATATAAAGGCACAGAAAAACATATTGAAGCAGCTAATAGAATAAGAGGGGAGCCTATCTCATATGGTCCTACATAAATCTCTAGAATTTATATTAACACATAGTTTTTAAATAAACTTTTTTATTTTAGAACATTTTTATATTTAAAAAGTAGGAAAGTACTACAGAAAGTTCCGTACACATTACAAACTATTTATTATTAATTTGTTATATTAGTGTGCTATGGTTGTCACAATCAATGGATGCATTATTATGAAATAAAGTTCATCCTTAAATCTCATTTTCTTAGTTTTTGCCTAATGTCCTTTTCTGTTTCAGGATACCATATCATAGTAATTATGTTTCCTTAGGTCATGTCAGTTTTTCAGAGTTCCCTTGTCTTTGATGACTTTAACATTTTGAGGGGTATAGGTCAGGTAGTTTTTAGAAGACCTCTCAAGTGGGATTTACTGTTCTTTTTTCTGATAAATAAACTGGGGTTATCAGTTTCTGTGAGAAGACCACAGAAAAAGTACTGTTCTCATCACATCATATCAGGGGTATTTACTATCAACACAACTTTTCACTTTTGATGTTAGCCTATACCACTTGTTAGTAAAGTTTCTCCTTTGTAAAATTGTTCATTTTCCCCCATAACATGCCTACTCTTTGGAAGTTACTATATGTAGCTCAGCTTTAAAATATGTAATTAAACTTCACATCCTTCAGGACAGTGTATCTACATAAATTACTTGGAATTCTAAGAGATTTGTCTCTTCTCTCTCATTTATTTAAGTAGTTATGTCTAGATGAATATTTTTGAATATAATAATACTAGAGGCCCTGTGCACAAAATTTGTGCACAAGGGGGAGGGGTCCCTCAGCTCAGCTTGCACCCTCTCACAATCTGGGTCACCTCGGGGGATGTCTGACTACTAGTTTAGATGTGCTCCCACAGAGGCCTAAATTGGCAGTCGGATATCCCTCTTGCAATCCGGGACCGCTGGCTCCTAACCACTTGCCTGCCTGCCTGAAAGTCCCTAACTGCTCACCTGCCTGCTTGATCACCCCTAACCCCCTCTGCCTTGGCCCCCGCCACAGCGGCTTTGTCTGGAGGACATCCAGAATGACATCCAGAGGGTTGTTCAGCTGTCCGGTCTAATTAGCATATTACGCTTTTATTATTATAGGTGTTATTAATTTTTTTTTGCTGAAATTGTTCTAGCTTGGGACAATTGAAGCTCTTTATCCCTTTGACATATCCCCATCACTGACTCTGGTTTCCTTTCCTCCTTTATTTTTTATTTTTTATCACTTCCTTACTTTCTAGCACTACAAGATGCTCTACAATCAACTTGTATATTCTTACCCCCATCCTAAAACCCACACTCTGACATCCCCCGAGGGGTCCCGGAGTGCGAGAGGGCACTCTGCAAAGTTGCTGTTGTACAGGGTGTGGAACACAAATGCAAATGTGCAGTAAACCAGATTTGGGGCGACAGTGCCCCAGCAACAACATAACCCATGGCTGACAGTGGACTAGCACGGCCCCGCAAGGAATCAGGCTCCCTCCTCTCTGGTTTCGGGGTGCGTCACGCAAGAACCACTTCTGCCAAGTCACTGCAGCTCGGCAACTCCTGTGTTGAGTGTTTGCTCCCTGGTGGTCAGTGCACATCACAGCTACCAGTCCGATGGACACTTAACATATTAGCCTTTTATAAATATAGATTTTTTTTGATACTTGCTGTATAACTTTGAATTTGTATATTTGTTTAATTATTTTATAATAGAATAAAGCATTGATTGGTTTGAGGTATGGTATGCTGTTAACTTTAAATTTTTTATTTTGAAATAATTTTGGATATACAGAAGGCCTACAATAATGATCGAGTTCCTATATAACCCTCCCCCTAGCTGCCTTAATGTTAACATCTTCTATTAACCATGATGATATAGCTAATATTTGATATAATATATATTACCTTCCAAGGCAGCTTCACCAATTATACTATTTCCAATATTCTACAAGGAAAACTCTTTTCTACACACTTTTTTAAATTTAAATTCTTTATTGTTTAAAGTATTACATAAGTCTCCTTTTGCCCTCATTGACCTCTCCCCGGAGGCCCAACCATCCAGCATATATCCTCCCTCCCCCCACGTCTGTTTTTAAGAACAGACGTCATTCTTAAATTGTCAATCTGATATGCATATATATTTTGTTACTTACTAGCATTTTCCTAATTTGAGTAAATATTCATATTTTCATATAATTGTTTCTAATTAATATAATGACTTGTTAATATTTTTCTTTTCTTTGACCATTTGTGTCATATTTTCCTTATTAGATTCTCCCAGCCTCACTTGCCTCCAGCTTGCTCAATTGTCAACAACTTCAGCAGCAAACAAAGCTACGCCCCTCTCCCTGGCTCTGTTGTGTGGGCACACCTGCCACTTGCTCAGAGTTTCTGGTTCCTCCCTATAAATATGCCTCTCTTCTCCGCGTCCAGTGCAGCTAGAGAGCGGTCCAGTTCCTGAGTAGGGGCAGCTGGGGATTGAGAAAATGAAAGAAAGAGACAGACACAGAGATGGAAGAAAAAGCTGGGGCCGGGTGGGACCACTGTCCTCTGATGATGCGACAGGGACAGAGACCCAGAGCCGATTCAGCATGTTTATTTTATACAGCAAAAAACGGGAAGTTTTACTAAAAGTCAAGACAAAGGAGATTATGTGCATTCTTGGGTGGGCCCGAGTCCTATTCATTCCTGGTGCTTGGCTAAATTTAAATGACAAAACCCACCCCCTGGCACCTGGGCTGAAGGTGAAGCTGACAACACTCCTGCCTTTTGGCAAAGCGTGTTTCCAGGACTTGGCTTTGCCAAAGTCACTGGCTTCAGCTGACAATAGTTAAAGAAATGCCCATGTGCCTTCCCAGGTGCTCTCTACACCTCACATCAGTTTTTGACTTGAAAGAGTCACCACACACAAAGATTGAGCTGATTTCCCTTACAAGCCAAAACATGCAACCTAGAAGGGCAAGGAACTAACTCCCATTGGAGCAACCTTGGAAAAATGGGAGAAAAGAAGTAGAATGGAGCTAGCTGGATGGCTCAGGTGGTTACAGCATCTTCCTATACACCAAAAAGATTGTGGGTTTGATTCCATTAAGGGCAAATTACTAGGTTGGGAGCTCAGTCCCAGTCAGGGCATGTATGGGAGACAACTGATTGATGTTTCTCTCACATCAATGTCTCTCTCTTGTCTTCTCTCAAAAAATAATGGATGGAAGGAAGGAAGGAAGGAAGGAAGAAAGGAAGGAAGGAAGGAAGGAAGGAAGGAAGAAAGGAAGGAAGGAAGGAAGGAAGGAAGGGAAAAAAGAAAGAAAGGAAAAAAGAAAGAAAGGAAAAAAGAAAGAAATCTGTAATATATACTTGGATAAGGATTTTTAAAAAAAGGAAGCACTAGAATAAAGCAGGTAGTCACATTCCTTGGTCAGATAGACACAATTTTTAATTGCCTGGCCTTGAATTTCCTCTCCTCTCCTTGCCTTATTTCTTATTTTCCTCAATCTTTCTGACCTGAGATTACACCTTACAATAACACCTTGAGAACTAAGCCTGGCCTCAGGCTCTGTTTTCCAGCAGATTCAGGGTTAAGACACCATTTTCTACTTTTGGCTGTTTTCTTTTATCAACTTAAAAACTATAATCATGCATCATGGTAATTCACTCCTTTCTGTTATATATGTGCTAAATTTTTTTCAGTGTGTACTTGTTTATAAATGTTATTATTATAGTACTTTTCATTGTATAAAAGATAAATTTTTATGCATTTTGTTCTATCATTCTTTTCCTTTATAGCTTCTGAAGATTCCTATGTTGCTAGGGATGGCTTTCTCCATCCCAAGATTCTTTTAAAATTCCTACTAAAGTATACTATCTATAACTCTTCTCCTTAACGCATTTAAAATGTAGTATTTTTATGATAAAGAAAGGCAGAAAGATTTAGACTTCAAAGGTGAGCTTCTAATTCACTTTCTTCCCAATCCTTTTTGGCAGCACTATAAAGTATCTGGAACTCATGTGGGAAAAACTATGAAAGAATCTTTACTAAAATTACCAAAAAGAACCACTTTTCCTTTGCTTCCAACAAGAAAATCCTAAGAATGAAACTCAAAAATATGCAATACCAAAGCCCTCTTGTAGGTCAAACAATTTCCCTTGAACTTCCATTTCAGGGAATTAATTTTCTTCTTTAATCCCTAATAATAATATGAAGCAATATCTTGCTAAGTTACATTTACACATCATACTTTTTTTTTTCCATTTGGTAAGGTTAAATTCAGGATCACTTACAAACTCCCTACCACTTTTGTACCAATTAGAAAAAAGATCTGTCCCCTCTGGATGATACAGCTCTATAGGTAGGCACCTTGGCAAACTCCCAACATATCTGCACAACAGAGTAAGTCTCTACCTCAGGACCAAGGCAGCCCCACCTCAAACACAAAGCACAGAGACTAGAGCTTAGTTGGATTTCTGCTCACACCAGCCTCCTCGGCCAGATGCACTAGAGTAGTGAGCCTGCTCCAACCTATGCTGGGCACTGCTTAAGGCAAAGCTGTTGCTACCATCTGCCTCAAATTAAGTATGGCAAGACTGACAGTCTTTGATGGCAAGTAGAAGATAATTAGAACATATTGTTAGAAAAATAGTAGAGGAGGAAGAGAGGGATGCATTAAAAATCTGAGATCTTTCTTCTAAATTCTCAACTTTTCTGGAGACTCCTCAAAAGGAGACTAGTGTCCATGATATTTTGTGCTAAAAATTAAATCCAGCAACCCTGAACCCCATTTCAATTTATGTTCCCTCCCATCCATTTTTATCCTCCATAGTAGAGTGGTACAGAACATTTTGTTTGTGATAAACCTTTAATCTTCCCAAAATACCTTTTAAATCAATGCATTTATTTTTAAGGACAAAGGTGAGTATCTCACCATTTACTGGCAGAGTATTATTTCCATGCAGTTATATAATTTATTTTCCCACTTTATACTTCATTATTATTTTCTCCCATTCAATCACCATAATTTTATTTAAATACTTGTAGTCCTGAAAAACATATTTCTATTTTTATGCTATAAATCTTATTTTTTCTTACTTTTGTATTCAACATGTTTTTGAGCCCAATGTGAGTATATGTGAATTTACTTCATTATTTTTTAAGTGATGTAGAAACAATGTATATATAATTTAATCTATATATGTGAAATATATATAGATTAAATTACATATATAAATTAAATTACATATGTAATATATAAATTAAATTACATATATATATATGATCTAGAGGCCCAGTGCACGAATTTGTGGGGTCCCTCAGCCTGGCCGGCAATCAGGGCTGATGGGGGCCATCTTGCCCAGTCCTAACTGGGGCGATCTGGCTGGCCAGCAGAGGGGGGAGGGACCGTGAGAGGTTGGCTGGCCAGTCCAGATCTGAGCGATCAGGGGCAGCCAGGGGAAAGGGACTGCAGGAGGTTGTGAGAGCACACTGACCACCAGGGGGCAGCTCCTTCCTTGAACATCTGCTCCTGGTGGTCAGTGCACTTCATAGCGACTGGTCAACCGGTTGTTTGGTCGTTCAGTCACTTGGTCGCTTAGGCTTTTATATATATAGATTGAATTACATTTTTTTTCTTCAGTATTGGATTTTCTGTGATTCTACCCTGTGGACTTAGCTAATTCCCTGTGGTTTTCATTTATTTATAGTATGCCCTCTCCTGAAATGGCCTTTCTTAGCATGGTTAGTTTTCTCACTCTAGAAGTATCATTTCCCAAACTGAGAATCACATCTAAACAGACATACCTTAGGGGATGTATGCATAAGAAAGATTGAAACATGCATAATCCATAATACTGTTCCCACCTAAGATCCCTGTTCTCAAGAGCCATTTTTTAAAAATATACTTTTATTTATTTCAGAGAGGAAATGAGAAAGAGAGAGAGAGACAGAAACATCAATGATGAAAGAGAATCATTGATCAGCTGCCTCCTACACACCCCACACCAGGGATGGAGCTTGCAACCCAGGCATGTGCCCTGACCTGGAATTGAACTGTGACCTCCTGGTTCATAGGTCAATGCTCAAACATTGAGCCATGCCGGCCAGGCTCAGGAGGCATTTTTGATTCAACTTTTAAAATTTTCAACACTGGACACTGAATCTCAAATAATAGACTCTTAAATCCATCTTAGTATTGTCCATTTCTGGTACTTTCTTAAAAAAAAAACTTTCTTATTGACTTATTGGGGTGACATTGGATAATATATTTTTATAGGTTTCAGGTGTACTTTCAATTATACTGCCAGAACAACCCTAATATGGAAGGAGACTTGACTTGGGAAGGTGAACACACAATACAATATACAGATGTTGTATTATAAAATTGTACACCTGAAACACATATAATTTTATTAATCAATGTCACCCCAACAGATTCAATAAAAATAAATTAAATAAATAACCCTTATGCCACTGAATCAGCTCAATTTAATTGTATGTTTTTCCTTAAGAGACTGGCTAACATTTTGCTTTATGTCCGTAGCCCTTGCTGATATTCCATTGTTGCATTTCAAGGAAGCTTTCCACTGCAAATAATTAGTAGCACTCATTTTTGTGCCTTTTCTAATGACAGTCATTCCGTCTGAGAAAAATAAATCATTTTCTTTAGAATATTCTGCTTAAGATCAGATAGTGGGAGTCATTACTGGCTGCTATCCCATGTCCATCCATTAATGTGCATCTAGCTTTAAATGCAGGTACACTACACTTGTATTACCTCAGCAGCCAGCGCATTTCAGAGAATATGAGGCACTCAGCTCTACTCTGTGCTCCCTCAAATTTGACAATTGTGTGATGAAAATGAAATCATGGACTTGGGTCACTGAAAAGAATGTGTTCTAATATAAAATGCATTTTAAATTTTAAAAAAACTGCAATTCTAACTTTAGAATCACGAGGAAATATTCTCCATTTAAAGCGAGTTCAAAATGTAAAATCACATCTTTTCAGTTTCTCACTTAAGCATCAGAATAAGAGAATAGAAGATAAGGCATATTCAGAATCAACAAGTAATTTAGTTCCTTTACCAGTTTCCATAGTAACCTTACTGTATAAGACTAAAAAAAAAAGTGCATTAAAAAAATTCAGGTTTTGCCTTGGTCTCCTTGGACAATGACATTTTTAGAATGACTCTTCAAAACAATGTGGAAAGCAACCAAATACATATACAAGGCAGAATTTTGACACTACATATAAAGGTGTTCATAAACTTTAACGCAGGGCAGTATATAGTAAATGTGGCAAAAGATCCTTTTTTAAAGTCAACTTTAAAAATCATGAACTCTTCTATTGACTGAAATACATGAGTCCATAAATTGCCAGTTTGAAAGAAATTTACGCAGGCTGGTTCTGTCCCATCTGCTCCTCAGATAAAATGTCTTTCATACTATTCCCCTGAAATTTCTTTGTTGACCCTGAGTCACTGAAGATGAATAACTTGTCCAGGTTGTCCCGATGGAGTCAATAGAAGTCATAAAAGCCTTCAGAATGGACCCTCTGGGACTCTAATCTTTGACAATAAGATGCACTTTGAATTGCCGAGTCCTTGTGGTTCTGAAAGAGAGAAGGTGATGCTGTGACACTTGGCACTCAATTCTCAGATGTCAGCTCTGATGTGCACACACAAACACATCTGAGTTCTCTGTAATGGCAACGCCAATAGTTCTACAACACAATGCTGTCTGCGGTCAGTTTCTTCATAGGGTGTTTTTCTGCTCTGTGTGTTTTAGCAGATAGTATTCTTAAAGGGTTTCTGGCATCTTAGTTCAGACCCTTGATAACACTTGAAAGTTTTGAATGAGCATGTTTTTTATAGAATCATACTGTTTGATTAAAAAAAATTCCCATATGTTCTTATTACTTACTAGAGGCCCAGTGCTCGAAATTGTGCACTGACAGGGTCCTTAGAGGCTGCTGGCCAGGGCCTCCCTCCCTTCCCCTGGCCGGCCCCACCCCCTGGTCAAACTCCAGACGAACTCCTGGTTGAGGGGACAATTTGCATGCTACACTTTTATTATATAGGATTATAGATATCCTTTTGTATTCCAATTTTAATTTATACTTAACATTTATTTGATCATTCTAAATAAAATTTGGCTAAACACATTTATTGCCAGGCTATAGGGAGGGAGTTGTGGATAAGATAATCTTTGACACTAATAGATTTGTGGGCTAGATTCCAGAGAAAAGTCATAATTTGCACCAGGAATGTCAAGAAAAACTTCTAGGAACTGTTATTCTGCAGTAAAAAATGTGTGTATGGGTGGGGGAGGGGGAGAAATTATCTACTAAAAAAAATTGAGAAGCAAATATTTTTGGCAGAAAGAACCCCTGGAATGATTATCAATTAAATATGCCATAGACATGAGAGCAGAGGGAAATTAAAATATAAAAATATGGCGGGTAATGAAAACCATGGGACACTGTGAAATCTTATGCAAATGTTTTGTGATTATCTTTGTGTGTTAAAAATGTGGTTTGCATTAGGAGTATATAATAGAGAGTAAGGGAGCACAAGGTAAGAGACAGAGGCCATTTGAGTCAAGGTTAATAATGTATATAGAAACTGAAAAGGACCTCGATACATCTAGTAGAAACATGAACAAGAAGGGAACAGGGCATCTGAAAAGAATTTCTTCTAATACAAAATATATTTTAAAATTAAAATGTGCATACAGTAGTTTTTATAGGATATCTGTACCTCTTTATTTTGAAATAATTTTAGACTTCCAGCAGAGATGCAAAAATAGAACATAAAGTTTCTGAATAACTTTCAACCAACTTCCAAAATTAACATTTTATGCAACATCTATAATATAAATGCATAATATGCTAATTAGACCGGACGACCTTCCAGACGAAGCCATGGCTGTGAGGGAAACCCGGTCCTGGGTTTCAGAGGGAAGCTGGTGCTGGCAGCTGGGGGAAGGAAGGCCTACTCTTGCACAAATTTTGTGCATTGGGCCTCTAGTCTTATATAATTAGTTACTTAAAATTAAGATGTTAGTATTGGCATAATATTATTAGCTATACTATTAACTTTATTCATTTTTTTGTTTGTCCACTATCTTTTCCACCCAAGGCTCCAATCTGAGGTGCCTATTCTACTTTAGTTGTCATATCTCCTTAGTCACTTCCAATCTGTGACAGTTCCTCAGCCTTTATCTTGGATGACTTTGACACTTTTGAAGACCACTGATCATATATTGCTCAATATGGGCTTGTCTGAGGTCTCATGATTGGATCAATTCCATGGACTTGAGGGAAGAATATCACAGAGGTAAAATGTCTTTTCATAGCATCATATCAGGTATACACGTTGTCAATATGACTTATTATTGATGATGTTAATCTTGATTACTTGGTTAAAGTGGTATCTGCAAGGTTTCTCCACTGGAAATTTATTTTTTTCCCCTCTTAAATTCTATTCTTTAGAAATGAGTCATAAAAAAAGAATGAACACTTGCAAAATGGATAGCTCTAGAAGGTATTATGCTAGGTGACACAGTCAGGTAGAGAAAGAAAAATAATGTATGGTTTCCACTGTACACAGGACGATTCATATCCTGGGCCTGACAGAGCAAGACGGTGCAAGATTCCATTCTACTACTCAGAATTGTGCACAATTTAAAACTTTTGAATTGTTTATCTTGGAATTTTTCACTTACTATTTTCAGACCACAGTTGATCATAGACAACCGAAATGGCAGAAAGTTAAACTGTGGATAAGGCGGGACTATCGTATCACAAACTTAATGGTTTAAAACAAAACAAATTTACTATCTGGAAGTTCTGGACATCAAAAATCTGAAATGGGTTGGCCCAGCTATATTACTTCTGGGAGCTCTATAGAATATTCTGTTACCTTGCTTTTTCCAGCTTCTAGAATTTGTCCACATTTCTTGACTTGTGACCCTGTATCACTGCAAGTTTGTTTCGATTGTCACATCTCTTCCTCTGATTATGGCACTCCTTCCTCCCTCTTATAAGGACCTTTGAGATTACATGTGTCCCATCTGTATAATCCAGAATAATCTCCCATTTTAAGATCCTTAACTATTCACAAGAGAAAAATTTCTTTTCCTATGGAAAGTTAATCTTCAAAATTTTCTGGGGTAAGGATATGGGCAGCTTTGGGTGTTGGAAGCATTATTCTACCTATCATAAGGGCATTGGATTTTGTAATATATATTAGTTAAAGTAATATTAGCTGCTGTGACAAACTCCAAAGTCTCAATGGCTTCACACAACAGAAATGTATTTCTTGTTCGCATAAAAGACAAAACGGATGTTTCTGTTTGCCAGGCAATTCTCCAGCAAAAAGTGATTCAGTGACTCTGGTTCCTTTTACATCATTGTTCCATCTTCTTCAAAAGGACATTTGCAAGTTTACAAAAAAAAAAAAAAAGGACAAGAACTATGTAGGGAACATCAACAGCCCCCCTGGGAAAATTATAGTGGGCCAGGCAGGGATGCAGTGCCTATCACTGCTGCCCACATTCCAAAGGCCAGAACTCAGCCACATGCCTACACTTAACTGTAAGGCTAGGAAATAGACTAGCTATGTCATGTACTCAACAGCAAAAACACAGAGTTCAGTGAACAGATAGCTGGTCTTTACCTGTCAACAGGTTTACAAAGAAGAGAACACTTTTGCATCTTTTAAATAAATAGTTGTTTAATCATCTAGCAAAAAAAAAACATGAATAGAAAATAAAATGGATTAATTCTAAATTGCACAGTTTTTTTTAATTTTAATTAATTTTAGAGAGAGAGATTGATTTGTTGTTCCACTTATTCATGAATTCATTGGTTGATTCTTATATGTTCCCTGACCTGTGATCAAACCCACAACCTTGGCGAATCAGAACTAGCCTCTAACCAACTGAGCTACCCAGCCAGGGCCTAAATTGCAGTTTTGAGACGAAGCAGTTAGTTTAAGAATAAAGTAAATATCTCTAAAATCACCATACAGTACAGGATGTTTTCTATTTACTATGACATCCCAACAGCTAAAAGCCTACCCAGAAATTCCAACAGACCCTAAAAAAAAAATTCACCTTTCGGGGGAGAAAAAAAGAGATTCTATAAATCTCTGAGTTGAAGGAAATAATAATTTCAAAATTATTCTATTACTATTTAGATGTAGGGTTACAATTCACATGCTTGTTTAATACAGAGCACCAGGTACCTATTTATTATAAGTACACATTTATTAAGGAGAATCTTGCATTATAATTACTCTTTATTTTTCTCTCAGGAGGAATCAGTTGTATCTATTTGTAACTAACAAATGGGCTAAAATTAAGGTCATTTTTAACCTAAGCTGGGAAATTTTCCTATCACTCTGGAAATCCATGATGATTAAGTCTCACTCATATGCGACTAATCTAGACTTTCTCTATTTACATCATTTCTGTAACAGCAATCGATCAAAGAGACATTCTATGACTCATGCAACAATCGTCATCCTATTCCTAATACATTTATGGGGCCATTTGTAAATCATTTCCAGGAGAGAAAGCATTTGACTTCCTTTGACATTGGTATCTCCACTGTTCAAGACCATGGGACCCAGCCTAAATAACGATCATGGCATATTATTTTTGCTATCAGTCTTGTATATATGTTCTTGGAAACTATAAGATTTGTAGAACTTTAAATGCAAAAGAACATTTTGTAATAAGGCAGAATTAGGATGCTGTAGTCATATTTAAAAATGTATGTAACAAATGTTTGTGACACTCTTATATCTCATGCTAACACAGAAACTTCTGACAGTTTATTAAATGCCACCCCCCCAAAAAAAAAAACACAAAAACAAACAAACAACAAAAAACCACAAACCAGTAGCACAGAGTGGATTAATTTGATATTTAAATGTTTTTTAGAATGATATTAATCCATTATATGGAACAAAGTTTAAAAGAGAAGGAAGACTGATAGGATTGCCATAATCTGTGAAAGATAAAATATTCTTTAAAGAGTATTTCTCTTTGCAATGAATTGTGAGTCAAAAGTAAGGAAAAATGTAAACCTGAAATGATCTTATGAAAGCATAAGGCTTCCACTTTCCTCTGGTTTTGTAAAACAATTTGTAGGCACTGTTGTGAAAATTATGACAATTTGGTATTTTTTTTAAAAAAAATTTAAGCTCTGTGCTTCTCCTTCTCTTACTAGTATATTTGCCTTTTCTCATTTATCATTGACTAGAGGCCTGGTGCACAAAATCCGTGCACGGGTAGGGTCCCTAGGCATTCACGGCAATCAGTTCCAATCAGGGCCTTCTGGCTGCCAGCTAGGGCCTTCCTTCTAGCTGCCAGCCTGGGCCTCCCTTCTTTCCGTGCCTCCCTCTGGTGGTCAGCACATGTCATAATGAGCAATTGAGCTCCTGGTTGAACTCCCGAGAGGATAGTTTGCATATTAAGTTTTTATATAGAGAGATGTACCTAAGTCTCCTGATATTACAGTATTTGTTGGTTTCATTATAAGTGGTGTTGTAATAATAAATATTTTCTCTCCTAATGTATCAAAGAAATATTTTCTCTCCTACTGTGTTATTTTAAATTCACTATAATCACACACAAACAATGTATTGGGTATTGTCTTTTTCTCAAATTGTGAACTATTTCGTGATATGTGTTAAATTTATTTATCTATATATATATAAAAGCCTAAGTGACCATTTGACCATTGGACTGGTAGCTATGATGCACACTGACCACCAAGGGGCAGATGCTCAAAGCACAGGTTTGGAAACATGGAACCGACTGATCAATCTCAGAGGGAAGGGGGAAGGGGGAAGGCGGAAAGAGATTAACCAAAGATCTTATATGCATACTAGAGGCCCGGTGTATGGGTTTATGCACCAATGGGGTCCCTCAGCCTGGCCTGCAGGGATCAGGCTGAAACTGACAGTCTGACATCCCCCAGGGGTCCTGGATTGGGAGAGGGTGGAGGCCAGGCCAAGGGACTCCACCAGTGCACGAATCCATGCACTGTGCCTCTAGTACAGGGGTCCTCAAACTTTTTAAACAGGGGGCCAGTTCACTGTCCCTCAGGACTATAGTTTATAAAAAAACTATGAACAAATTCCTATGCACACAGTGGCGGCAAAAACACCCAGTGGGCCAGATAAATGATTTCGGCGGGCCGCATGTGGCCCGCGGGCCGTAGTTTGAGGACCCCTGCAGTATTATAATAAAAGGAAAGGGGGAACAAAAAGGCAGTTCTGACATTGCATTTGAAAACTGGGTGTAGAGTCTTTCATCAACATAACAAGCATTCAGGCAGCACTTTAGGCTTGTAGTTCACTGAGGTAAGGACTACAGAGGAAGCATTCCTCTCTAATTACTGGTAAATTTTGAGAAATTATTTGGAAAAAGTGCAATAATTCAAATGGGAGATATAACGTAGATGCATTGTTTTGTTCATTTATTGGTACATATCCAAGCAACAACAATGTAGGGAATGAAAGAGATTTTTTTTGCTAACAAAGTTGCAGCCTCAATAAATTCAGAATACAGCAAGTTGATTTGGATAAATTCCTATATATTATCAAAACCTATTCCTCAGTTTCACTGTTAGCAACATCTCAAGACAGAACATTCTGTTGTGGGAAGAGGTGTTGTGGGCTATAAGGACTCCATATTAAAAGATATAGGCATTATGATTTAATGTATTGTGAACTCTCAATAACAATAGGTCATCCTCATTAAAGTTTTCTTTTATCCTCACCTGAGGTTATAATGTTTTATTGATTTTTAGAGAGAAAGAGGAAGGAAGAGGAAGAGAAAGAAACATCCATGTGAGAGAGAAACACCCATTGTGTGGGGAGCCGATATAGGGTTAAGCCTCAGACTGACCTGTTGGCAAAGTCACAAACAGGTCTTCCGAGTCTTAAACAACCCAATCCAAGAGGTAGCCGCTGATTTACATGCGCTATCATTCAAAAAATAAAAAAGGGGGAATTTGCCGGAAGCCGGTCCATCCTTGCTGCTTGACACAGTCGCTGCAGGGAAGAAATATCTGCACAGCATATGTTTCAAGGGACCTGAAGTATATGGCATACTGTTCTTAATATGTTTGTTCCCCTACTTAGCGCTATGTGTTTTAACCAAGGTCACCTCTCTGAGAAAGGTTGTTTCTCCAGGTGAGGATTTTTTCCTGGAGTTTGGGATTAACAGGACTAAGGAAGGGAATAAAACCACTTAACTAAGTGCCAGGCAGGTAATTAATCACTTCAACTACGAACAATCACGCTATATAATCTTTACTTAGGATAATCTCCTTCAGTTACTTCCTTGTAGCTTATCAGAACAATAGAGTAGTGACCCTGGAATGGAGATAACAAACCCCCTAACCTTTGGAATAGAATGGATAGTATTAAAATCAACTGGTATAAATACAGATATAATAGGAGAATAAAGAAAGAACCTCGCTATGCTGATCAACTGAACGCTGTCTCCGTGTCATTCCTTCTTCGCCAACTCTGTCCACACCTTTGGGAACCCCTGGACCTGATGGGGTTGGACCACAACACCATTGGTTGCTTCCCATAGGCATCCCAACAAGAAATTGAACCCATGACCAAAGTATGTGCCTTAATCTGGGAATCTAATCCACAACCTTTTGGTGTACACTGGGATGATGCTCCAACCAACTGGACCACCCAGCCGGGACAATACTCATTAAATTATGTGCAAGTATTTGGCTAATATGCCTGCTCTGGAATTAAAATATGAATGATTCTTCAGGTACACATACACAGTTTATCAAATTGGCCTTAATGAAATGAACTCTTCTGAGTGGAGAAAAAAAATGGTTCTGTCACTTACAGTGTGACCTTAGGCAAATTGCTTAATCTCTCTAGGCTCTCTAATAATCCATATGAAGTCCTTACTTCTGTCTCTGGCATGTGTTAGTTATTAAGGAAACATACACTATTTTTTTAAATTATATATACTATTTTTTAAATTAAAAAAGTCTTTTATTAATCCTCACTGAGGATATTTTCCATTGCTATTTAGATGGAGTGGAAGGAAGGGAAAAAAAGAGAGAGAGAAACATCATCAATTGGTTGCTTCTTTTTTAAAAAATATATTTTATTGATTTTTCACAGAGAGGAAGGGAGAGGGATAGAGAGCTAGAAACATTGATGAGAGAGAAACATCAATTCAGCTTCCTCCTGCACACTCCCCACTGGGGATGTGCCCACAACCAAGGTACATGCCCTTGACCGGAATTGAACTCGGGACCCTTCAGTCCACAGGCTGACATTCTATCCATTGAGCCAAACCGGTTAGGGCAATTGGTTGCTTCTTAAACTCGGTGGGGATCAAACCTGCAACCCAGAGAGGTGCACTTGACTTAAAATGAAACTCAAAACCCTTCTGTGCATGGACCGATGCTCTAACCACTGAGAAACACCAGCTAGGGAAAAACATACACTATTTTAATGCCTATACTTCTCTATGGGATGTTACTGTGCTTGCTCATTTACTGCAGAAATTGGATGAGAGAGTGAGTACCATGAGGCACCCACATGTGAAACTTGGTTGACAAGCATATTCCCATACTAAGCACTGCATCCTTGTGAAGTATTACTTCTCAGCTGGCACTACATATTTGCCTTCACCAGGATGTTACATACTATAGTAGATCACAAATGTTATGCCCAACTCTTATACCACCTTTGTTGGAAACTGGTCTGACATGAACTTAAATGGAAACATGCCAATGGATCAAACAATCAGTAAGTTCTCAAATACTGGTGCTAGCCAAGACTCTAAAAGCAGGAAAAAACCATACCCAGAATGTATATCTGTTGTTAGAATAAATCAATGGCCCTTTCAAGGTAGAAGGTAAAAACTGGGTGTCCATCGAGAAGACATCCCACTTGAAACAGAAAGTAATAAAGTAATGAAGCTGTAAGCATAAATGTTCATATCTCCACTCTGTATCGTAATACCTTGCTGGTTGGGGACTTGTAGTTTAAATAGCTGCCAAGGAGTGATATACAGTTAAAGACTACAAGATTCCAAAATCAAGACCAAATGAAGAGCAAACCCTGATGGTCAGAATTTAAGAGCCCCTGAAGAACATTCAACAGTTTTTACATGAAAAACACCTGAAACAAGAAATAAGAAGCTACACCTAATAGCCACATCTTATTCTGCAACAGAGAAGAATGCAATGGAGTGTGTTATCACAGAGACCTGCTAGAGATGAACTTTCACAGCAAAGAAAAGACTTCCAGGGTAAGGTCTGTTTCAAAATAAATAAATATATATATTTTTGAAGATCATGAAGTAACAAAGGGAACTTCAGTTTGGGTTAGATTAATTTTTAGATATATAAATACCACAACCAAGTACCAATGAAAGGTATGAATATGTCAGATAGTATTGTCTTGGGAAGAAGAACCCAAACTTAAAGAAAACCAGAGTAGCAGGATTTTTAGGATGAAGTTTTTTAGCTCCAATTAAGTAGAATAAACTCAACCTCTATAGTTTCCCCTTCAGGAAGTCAGATCAGAGTCCTACAGAGTGTACCCAACCACCAGTCTGACCTGAGAGAAGATGAGAAAGACTGTTTGTTTTTTCCTAAGTAGGCTATTTGGTCTTCCCTGAGCTTAAAATAAGTCAGGAAATAACTGGGCACTTTGGTAGCCCCTGAGCCACTGCTGGGGAGCCCCTAAGACAAGAAATATTAACATGCTCACCCCTCCTGTAAAAAGGGATATATTTATCCTCACGAGGTGCAGGAAAATGTTTGCATGTCTTGAGTTGGAAGTTAGTTATTCATTCATTCAAAGCCTCAAAGAAGGCGCTATTATGTAACAGTTTAGAACAGTGGTTCTCAACCTTGGCTGCACATTAGAATCACCTGGGAATCTTTTTAAAATCCTGATTTCTGGGGCCTCCTTCTCCGGAAATTCTGTTTCTTTGTTATTGGTCAGGGCCCACCTTTAGTAATAAAGAAACAAAATTTCCGGAGGATGAGGCCCAGAAATCAGGATTTTAAAAAGATTCCCAGGTGATTCTAATGTGCAGCCAAGGTTGAGAACCACTGGTTTAGAGCAACATTTCCACTCTTAGGCTCTGGGAATTTCTAGTTGATTGACAGCCTCAGGAGGAAAAACACCTTTAATGCCTTATGGTTCAATGCATATCTGGTTACTAACCAGAACAAGGAGCGAGTACCCAGGAACCCCAGTTATTGATAAAAAAATTATTCATATAGCTGTGGTCACCTCTAAGGATCTGGAAGAAAACTGACTCCAGGAATTGGTCCCTTCCCCAGCACAGGGCAACTGAAACAGCACACTGTTGGGCCACATGCTGAAACTGGGAAGAGCCTTCATCCCTGGACTTTAATCTACTTTAATTACCACCAAACTTTTAGGATACTCATTATTATTATAAATATTACAATATGATATGATTAGGAAATTATTTGTCTTTTACATCTTTATTCTGAAATAACAACCTTATATAATAAAAGGCTATTGTGCAAATTGTCCCCAAGGTCAGGAGTTGACCGACCAGGAGTTAGACGTGCACTGACCACCAGGGGGCAGCGCAGAACATAGCAGGCATCGGTAATGCTGCACTGGCAGCAGGTGGCAGTGGAGGTGCTGCCAGCCCTGATGGGCTCTGGAGAGAGTGGGACAGCAGCGGGATGGTAGAGCAGGTGAGCAGGCGGCACCAGGCCAAGTTGGGTGCGGGCAGGGGTCCCAATCGCCATGCCGGTCACCCCACAGATCGGCCCTGATTACCAGCCAGGCCTAGGGACCCTACCTGTGCATGAATTTCGTGCACTGGGCCTCTAGTAATCTATATTTAGGAGCACTTTCTAATACCAGGCACCTTGCTAAGCACTTTAATACATTTCATTTAATCTTCACAACAAACCTACTATGTACTGTCTATCTTATTTGACACATGAGGAAACTAAGGCTCAGAGAAAAAGACACAACTGCTTAATAGTAGAGCTGGTATTTACACCAGGGTTTGGTTATTGGACCCTGGAGACTATGATCTGGACCCTTATTACACCTTTCATTAGAGTATGCTTATAAATGTTGGATTTGACAGAAATTACTTTCTCAAGTTTCTTGGAAATGGGGAAACTGAAGTATGTGTTGTCAAGTACTAGTAACACAGAAAATCTAATTTATCTGTATTTTTTTCTATTGTATAACTTCTCAAATATATGAGAATTAAATCTTAAGATTGACTCTCCCTTGAGATAATATCTAGCAGACTTTGGTTTCTCACTTTAGAAATTAAAGACCACTTGATTCTGATAGAAAACCACTACCGCAGTCCCTTTTTTCCCCACTAAGGGGAAACAAGTATCGGTGGGACAGCTGGCAAGCCTCCTCAATGTAACTGGGTGAACAATTATAATATACAGTCAAACATAAACTTCCCCAAAGGCTTTTCAAACCAGACATTCCTCATTTGTCCTCTATTTTATCAGAATATCAGGACTTTTGTATTTTGCATTTTATCATTTTTAGTTAGTTCTTTTATTTGAAATATTTTAGCATGAAACTTCAAGACAACTTTTTATAATGCATGTTTTGTTCATATGTACTATAGATATTTTCATGAAATCAATTTAACCAATCACATTTTTAACGTAAAAATAAAGCACCAAGTAAAACCATAAAAAAATAAAAATATATATTTAAAATTGTCACCAACTTTCAAGCTTCTCTGTGATATTCCTTTTGTTTTTATTAGAATCCAATATAATAAAAGAGAAAGATGTAAACTGACCATCCCTTCGTTATGCTCACCAGTCAATCAGGATTGCATATGCAAGTTAACCTGACAAAGATGGTGGGTTAATTTGCATACACAGGCGCCAGGAAGAGAGCAGAAGTGGGAGAGCCAGCAGCCTGAGGGGATGTGGCTCCCTCCATCACTCCCTCAGTCGCTCCCTTGAGGGGACGTGGCTCCCTTGGTTGCCGGCAGAGAGCAGAGCAGGAGAGCGGAGACTTGGGGGGCCATGGCTCCCTTGGTCGCTCCCAGCATGGGGAGCACCAGGAATTCTGGAAATAGTAGTTCTGATGGCAGGCCCAAGGACCAGAAGTGGAAGCCCAGTGCACGGGGAGCACCAGGAATGCTGGGAATCGTAGTTCTGGTGGCAGACAGATCTCCTAGACCAGTGATGGCGAACCTTTTGAGCTCAGCATGTCAGCATTTTGAAAAACCCTAACTTAACTCTGGTGCCGTGTCACATATAGACATTTTTTGATATTTGCAACCATAGTAAAACAAAGATTTATATTTTTGATATTTATTTTATATATTTAAATGCCATTTAACAAAGAAAAATCAACCAAAAAAATGAGTTCGTGTGTCACCTCTGACACGCGTGTCATAGGTTCGCCATCACTGTCCTAGACACTAGACCAGCGGTTCTCAACCTGTGGGTCGCGACCCCTTTGGCGGTTGAACGACCCTTTCACAGGGGTCACCTAAGACCATCCTGCATATCAGATATTTACATTATGATTCATAACAGTAGCAACATTACAGTTATGAAGTAGCAATGAAAATAATTTTATGGTTGGGTCACAACACAAGGAACTGTATTTAAAGGGCCGGAAATTTGAGATCCACGGCACTAGAGCAAAGTGAGCTTGGAGCAAGTTACTGTTGCAGTGGGGGATGGAGGGAAAGCAAAGGTGAGCGACATAAGTAAAATCATAATGTCTAGGAAAAATTAAAGGGAAGATATCCTAAAACTTCCAGGAAATCTCTACCAATGAAGCAAAGAAAAAAAATGCGTCTATTATTCTGTGAGCAACAAACCAAACTGGGTTGGGGGTCTCAGACAATTCGCTCATATGATTGCAAAGACAGACAGAAACTCCTGGATTGGAAAGGGCTCCCCTGAGGGCACCAAGATTGGAGAGGGTGCAGGTCGAGCTGAGGGACCCTCCTCCCATGCACGAATCTTAGTGCACCGGGCCCCCAGTCTATATGTAAAAGGCTAAGTGTCCATCTGACTGGTAGCTATGATGTGCACTGACCACCAGGGGGCAAACGGCAAACACTCAATGCAGGAGCTGCCCCCTGGTGGTCAGTGCGCTCCCACGAGCTCCACTCAGCTGCAAGCCAGGTTCATGGCTGGCAAGAGCAGCAGAGGTGGCAGGAGCCTCTACCACCTCCATGGCAGTCGGACATCCCCCAAGGTCTCCTGGACTGTGAGAGGATGCAGGCCAGGCTAAGGGACACCCCTGAGTGCACGATTTTCATGCACCAGGCCTCTTGTCTATACATATAAAGCTCTCGCTGGTGCCAATAACATGAGTGTGTTTCAATCTGTCATTGTTGATCGTGAATTTGGTTGACACTTTTATTATAGAGAAAGGGCGAATAGCAATATTAAAATATTTCTTCTAATAATTTCCTTTCAATGTGCATGAATTTATGCACTGGGCCACTAGTATGCTTATAAATGTGGGAAATCTCAGCTGAGGTAGGGGGCAGTTTTAGTGGCTTCCAGTTGGTTTTTCTCATAATGATTATTCTTAACCCACACGCTAAGAACCTCATGTGGGGTTTTACTAAATACTATTAATGTCTAGACCAATTTACATTCAAGGACCAGGGTAGTAACCCTCAAGTAGGTCTATGGACCCACAGTCATTTAATTACCTGGCCTCCATATGACTCCAATCAAGGAGGGAGCCATGAGAATACTTTGACTTTCTGGGAGTCAGTGCTAATTTAAACTCTGTTTCCAACATCCTCACAATATCTTTTGCCAGATGATAGTGACCAAAGCAAATGGCCATATGTTTCTTTGGGAAGGAACTGAAATAGTGTGTATACTTACTATGGTGTTGCAGGGTCCTTTCTCCTTAGGACTCAGCCTATCCAATGGGTTCTAAACTGACTCCAGTCTAGAAACTGCAAAGGATTGTGACTTTTTTATTTAGGCAATTCCATTGACCTATGGTTGCTCATCCTTGGTTTCTTTTGAGGTTACTGAATGGATCGGTGCCCTTTTGGCTGCCCATCTATCATCGCTGTTGTTTTGACTAATATTCTATTAAGTGTTGATGCATTGTATCATTTTTACTTCCTCGAGGATGGAATGCTCATACACACACCGAGTTTTCTTTTCTACAGGGACTCTATTATGAAATGGTTGGGGTTTTGACAAAACTTCTCTCTTATCTTACAAAAACTGAATAAAATGACTTACTTCCTGCTGCTATGTTCTTACCAATCTTATCTCATGGTTAGTCCTGACCTTATATTATTGTTTTTCTTAGTCTATCACAATAGTCAATACTGTTTCAGTCTACAGTCTTATATTATCTATGGACACACTGCTTTGCTGTCTATATATCTTGGAAACAGTGTTTCTCATATTCCATTATCTTGGGGGGCGGGGAATGAACTTTGGGACATTTAAGCTATAATCATTTAAAGATAGCTCCCTTTACCTCTGCATTATATCAAAATTCTTTTGTAGATAATATTCTCACAAATACTTTAAATCACCATCTCTCATTATCTCTATTATGTTTTATAAATTTATTGATTTACTTGGCATCCTTATAAGGATTTAGTTACATCTCCCAGTGAATTCAATGATCTAGAAGTCAACCATATTCCTCAACTATGCTTAACCACAATTGGTAGCCTAAAAAAAATGTATAAAGTCTTCTATAAGTCCTCTGCAAATCCTATATAATAAGGAGGTAATATGCAAATTAACCCTCACACCCTCACAAGATGGCTGCCTACAACCAGGCCATCAGGGGGGTTAGTGAGGGACGACCAAATGACTGAAAAAGCAGGCTATGTGGAGTGACCAGGCTGGGGGGGGGGGGGAGGCCATGAGGGGTGACCAGGCCAGCAGGGGGGGCAGTGAGGGGCGATCAGGCTGGCAGAGGGGGGCAGTTAGGGGTGACCAGGCAGGCAGGCAGGTGAGCAATAAGGAGCCAGTGGTCCAGGATTGTGAGAGGGATGTTCAACTGCCAGTTTTGGCCCGATCCCTGGGATTGGCAGTCGGACAGTCCCTGATGGGTCCCGGATTGGAGAGGGTGCCGGCTGGGTTGAGGGGAGCCCCCCACACACATGAATTTCATGCACCGGGCCTCTAGTTCTTATTATAATTAAGCATAAATGGATATATATATTATCCCTATCATGTTTATATATATTTTATTTATATATATATATATATCCCCCATATGTGTATATACATGTATCAAAGTATTTATATATATTCATATATACTGTTTTACCTATATTTACATTATATATACATTTTCTGTTAGAAAGTTTAATTCTTCTTATAATACCTAAAACATTAGAAGCCTAATTTGGATATTAATAAGATATTATATTAGTCCTAATCTTAATCATTGTAATGGCCATAATCTTAATCACAATGTATTTAATCCTAAAAAAGATTTACAAGGTTTTTAACCAGAGTGTTTAACATTGTTTAGCACTGCAAGAGACTGAGAAAGTAGAGACAAAACCAAGTAAACATTCAGAACAGAGTTTTTGTTTGATCTAAGTCTTCATGGGTATTCAAGGAGAAGGTGAATAAACATAGTTTATTACATAAATTGGAATAACAAATTAGAAACTCCTCAAATGTTTCAACATGGATAGTAAAGCAGTTACCAATATTGCCCCGATAATTTTTACAGAATTTTCATTTACTTACAAATGACTTTAATAAAAGCAAATGAAATTAAGTCAGTAATAATAATCTTTTCTAGACCCCAGATATTATTGTTGCATGCTTTCTTTGAGAACTTGGTTAATTACCTATCCTTTCTTTAAACTTCAAATTCTACCTCTGTACTGGTTTCTCCTCTTCATCCTAGTACCATATCATGTTCTTTCTACACGAAATTCTCTGCCCTACCTTTCTTTTCCCACAGAAAACCTTCTAGATATAATTATATGCAGCTTTTATTTCCTTTCATTTATTCACTGCTCAACCCTTTCAAATGTAGTTTTCATACCAGTTTTGAAACTGATGCTTCATTCTCACCTCTCAGCAGCCTGTCCATCAAACTGTCAGGGTGGAACCTAGTACCTTCCCAACAAACAAACCCCAGAAGCTATCATTTCCCTTTATGTTTCAGTGTTTATTTGTTTTTCTCCAATATGGTAACATTAACATTTATTCTCCAAGTGATTAGGCTAAACTATTAGATACAGCATTGATTTATCCTTCTGCTCCATTTGTCCTCATTATCAGTGACATGATTCTTATAATTTCAATACTCCTGTGTACTAGTTTCTTATTACTGAGTGACTGGTGACCACAAAACAGCACACATTTCTTACCTTCTAGTTTGGAGATCACAAGTATGAACTGGATCCCACTCGGTGAAAATGAAGGTGTTGGCAGGACCACATACCTTTTGGGAGGCTCTAAGGGAGACTCAGTTTTCTTGTCTTTTCCAGCTTCTAGAAACTGTCCACATTATTTGGCTCCACACACATTTAATTTTTCCAGCTAACAATGGCTGATAGAACCTTTCTCATACTTCATACGATGAATACTCTAACTCTTCAGCATCCTCTCCCATATTAATAGGGCTCTGTGATTACATTGGGCCACCCTTTCTATTTTAAGGTCAGTTGATTAGCAGTCTTAATTCCATCTGCTACTTTAATTTATTTTGCCTTGCAAGGTAACATATCCATAGGCTCTGAGGGTTAGAAGTAGGGGCCCTATTATTCTCGCTAATAGATCCTGCAATAAATCTTGACATATGGGCATTTTTTTCCCTGCAATGGGTCAAATACTGTACTTATGTAAGTTATATTTACAGAAGAATCACTGGGTTAAAGTACATAAGCATTTTTAATAAGTGTTGTCAAAGCACATTTCAATATATCCTAATTACTAGAATCTGAAAACAACTGTTCTCTAAACACTTGCTGTAGTGGATAGATTGTTATTCTACCCAGTTTACCTTTATAGGTTATACATTCCAATGGGGGGCGGGGGGGGAGCGCCTAAACCGATAACTGACAACGGTTCTCTGCGGCAAGTAGTGCTCTCAGCTGCTCATAGAGCTGGGCTGCGGCTAGTCCCCAGGTGACTGCATCCTCTCTTAGCTGTCTTCTCAGCCCCGTCCTGCTTTCCTCTCTCATCTCCTGAGAGCCCTCACTCAAGAAATCACTAGCACGGAGATAGCAGAATCTCAAGTTTTGCTCTCAGAGAAGCCAGCCTGAGACATTTATTAATGCTGATAATTATCAGGCTTTTAATTGTTGCAGATAGGATTGATGAAAGGCTCACTTATGCTTGAGATTCTAAATGTCACTGGCCATCTGCGTTTCTCCTTCAGTGAATTACTTCTTTAACTCCTTTGGTTAATTGATTTACTTGGGGTTTCTTTATTAATTAGTAAGTTATATGTGTTAAAGATATATATTTTTAGTAATAAGATTTTCAAAAATAGTACCTTTTCCACTTGCTTTTTTATTTCATTATGAATGATATGTTAGTGTTTTTGGTGATAGTCTTGACAAAAGTAATTAAAAATAAAAATAAGATTGCATTGTATTATTATAGGTAATAAAAGTCACATTGTCTTAATGATATGTTATGCATTTTGGGTGATTTTGTTTATTAGTTCTAATTTAAAAAATTGGATTCCTAAGAATACACATTTTCTCATCTGTGAATAGAGGTAATTCTATTCACAGCAATTCTGGATACTAAACCCTATACCTGTCAGGGGCTTGTTTCTTTCTTATTTATCTGTTTAGTGACATGGGCAGAGAATTTTAGTGACGTCTATTTCTTCCACAATGTGAAGCTTGCCATTTAAGGCAGATGCTGTATGTAGCCTTTGGCAGGGATCGGGGGGTAAGGAATGACATTTTGAGGGGGGGGGCACACAAACTCAGTGGAGCGTCCATCAGGCTGAGCTGGCAGGGGTGGAGAGGTAGAGAGTGGGGTGAGGTTAATTATCCAAGGTTATTGATGATCTCAGAGATGTAGTAGAATTTCTTAAATAACTGCCACTTCATCTCCTATAGGCTCTCAGGAAAATTTCCAGGGACATTAAATATGTGTTTGTGTTTTCAAATAATTTTCACCCACTATAGGTGCTTCGCTGGTCAGAAAGTCCACAAAACTTTTCACACATCATTCCAAAAGTGAATCTGTTCACTATGAGTCTTGCCTATTTTGCTTCCATAATCTCAACTGTATGCCTCTTAGTATGCCATAAAATTACATATTATTTTATAATTAATCAGAAAAAGTATCTGTTTTCACGCATCACTTATCTCTACCAAGCAGGTAACTTGCCTTGACATGATATTAATTAAGATTCCATTTTGACCAATTACAACTTGAACTTTAATCATCTTGAAATGAGCATTTTGTAATTACCCTATTAAAGCCTTTCACTGTGCCTTCCATATTTTCTTAGTTTTAGACAGTCACCTTTTCCTGAACCAGTGCTTCTCATCCAAGGGTAATTTTGCCCTTTGGAAACAAGGTAAATGACTGAAACGCTTTTTACTGCCATGAGGGGTCGTGGAAAGAATGTACTTCTGGTGTCTAGTGGGGAGAGGCCGAGGTGATCCTGAACATCCTACAAGGCACAATACCGCATCTGAAGCAGGGGGTCCCGTGGGGGTGAGGCCGACCGAGTCCTAACGAAGCATGCCCGACTCCGGGAGACCGGTTCAGTGACACAGATCCAAGTTTATTGTGTGAGTGCAGCAACATATATAACATTCCAGACCAATCAGAGGTTTACAACATCCATAGGGCAACCAATAGTAGGAAAGATCAGGGTACTATGTAGGGACTCCAGGGGGTCTGCTCAGGCGGGCGATGCCACTTCCTGGTGTGCCGAGGAAGCTTGTGCAGGCGGAGTGTGCTCACGCCATTGCATCTGCCGCAGCACTGAGATAAATCTCCTGAGCTCTCCCTACACGCATCCTTCAACAAAGAATTACTTGGGAAATGCCATCAGTGCCACGTCTGAGGAACCCTGTCCTAATCGACTTGTTTGCCCTCTGAATGGTATTTCAGCTATATCATAATTTCATCGTATATATGTCATGTTCCTCAAAATCCTTAGCTGTGTCTAACCGTGTCTAACTTTTGATCTAATAGAATTAACACAAAAATCTAATATCAGTTCTCTCCTATGAGCAAAAAATTTTTAAAGAATTTAAAATAGCATATACAAATTTTAATGTAAATATGTTCTTATATCTTTCTCTGAAAAAATGACAAAATTGAACATTCTATATGTGTAATGACACAGAAACTCAGAACCTGAAGACATCAAAGAAAAGATAAAGCATCCCTTCCAAAATAACAGCGTAAATCTTTCCTTTTAAGCAAACTAAAAAGTGTTTTCTGTTTTCTTCAAACTTACAGAAAGCAACAGAGAAAGAGAGAGAGGGGGGGAGAGAGAGAAGGAAACAGAACCAATAGAAGTAAAAATCAAGTGAAAGGTGAGGTAGAGTACCATCAAAATCAATATCCCAAACCCATTTTAAGAGAAAGAGAAATGGGATTAGAAAAGAAACAGAACACTATTAGACTAACAAAAGAGTCTACAATAAAACCTACCTGTGACACTTCTGTTGACTCCTTTTTGGTATTCAGCTGGATACAGTTGCAAATAATAACAAAAGCATTTCAGAAACTGGGAAAATATGATTCATGCCAGTCAGCCAGTAAGCCCATTTGGAATGAGGGCATTATAAAAAACTGAAATTATTTTCAGGAAAAATCTGTTCTTCAGCATTATTTGTTACCTATATTGGACTATGGGGAGAGTCAGTGTTAAATGACTTGGGAGTTTCTGTATAGTATATAAAATCATTTCCGGTAAACTTTGAAAGGTAAGCTCCTTTTAAAGTTAGAAGTTAGTAAATAATTTATTGAGGCAGAAGTATCATTGTACTGTCTCAATTTTATAATTGTCATTGTGCATACACACAAATACACATACACAGTCACTGCCTACTATAGATGCCAAGCAATTAGGATTTAAGATGCAAGAATGGTTAAAATAAAATATTTAACCCCTTATATTAATGGGCACCACAGTAAAATAATTCAAAGCCTGAAACAATTAAAATATCCTTTAACTGATGAAAAAACAGAGATCCTTCTTTTTTGTCTCCCATTAATTAACTAAAAATTCAGCAAAGTCTACCTGTTTTTACTTAGTTTTCTATGATCAAATGATAACGCACCTACAGTCACTCTCCTTTAAGGCTTGCAAAAGGTGAAATGTTGATCTCATACAGCATTTCTAGGAGAGAAAAGGACACATACACATGTTAGTGGAAACTGTTCACGTTGATTCTGCTCTTTTGTAACCAGCGATTTAATAAAGTTGAAGTCTTGCAGCCTGGTTCCCTTGAGAACACTGGGATTTTCCGCCCAAATTTTACTTCATGTGGCAAGTAAGAAATTCAAAGTACGCAATACGGCTTTTATAATTTCACACTTTAAAAAGAAGAATATTATTATAAATTGTGCATGGTAACAACAAATCCTAAACCGTTTCACCTTAATTGTAGAATGACTCTTCCCTAGGCTTAGACAATCATGGATGAGCTTGTTATTACTGTCACAATAAGTTTATCGATTCCTTACTATGTGACTACTTAGATATTAGGATCTGAGAGAAACAGTAAGAAAAAGTGAAGCTTTGTCATTGACTACATAAATGCTAAGTGATTTTGCTCATTTATGTACATGTTGGGTTTTGCTATTGCTTGTTTCATAATAATTAGCCTATTCCTTTGCCCACCTCTCTGAAATTGATCGCTTTGCTTTCGGAAATCAGCAGCCTGAGAGAACTTTCGGTTCTCTTGCATTCCCTTCAGTCTTCCATGCAGAACTTAAGTAGGATTTTAAAATAATCTCACATTGCATAAAGAAGCCCAATACTTATATTGTCAGTTCATGTTTGATGCCACTGTTCTCCAAACTTCAAAGCTTATTTTGACATGAGAAATGAAGGTTGTTGGGACAGTGGAGGGTTAGGACTCCAGAGATTTGGGTCCTAGTTTCAGATGTGCCTCTAACCAGCTTTGGGGTCTCAGACAAGATGCACCATTTTGATAAACAGTTCCTTCACCCATATAATGAGAGTTATAGACACAGTAGTGGTTCTTGAGCTTTAATGTGCCTTTGAATCAACTAAGGAATCTTGTTAAAATTCGATTTTCCTTAAGTAAGTCTGAGATGAGGCTCTAGATTTTGCAATTCTAACAACTTTCCAGATGATGCCAGTCTGCTGGTTTGACAATCACATTTTGTGGATTAAAGAACTAAATGCTTTTTAAATTTCCATCCAATATTTTAATTTCTTTATCGTTTTTTTTAAAAATTAAATTTATTGGGGTATTTCTATATGAATTTAAGATGCTCTGAGGATGTCTTTAGTTTAATCAACTTTATAGATAAAATAATCAGTGTAATAAAACTGTCCTCCAATTTATTTTTACAATTTAGCAATCTGAATAGAAACATGGCAACCTGAATAGAAATAGTTATTAAAACTTTTTGGGGAATTTATAACTTCTGAAAGAATTTCTCAAATGTACTATGTTTAATATTTTATCACTGACCTGTTCTTTGAAGCAAATAGTAGATGTATTGGCCCAATTAAGCTTTGTGAACTTATTCTGAAACCAAAGGCATGTTATCATCAGACTATTGGTCTACCAGAAAGACATATTGGCTCTCTTCATATGAATTTCTAATTCCTGCATATTGGTTCACCATTTTAAATCACAAGATAACATAATTTAGTGACAGCTTTTATCTCTGAGGTGACAATGTGTGTAAGAATTGCTTGGCATGTAAGTTCAGAAATGACCTTGTTCTATTTAAACAAATTATTAATCTGGAGAGCTGAGGTGATTTTAAAAAATGATGTATAATCTACCCTGTATTCTTTTGGGTCATTATAATAATTAGAGACAAATATTCTTGCGAGACCATGATGAGGATTTGCTAATGGCCTCATCATTTTGATGATATGATAGTATGGGTAGAGCCATTTCTCTATAGAACAGAAAGATTATCCAAAATTAGAATCCTAGATTCTACTTAATCTCATGTAAGATCATACAAAAGAAATTCAACTACTGATGGATTTAGATTTCTGCAAATATCCCTCACACTTTTATCTATGATCCATCCAAAACACCACTAATGTTTTAGGGAAATGCCAATAAAAATATGAGTGTGTGCGTGTGGTGGTGGTGGTGGTGTGTGTGTGTGTGTCTGTCCGTCTGTGTGTGTGATATAATTATATATTTTTCAATAAAGGATATTTTAAAAGATAGTTTTACCCATTTTTTCTAGTAAAGGATATATATAGTGGAAGGCAAGATTCCAAGATGGCATCAGAGATTCCTACCTGCCAGTGTACACACCCCTTAAAATCCCCACCCCATAATGTAGTGGATATGATGGCATATCACTCCTGTAATTGTTACATTAAACGGTAAGAGAGATTTTGCAGATGAATTTAAGATCCATGATTATTTAAATTTTCATTCATTAAAAAGGAGACATTCTGAGTGAGTCTGGCTCAATAAGGTGAGGGCTCTTAAAACATTCAGAAATACTTGAGGTAAGAGAGAGTCTCCTGCTGGCATTGAAGAAGCAAATAAACTTACTGTGAGCTGTTTATGGTGGATTCATGTAGCAAGGACTTTAGGGTGACTTATAAAAGCCAATAGCATTACCTCATTAACAGGAGGAACACTGGGTCATCAGTCCTACCTATGCTAGGCACTAAATTTTTCAACAATTTCAAAAATTTAGGATCCCAGATTATATTACAGCCTCAGCCAGCATTTTGATTTTAGCCTATGAAACCCTGAGCAGAAGACTTAGCTAAGTCATGTCCAGAATCTTGCTCAAAAAAAAAAACACCCACAAAACAACAAAAAACCAGAGAGATACTGTATAATGTATTATTTTATGATATTAAATTTATAGTTATTTGTTATGAAGCAATAGATCCACTTATGAGAGACAAAGGAGAAGAAAAGGAAATACTAATAAATGAGAGATAGCAATATTTTTGGAAGGCTAAAGCAATCCAAATACTTATATCTAAGGACAAAAGAAAATAAATTCTGTGTATCAACAAAAGTAGGTAATGATTAAAAGATTAAAGAGTATTTATCTCAAAGAGTACCAGAAAGAAAAGTAAAGTATGTGGGAGTGATAGGTTCAAAAAGAGATTGATTAAAGAGTTCTACTTTCCCCCTTGCCATCTCCACAAAAGACCAGAGGGTCCCTATACTTAGACTATTAGGCACAGAAGTGTGGTAGCCAGTTAGATATGAGAAGAGCAAGGTACATGATAGATAGGCCAGGTACAGAAGGCCACCAGGGTGGAAAGCCTTGGGTGCCTACAGACAAAGCGGGAAAACAAGGACCTTGCCCATAGGGTAATCTTTCATTAGCTGGTCATGTAGTTTAGAGTCCAGCGGTTGCCAAGCGGTGATCTGCGAGGTGAGGTCTAAAAGGTTGGCTACCGCTGGGTCATAACCTTGATCTTTCATATCGTTGGTCATACAGTTTGGACCTCTCCTGACCTTTCCTCCCTTGGCATGTTGCTAGTCAGGAGGGTTAGACTCCCTTAGAGCAGGCAATGAACAAGGAGGCCAGAGAATAGCCCTTAAGCCCCCAGGACATGAAAGTTCTCTCCTGCATCAAATACATCTAGGCCTAAGTTGTATTTCAGCTTCAGGTCAAGAAAAGCAGCAAAACCAGACAAGCAACACCACAGCTGACCTCTGGACCAGCTGCATTGACTAATACCCCCTGCCCTCACACCAACCAATCAGTGAAGACCATGACCCTGAAAGGACACACCTGGAAAGCTGATGAATATTCTATTGGGATCCTCCCTGGGACCCCCCCTAAAATCCCCACCTTTAAAACCTTTAGGACAACCCTAGCCAGTTTGGCTCAGTGGATAGAGTATTGACCTTTGGACTAAAGGGTCCCAGGTTCAATTCCGGTCAAGGGCACATGCCCAGGTTGTGGACTCGATCCCCAGTGGGGAGCGTGCAGGAGGCAGCCAATCAATGATTCTTTCTCATCATTAATATTTCTATCTCTCCCTCTTCCTTCCTCTCAGAAATTAATTTTAAAAATATTTAAACACACACACACACACACACACACACACACAACCTTTAGAACAGATGACTCAGCATGCTCTCTCTCTTGGGAGGACACCCTCACCTTTCTCATTCCCCTCTTCTTCCTCTCAGGTGCATTTTTCTTGCCTCTCTTTTTCTCCTACACTCCAAGATCCTTATTTTGCCGCTGTAACTTGTTCTCTAATTCCATTTCTTCTAAGGATCACTTCTTCTACCTCTGTGACTTTCTCAATAAACTTTGTCTAGCAGTTTGAGTCTTGGCTCTGAATTATTTCTTAACCAGAACTCAAGCACTGAGGTTGCTGAGCCAAGGTCTGGTCTAACCCCACAAATCTAACACCTAGTGCTGTTCTCCCGCCACCAGTAGAAGATGAGATGAGTTTCAAGACTACAACTTGGGATGGTAAAACACCTTCTCCCTGCCACAGAGGTATACTCAGAGCCAGGTAAGTGGAGGAATATTCTTTACAGAAACTTCTCAGTCCCAAAGAAAGGACTTTGGTGGACTGTTATTTGGGGGTCTTCCCCCCAAAAAAGGACCATTTTTCTGTCTCTCTGTCAATGTAGTTGTCTATTAATAATTCCTACAATGTCCTCAGAACTTTTGACAATCTTTTCAGGGCTTTGCTCTCTGTTATTCATGTGAGACCAAGAACAGTCAGACATTGAAGAAATAGAGCCTCAGAACAAGCAGGAAAATAATACTTAAACTCAATAATGACACTAGATATAGAAGACTGTAATGCTTCAAAATTATTTTTAAATGATTTTTCTAAAGTAGAATTCTATCTTCATTGTGAACAACAACAACAACAAAAAATTCCATAGGAGGTAACCCCACAAGGCGACCTGATCATAAATTCTTAACTGGGCAGGCCATGCTGGGTAATCATGACCATGCATACAACGTCTTTAATAAAAGGCTTATTTTTCCTTAAGCAAGCCTTGTCCATTGTTTTTGTGCATATAGGTTAAAACACTAAAAAGCAGCCTTTTCAGACTCCCCAAGAAAGCACATAATCTTAACTATTTTGTAATCCCATCTGGATTGCTTCTTCCCACTTCCTTATAATCCTTCTTACATACGTTGCATCATTAATTTCAAATGCATAAAAGAAAATACAAACTTTATTCTCAGCATTTATATCAGTCTGTTGAGCTCTTGCTTCCAGGTGTATCTTCTTTGGTTTAAATAAAATTTTATAAAAATTCTTTATAGGTTTAGACATTCTTATAGTTATCTTATATTGACGCCATCCTGAACTTAAATTAATTGTAAGGGCAGAATGAGGACATTTTCTGACATACAAGTCTTTAAAATATACTGCTCATATACCCTTTATAAACTTCCTAGAAAATAAAGGTAGAACATAAGAAAGAAATGTTACAGAGCTGTTAAATATTTGGGAAAATTATAATATACACGTTGAAAATTAAAGATATAAAGATGTGTAAAAGTTATTTAAAAATGAAATACAATCAAAGTAAATTACTTGGATCAACAATGTTCAGTGTTTACACAGTCAAAACAATATGAATAAGATGATGGCTAATTTTATGTGTCAAGGTGACTGGGCTAAGCAATTCCAACATAGCTGGTGACGCGTTGTTTCTGGGTGTGCCTGTGAAGGTGTTTCCAGAAGAGATTAGCAGCTAGCCCGAATAAAGGAAGTTCTCAGCACCAGTGCCACTGGTCATCATCTAATCAGTCCAGGACCTGAATAGAACAAAAAGGTGAAGGAAAGGCAAATGGTCCCTCTGCTTGAGCTGGGACACCTGTCTTCTCCTGTCCTTAGACACCAGCACTCCTAGTTCTTAGGTCTTTAGTCTTGGCCTGGGACTTTTACCATTACTCCCTTGGTTCTCAGGCTTTCAGATCTGACTGAATTATACCACTGGCTTTCCTGGTTCTCTGTTCTCTGGCCTGCAGACAGTAGATCATGCAACTTCTCAGCCTCCATAACCTCCTGAGCCAATTCCTAGAATAAATCTGTACATATATCCCCTATCATTTTTGATTCTCTAAAGAATCTAACACAGATATGTATGCTATTAACTCAACCAAAATTGTGATAAAACAGCATTATATGGGGGATGGAAAGAAGAAGGTGAGGAGAATAAGTGTGCTAAATCTTAAACTAATATAACAGAAAACAAATAGATACCTAAAATTGATAAATAAAAATTTAATTATGGAGTCATATTATCTATGCTTATAGGATTATTACTTGAACCAGCTTTAAGAAGCAAGTGTGGATGAGAAGGGGTCACATACTGAACCTGACACGCTCAGGGGAGATCTTACAAACTCAGAGCACTAAAATAACAACAAAGTGTTATCAGAGAATTGCTCCATTGCTAGTGGGAGTAGGATTCTTACGGTATCTTGAGAAAAAGAATTTTCTAAGACTCACCCAGGAGAATGAGTGATTTTTTACTTGCCTGAAGTTAGATCCCTTGGTTTCCATTTCCCTTAAAGCAGTCCTGAACAGGTGCATCTGGGGCTTTAGCAGAGCTAGAAGCAGAGCCAGGGTCCAGAGTTTCCATTCCATGTTGGAGTTAAGTCCTGCATAGCAGCAGGCTAATCACAGTCCATGAGTCCATTGTGTATGGTCCACCTGGCCGTGTGCCATATGGGTGAACGCAGGGGAACATGCCCCCTGCAGCAAGTGAGCCAGGAGTGCAAGAACACCAAGACAGCAAACTCCCTTTGTTCCCGGGTTTATGTAGCTCACATTTCATGCCTTTTGCAGTGGCCATGCTTATTCTGACCTATGGCTGGCTTCCAGGTATGATTGACAGGAAAGTACTTCCCCAGGTCACCCAGACCTTCCCAGACCTTACTGGGCATGCATCTATTGTCCAGTTTCTTCCCTCACCCATCTGTGGAGAACAGACATGCAGCTTCCTGGGAAAGCTGTACAAATGGCATGCCTATATTACCTGGCCTTCCCTTTGCTCCTTTCCTGTCAATTAATTAATAAGCGGGTTAATTATAACAGTATCAAAAAGGATGGTCTGAAATGAAAACTTTTTAACTAAAAGCAGGTTATGGTGTATAGCCATGTCCTAGGCTAGACTCTTCCCTGACAAAGGTCAACTTTCACCTTAATTGAGCCTGTCTATTGTCTTTTTGCACCTACTATAACATACTTTGAAATGTCAGGGTAACTTTCTTTTTCCTCATCACCTCAGGGCACAACCAATGAACCAGTGTGCAATCACAAATCCTCTCATTGTTATTATTTTTAAGTTAATTGTTGACTGCTAGCTATCCTGTACCCACCTATGTAAAAGAAACATGTATCTATCTAATTTTACTTTTTTATAGAATCCCAGAGATTTCCCCACTTTGCTCTCTCCCACCTCCCTAATCTATCCCCAGTGGATTTCATGGAACCCATTTAAGTCTTCTCTTTTAATTGTAATGTATAAAACAGATGCAGAACTGCCATTCTCTGGAGCATTTTCTCAATCAGTTGAGATTTTGCTTCCTGGCAATTGTCAACAGTCTGGTTCAAATAAAACTCACAAAAAGTCTCCACAGGTTTGAAGGTTTCTTATATTGACACAAAGGAAGCAGAAAATAATACCTTCCAGGAAGTTAAGACTAGGAATACTGAAGGGAAAAAGCAGAGAACTGCTCCACAGTAATATGAACCTTATAGTACCAGTTCATTTTTTAAATGTGTAGTTATGTCGCTTTATAAATAAAAGAAATAAAAAGGTAGGAAAGTTAGATTATGTACCCCTCACTATATGTAGCACATTATTATTGTCCAATGCTTTTTATGAAAAAGTAAGGATATAATTTATTCACAAAGCTCAGAAAAAGTAAAGTTGGGGAGCAACTTTAAACTTGGTCATATGGTTCCAAAGTCAATCATTGATTTTCTACACCATACTTCCAAAATAATAATAACAACAATAATATCTATTATTATGTAATACTGTTAGTTTCAGACCAGGTGTCTGTATTAGCTTCCTCGGGCTGCTGTAACAAATTGTCATAAATTGGATGTTTTAAAATAACAGAAATTCATTTTCTCACAGTTCCAGAAGCCAGAAAGCCAAAATTAAGGGTTTGGAATGATTGGTTTCTTTCAGAAGCTCAGGAAGAATCCATCCCATGCCTCTCTCCTAGCTTATCATGGTGGCAAGCAAGCCTTGGCATTACTTGGTTAGTAGATACAGCACTCCAATCTCTGCCTTAGTCTTCCCACCACCTCCCACTCTGTACGTGTTTCTGTTGTCTTCTCTTGCATCTCTTATAAAGGCTTAGGGGCCTTCTGATTAGTTCAGGATGAACTCATCTCAAGATCACTAATGCAATTATATCTCAAAGATGCTTTTCTCAAATAGAGTCAGATTCACATGTTCTCAGTAGACATAACGTTCAGGTGGTCACCATTCGACCCCCTAGCAGTGGTTCTCAACCTTCCTAATGCCGAGACCCTTTAATACAGTTCCTCATGTTGTGGTGACCCCCAACCATAAAATTATTTTTGTTGCTACTTCATAACTGTAATTTTGCTACTGTTATGAATCATCATGTAAATATCTGATATGCAGGATGTATTTTCATTGTTCGCGATCCACAGGTTGAGAACTGCTGAGAGTGTTCATAGCTTATTTTTCCACTGATGTCTTTATAGAGTTGTTCATCTTGATGGGCACTGCTACTGAGTTAAGTTTCCTGTATTTGCATGTATTACTTAAGAATGGATGTTGATATCTTTTTCCCCAAAATATAGAAACCAATATCCTTGAGATAAGTGTTATGTTAATATAATGGTATTTCAGCGTACCAGAAGGCCATGTGACTTACTTGTCAAAGGAGTAGTCTCTCTGAATTAGTAGAGTGCTGGTTAAGAAGAAAAAAGGTGTTGTAATTCTCTGCTGCCTTCTAAGGTGGGTGGGTCCCAGAAATCTAGAAGGTTCTTTAATGAGTGGGCAATGTTTCTGAATGTGTGCCTTTGGTAGAAATAGAACAGTAGAATTCGTTTTATTAAAAAAGAACGAGGCACAGCAAAAGGCTCAGAGAGATTAAAGAGCAGGAAGGGTGAATAAGCAACACCAGCTCCTACATACACAGGGCCAGGTGGAGAATGACTTGCTGGTGAGCAGTTAGAGAGGTGCTTGGGATAGAATCAGGTCGAGAGAATTAAGGACACTTATAGCTCAGAGGGTGTAGTATCAGCCTCCCTGCTCTTCCTTTTTAAAATCTCTTGTCCAATCAATGTTAGTCACTATTGCTTGTAGGGTGAGTTATTTTAAAGAGATTCCGTGAAGGGCTGATGCTCGCTTAGAAGAAAAATAGAGGCTACTCATGGGACATAGTTTACTTTCAGTATTCTATAGCTTACATCTCATATAGAGGATAGAGGGCTGCAATCAGTTGTTTTATACATAAGGTCTGACTTTGTTGCCATTTGGAGAGGGGTATTAAAGGCACTACTCATGACCTTGACAGAGAAAAATAGAGGGAGGGGAAAAAAGAATGAGTCACCTCATGGTATAACTAGATATTTTATGCAGAAATATTCTTTTGAAAGTATTCCTTGTTTTAAATACAAACCAACATACTGAATGTTTTATCATTCATCCTCTACAGCCAAATTCCTTTCAACCATCATGATCAGTAGTTAGAAAAGAGAAATAATAAGGGTAACTTCTATCTCTTGAAGTTTCAATATTATGTGTGTGTGATTCCTAATGGAGTACTAAAATTACATCTTTTGATTAAAATAAACCACAAGGGAAATCTATAAGTTCTATGAAATGTATGTTGGGGATAGTAAAAGACCCTTGGAAGCCTGAGTCTTTGATTTAACAAAGCACTTTCTTATATCTTCTGGCTCTAAACTAATATAAAAATAATTATCTTAAATCTGGCATAAAAGAATATGCAAAAGGAAACTTTGTGGTTTATTAATTGGAAAATATTAGACATCTTGAAAGAAAAGGAAAATTAGAAATAACAGTTTCTAAGTTACTACTTCTGGAATATTTCATTGCTGGATGACTATCTCTTCAAAGTAGCCAGCAGTGAATTTGTTGGGGGTGACTTATTTGTGGTTACTCCCATGGTGAATCTTTATTTACTTGGGTTTGCTCCTGACTATACTAATTACTAAATTTATGATTTTGCCAAATTACATAAGCCTTCTCTATCTCAATTTGCTCATCTATATTATGGGAGTGGTTATACCAATGAAACAGAAATTTTGTGAGGAATAGGCTATAGTTGAGGTGAAAACAATGGAATAAGACCTGGCAGGAGTTACAAATTGCAAATAGGTAATAATAATTGACTATGTGAATAGCTCTGAAATTGGAAATATAAGTACTAAAACGCCCCCAAAATGGGGCTTCTAATCCAGACTTGGAAGTCTCCCTTAAAAAAATTAGAAACCAGAGAAAGTTGTCTTAAATAACATAATAATTAAACTGATAATGGAAAATGGAGTAGCCATATGAAAAGGAAAAACAGCCCATTAGAGTGCTCAGATATGGGGTAGTGCTGAGACTGGAGAGGACAAAATATAGATTATGATAATGGTTCCCTATATTTCTCCTTAGCACTCATTACACTGTGATTAATCTGTCTAAAGTGTGTTTTCCCTGTAAGATATGCATTCCATGAAAACAGTGACCTATCTCTCCTGTGCACTCAAAAATGTCAGTGAGAAGATTTTTATGAACTATTTGACAATTAAACACTATTTTCATTGTTGTCGAATAACTTATTCTGTAGAATATATTTTTAGAAAAAATTGATCAGATCTATTTTGATTGCCCTTCATCACATAAAAAGTTAGAGGTGGAATGTGGTTTAAAATAGTCAGTACTTCTATTTTCAGCTCTTCGTTGTCTTCAGTGACCCCTCTTCTACAGAGAAGAAATGTTTTATTCTAACTAAACTATTCTGAAAAGCATTTGTCAAATTTAGCCCTATTAAGGAATATAGGACCATTAATTCCTCATTAAATGTCTTCTTCAATCAGTGCTAGATATTTAATAGAAAGCAAATATTACATATTTTAAATTCTACAATATCAGATACAAGCTAGTTTCTTGATGAGGCAAAAAGGTCACATTCCTCTGCTTATTATTATAATTAATTTCCTTTAAAATGTTATTCTCTTTCATTATAGGCATAAGAATTACTAAGAGTTAGAAGAGAGAGAGGGAAAAAGCCAACAATGTGTTATCTTTGCAAAAAATAAATAATCACTAGAGAGGTCATGTGTTTCTTTCATTTGTCAACAAATTATTGGAGGTAACTTACTTGTGGTATTAAATTATGAGAACTCCCATAGATTATTTTAAGGGAAGGATATATATTTCCACTCATGTATAAGTCTTTAGTAAACAGTATTCAAATCTTACTTTAAAAGGATAGTTTCAATAAGAACAAATTTGAAGTTTCAATTTGAAATTTTCTATGAAAAAACTAGAGGCCCGGTGCACAAATTCCTGCACAGGTGGGGTCCCTTGGCCTGGCCAGCATATCAGGGCCTATAGGGGCCATCTCGCCCAGTCCTGATCATTGGCTGGCCACAGGAGGTTGACTGTGGGAGTGCACTACCACCAGGGGGAAGCTCCTGCATTGAGCATTTGCCCCCTGGTGGTCAGTGCACATCATAGCTATAGATAGATATATAGATATATAGATATATAGATATATAGATATAGATATATAGATATAGATAGATAGATACTAAGGATTCTTCATTTTCAATTCTCATACAAACTCTAAGCTTATTGCTCTAATTTAGGGGGGTATATTTTTCTATCTACTACATATTTTTTCTTTAAAAATTAACAGATATTATAATGGTTCAAAGACTTGAGGAATGTTCAGTATCAGATGCCTTTGTTGCTTCTAAGTTTTGGCTTTAGTTCCTCAATAACTGAATAATTATTGTTGAGTGTGCATGTGCATGTGTGTGTCTATGTGTGTGATGCAATGAATGATATCATTAAAATCCTATAGATAATAATAAATATTAATAACAACATTTTAACAACAAATTCATAAATTTAAATTAAATATATAAATTTCTTGAAAAGCATACTTACTTAAACTAAAAAAATTGAAAATGTAATTAGATCTATATCTAAGCAATTAAATCTGTTATTAAACACTTTCTTACAAAAAAATTCTACATTCAGATGACTAGTCTGGTGAATTTTATCAAATATAAAGGATGAAAAGATGCATCTTAAAAAGCTATCAGAAAATAGAAAGAACATTTCCAAACTTGTTTTATCAGCACAGAAAGACCCGGATACCTGACAAGGACATTACAAGAAAATAAAATTACAATTACTCTGGAATGCAGACAAAAATTCTATGCAAAATATCAGAAAATTAAATCCAGCAATATCCTATATAATAAAGAGGTAATTGCAAATTGACCATCACTCCAACACACAAGATGGCCTCCCCCATGTGGTCAAAGATGGCTGCCACAAGATGGCCAACAGGGGAGGGTAGTTGTGGGCGATCAGGCCAGCAGGGGAGGGCAGTTAGGGGTGACCGGGCTGGCAGAGGAGGGCAGTTAGGGGTGACTAGGCTGGCAAGGGAGGGAAGTTAGGGGTGACCAGGCCAGCAGGGGAGGGCAGTTAGAGGCAATTGGGCTGGCAGGGGAGCAGTTAGGCATTACCAAGCCATCAGGGGATGGCAGTTAGAGGCAATTGGGCCGGCAGGGGAGCAGTTAGGCATCGATCAGGCTGGCAGGGGAGTGGTTAGGGGCAATCAGGCAGGCAGGCAGGCGAGCAGTTGGGAACCAGCAGTCCTGGATTGTGAGAGGGATGTCCCACTGCCTGTTTAGGATCAGGCCTAAATGGGCAGTCGGACATCTCTCAAGGGGTTCCAAATTGGGAAGGGTGCAGGCTGGGCTGAGGGACACACACCCCTCTCATGCATGAATTTTGTGCACCAGGCCTCTAGTCTATAATAATAAAAGCATAATATGCAAATCAACCAAACGACTGAACAGCAGAACGACTGTTTGGCTGACCTTTCAGATGACCACACTATGACACTCACTAGCGCCAGGCTATCCAAGGTGGGTGCAATGCAATTGGTCAGGGGGGCCCCACCATTGCCCCATGATCACCCTGCAGAGGGAGGCCCAGGACACCCTCTGTGGGGCAAGAGATAGGGGGGCTCTGTGATTGATCACCCCAAAGAGGGAGGCCCAGGCCACCAGCCAGCAGGGCAATTGATGGGGGTGGGGAGTTGCTCCACAATTGCCCCGCAAAGGGAGGCCCAGGCCACTGGCCAATGACACTGTGGCAGTTGTGCAGGGCCAGCCAGCAATCGCCCCACAGAGGGAGGCCCAGACCAGCCAAGGGATTGCACTCCACACCTGTTGCCCGCAGGGGGAGGAGACCAGTGGCAGGGAAGAAGTGCAGCGCCGCACAGATGGCAAGCAGTGGCAGTGACAGCAGCAGGGGTGGGGCCAGCTGTGGGCAGCTGGGGGAAGGAAAGCCCAGATAGGCCCTGATAGCCGGCCAGGCCTAGGGACCCTACCTGAGGGGTACTGGATTGCAAGGGGCGCAGGTCGGGCTGAGGGACACACACTCCCATGCACGAATTTTGTGCACCAGGCCTCTAGTATAAAAATAATAATGCATTATGACAACTAGAAATGCAAGTTTTTTGTTTTTATATTTTGCTTATTTTTGGTAGCATTTGAAAAATCAATGTAGTTTACCACATTAGTAGTTTAAAGGAAAAAAATACCAGATTATGTCAATACATGGTGATAACTTCAATGTTATTAATGTTTTTAAAAAGTATGGTTCTAGCCCTAGCTGGTTTGCCTCAGCGGATAGAGCATCAGCCTGCAGACTGAAGGGTACCAGGTTCAATTGTGGTTAAGGGCATGTACCTTGGTTGCAGGATAGTTCCCCAGCCCTGGTCGGGCCTGTGCAAGAAGCAACCAATCAATGTGTCTCTCTCACATCGATGTTTCTCTCTCTGTCTCTCCTCCTTCTTTTCACTCTTTCTAAAAGTCAATGGAAAAATATCCTCAGGTGAGGATTAACTAAAAACTTAATTACTTAATTTTTTAAAAGTATGGTTCTATTCATATAAATTTCAAGAACAAGTCAAAATAATGGTATTAAAAAATCAGAACAGGGAATATCTTTCCATTTCATTGTGTTTTTCAATCTCCTTTAATAATGCTTTGTAGTTTTCAGTATATAGGTCCTTCATTTCCTTCATTAGGTTATTCTTAAGTATTTTATTGTTTTTGTTGCAATTGCAAAAGGGATTATTTTTTTATTTCTTTTCCTGAAATTCCATTGTTAGTATATAGAAATGCAGTGGATTTCTGTTCATTGACTTTTGTATCATGCAACTTTACTGTATTTGTTTATAATAGTTTTTTGGTGGAATCTTTAGGGTTGTCTTTATAAAGAATCATGTCATCTGCAAAAAGTGAAACTTTTATTTCTTCATTCCCAATTTGGAGGCTTTTTATTTCTTTTTTCTCTTGCTTGATTGCTCTGACAAGTACTTCCAGGACGATGTTGAATATGAGTGGTGAGAATGGACATCCTTGTCTTGTTTCTGATCTCAGAGGATAAGCTTTCAGTTTTCACCATTAAGTGTGATATTAGCTGAGGGTTTGTGATATGTGGCTTTTATTATGTTGCAGTAATTTCCTTCTCTACTCATTTTATTGAGTGTTTTAATCAAAAGTAGACATTGTATCTTGTCAAATGTTTTTCCTGCATCTCTTGATGTGATCATATGGTATTTATCATTTTTTTGTTAAAGTGGTATATCACATTGATTGAGTTGCATATATTGAACCATCCTTGTGCCCCTGGAACAAACTCCACTTTATTGTGATGCATTTCTTAAGTGTATTGTTGTATTCAGTTTGCTAGTATTTTGTTTAGGATTTTTGCATCTGTATTCATCAGAGATACTGGTATGTATTTTTCTTTTTTAGTATTATAATTGCCAGATTTTGGTATCAGGATTGGCCTCATAATATATGTTATCAAGTATTGGCTCTCCTCAATTTTTTGGAAGAATTTGAGAAGGATACATATCGAATCTTGGGATGCTTGTTAAAATTTACTAGTGAAGCCATCTGGTTCTGAAACTTTACTATTTGGGGGGTCTTTGAAGGTTGTTTCAATTTCTCTGTTGATTGGTGTATTTAGATTTCCAATTCCTTATGATGCAGTCTAGGAAGGTTATATATTTCTAGAAACTTATCCATTTCTTCTAGGTTATTGAATTTTCTGGCATATAGTCTTTCATAGTTTTCTAGTATGATGCTTTGTATTTCTGTAATGTCTGTGGCAACTTTTCCTCTTTCATTTATGATTTTGTTTATTTAAGTCTTTTGTCTTTTTTTTTCTTAGTGAGTCTAGCCAGGGGGTTGCCAATTTTATTAATCTTTTCAAAGAACTGGCTTTTTGTTTGTTGCCTTAACATTTTGTATAGTCTTTTTGTTCTCTATTTCATTCAACTTTGCTCTAACTCTAATAATTTCCTTTCTTCTGCTGACTTTGGGTTGCTTTTGTCCTTCCTTTTCTACTTCTTTAAGATGTAATGTCAGATTGTTTTACAGATATTATTCTCATTTCTTCAGATAGGATTGTAATGATATAAATTTGCCTCATTATTTTTTGGCTGCATTCCAAATGTTTTGGCATATCATATTGTCGTTCTCATTTGTTTCTATATATCTTTTGATCTCACCTTTTATTTCTTCTTTAATCCAGTCATTTCTTATTAGTATGTTGTTTAAGCTCCACATATTTGTGGGTTCTTTAATTTCATTTTTGCAGTTAATATCTAATTTCAAAGACTTGTGTTTGATAATATGCTTAGTGTTATTTCAATCTTCTTAAATTTGCTGAGGCTAGTTTTATGATACAACATAAGGTCTATCTTCAGGATGTTCCATGTGTGCTGGAGAAGAAAGTATAATCTATATTCTGGGATGAAAGGCTCTGTAAATATCAAATATGGCTATTTGTTCCAATGTGTCATTTAAGGCTGATATTTCTTTCTTTCTTTTATGTTTGTACTAGAGGCCCAATGCACGAAAATTCGTGCAAGAGTAGGCCTTCCCCCAGCTGCCAACACTGGCTTCTCTCCGACACCCAGGACCTGGGCAGCTTTGCTCGGGCCCCGGCTTCGCCCAGAAGGATGTCCGGAATGACGCCCTGAAGGACATCCGATCTAATTAGCATATTACCTTTTTATTATTATAAATAATGAATCTGTAGCTGTTAATGGGGATCAACATAGTTAAAATATACATATTACCCAAAGCAATGTACAGATTTCATATAATTTCTATCAAAATCCCAATGACATTTTTAAAAGAAATAGAACAAAAAAATAATCAGATTTGTATGGAACCATAGAAAACCCTATAGAGCCAAAGAAATTCTGAGAAAAAATGAACAAAACTGGAGATATCACATTATGAAACACCCTGAATTCAAATTTTATTACAAAGTGACAATAATAAAAACAACATAGTATTAGCAGAAAAACAGACACACAGATCAATGGAACAGAATTGAGAGTCCAGAAATAAATCTACATATATGAGGCAAATAATTTTTGATAAATTATATAATTTTACTAATATGTGGTATATAAAACTGAAAGTAACAAATAAATAAACAAGAAAAACAAACAAAAACCTATATACACAGATAACAATATGGTGGTTACTAGAGGAAAGTGGGGTGAGGGGATAGTAAAAGTAAAGGATCAAATATATGGTAACAGAAGATTGATTTTGGATGGTGGACAAACGATGCAATATACAGATCATGTAACATAGACATGTACACTTGACACATATAATCTTATTAACCAATGCCATCCCAATAAATTTAATTTTTAAAAATCAGAACAATGTTTGCCTTAGAAGATGGAAATTGACTGAAAGGTACATAAAGGGCCTCTCTGTTGTGATAGAAATAGTCCATATTTTGATCAATGTGGTGGTTTTATGAGAGTATTTGTTTTAATTAATTAAATTGTAGACTAAGGATGTGCATTTTTACCCATATAAATTTCACCTCAACTAAAACAACTAAAATGTAAAATAAATGATAAACAAAAACTACCAAAAATTTGCATTTTTGTTTACTAATTTTTCAAATTCTGAATTCAAGCATTGTAAAAAATGCAATAATGTTAATGAAAGTTCCATTTAAATTTACTATTAAAAGTTGGTTAGCATTTTACCTTATTGGCATGTTTTACCAACGTAATCAAATTTTATGATGGATTTGCATTACTGATACATTTGACACATAATTTTAGACTTTTTCCAACTATAAATGTTTATATTATGAAAACATCTTTTCCTGTTCCTCAAGCATATAACTACTTATGTAGTGTAACTTTAATAATTCTATATTCTGGCCTTAGCATATACGTTAGTGAAAATTCCACAATTCTTTATTTTTTCTTAGACAATAATCAGTACTTTTAAAGTGATCATTATTTTCAAAATCCATTATTATACTTATGTTCTAAAAGTACTTTGGGAATTTTTTAATGTATATTTTTAGTAACAATAACTACAAATTATTAGGAGAGATTGAATTTTATATACTTTTACTATTAATTTTTTACAAAATTTGAGAACCAAAATAGAATAAAATATTTGTTCTATTTTGAAGTAAATAATTGGAAACATTTATTGAGCCCTGTCTGTGAACAATATCTCAATTTTTTTCCTTCTCTCCTCTTCCACTGAATATTGTTACCTACCTAAGTTAATTCTACTTGTTACTTAAGGACATAGTAAAATGCAAAAATGATAAGTCTCTCTACCAGAGGTTAAACCATGTTTTTACTCACATAAATTATTTCTAGTAAAATGTAATGCAATTCAATGAAACACATTCTTAAAAGAATGTCTATTGGAAAAATATTATTTTCTCTAGATTTTTAAAAAATTTACTTCTTTCATTTTAACATTTGTTGTATTGGCAATATCATGAAATATATTTCCTAAAAGTTAAATTTACTCAATTTTTTCTATTGGCAGCAAGTACATGCTTATCGAAATACATCTTCCAAACAGAAGCATTCATGTATTTTCCTGAATTGTGTATACATATATTTTAAAAACCTATAATACAACCAAAATAATTTTTATAAACGTAGATTGTGATTGATCTGTACCTCATATTGTATATCCAGCAAATATTTGATAGTGTATAACCAGACATATTTGGGGCCGTATTAAATTCTATAAAAGCAAAGAGGTAATTTGAGTAAGAAAGCATGATGATATAGTGAATGTTTCTAGATGAGAAAGTTGTCTTATTTTTCTTTGACTATATTATTAGTATATATCAGTGATGAAGGAAATGACATTACAACCTAATATTGGAAAGATAAAACATGTCTTACTTTTAAAAAACCTTTATACTGTCATTTTTAGTTACTTTCAATTAAAATAAATTATTAGAGAAAAGGAAATTATACTAGCTGTGGTTAGATTGATTTAAAAAATTGAACCTGTCTGTACCCTTCTCTGAATCTACCCTCTTGGACATACTTACATTTCTGGTTCACACAAAATGAGTTAGAGTCTATTCCTTGAAACTTATCTGTCTTTGTGGCTTCCTTTGGCCAATAATATATGAAGGAAATAACACTGTGCCTGTTACAATAATAGGCCTCCAAAGCGATTGGATACCATGAATACAACAAGCTCATGTGAGTCTGTAGGAGGATGCTGTCATGCACTTGGAGCTGACTCCAGTCATTTGTACCGGGGCCTTCTTAACAGGCGAGGCCCTAGCAAACCCTCCAGTGCACAACAGATGCATGAACAAGCCCAACCAAAATCAAACAAGACTACCCAGATTCACAGTATTTCCCATTCTACATGTATACTATGTGCAAAAATAAATCACTGTTATTTAAAGTCATTAATTTTAAAATAGTTTGTTATACAATAGCTAACTGATATAACATTTAAAGATACTGAAATGATAATTTCTCTATTCAACATTAAAATTGAACAATATATACCTATACCTTGAAGTTAGATAGGAAAACATATATTATTTTTCAAATTTAGGTCTATTTTCCATCTTTAGCTGACTTGTTTGTTTGCTTTGGGAGGGTATGTAAGTATAAATTCTTATAGCACTATTTATTTTAATGTGCATTATATTCCCTACTGATAAGAAATTCCTACCTTAACCTTGTCCCATAAATAAATCAAGTTATCACATATGAATGTGTGTTTTCATAGGTGCATACAAAACCATCGGGGTGCAGGGAGAGCTAGAGGAGCAAGCTCTAGCCTGAACACACTGAATCCAAGTCCAGGCAATTCCTCTCTGCCTCGGCCAGATGAGGGAAAGCTACCACTGCCACTTCAAGAACTATCTATGCAGGAGGCTGCTGCTATCGACACTGCAACCAGGGTTGTGATATAGAAAAATTACGTTGTAAGCTGCAGAATTAGGATGGTCCTAGCTTCAAAACTATTCATCACTACTATGATCAAACCCAGTAAAATAACTATCTTGCACCCTTCTTCTCTTCTCATATAGCTCAGTTCCAAATTGGTAGGAGGGTTACAGAATCCCAACTTTAAGGAGATTGGAAAGGATCTTACCCACCACCAAACAGGAAAAGCACAAATTTTGCATTTGTTTTCCATTTTTTTTAACAAAACAAGACTGGTTTTGATAAAAGAAATTTTACTGATTCAAAGTTCAAGACAAGATTGCCATGCTCAGTGAGAATTTAAAACTGAAGATCAACATGAGTTACAGATATTACATATATTAAAAGGCAGCTTTACATTTAGAAGATGCAAGATTTTTTAGTGGGTAGCACATAAGAGTTTTGCTTTTTTGATATGATCATATCCATTTGAATATAGTAAATCCTATCCCGGGTATCCATCTCAACATAGAAATGTGAACACTGTTCTATAATCATATTTCTAAGCCCTTATTATCTTTGGAACACTGTCTACAGGTTAAATGTATCCCCTGTAAATTCCTACTATTGTTCAGAAAAAATTGATTTATGAAAGTCTAAATCCAAATGCATTATCCTTATTTTTTATTAATCTGCTTTTGTACACATAACTCCAAAAATTCTGATCTGTACAATGCATTAACTTCATATTTTATCACCACCATTTTATGTCATGCAATCTAAATCATCTATTATCATTTTGATTATTATTATTTTAAGATGAAACAGGGATAATTTGAACAGCTATATTTTCTTACATAGATAATAAGAGCCACTGAAATTCAATGGCATCAGGATAAAATGGTTTAAGCTTCATTAAGACATGCAGTTTTATCATTCTCCTGTTGATGCATTTTAAATGTGTTTTGTGTTTTTGGTGCGTGCGTGTGTGTGTGTGTGTGTGTGTGTGTGTGTGTGTGTGTGAGTGTGTGTGTGTGCCTGTGTGTGTGCTTAACAATGAAAATCTCTTCATATTTCCAGGGTGACTGAGGATAAACCCTGTACACTCTCAAAATACTGAAGGCCCTTTGCCCTCCCATTTTTCTTTCTACATAAGGTTTCCAGTTAGAAGCCTGGATGAATTAGTGTCCTCACTAAGCCATGTGTTATCATAAATTGAATCTTTAGTTTTAGTTATTTAGCCATTGACCCTTCTCTTTTGCTGTATTTGAATATTCAAGAAAGACTTACAATTATGTTTTGCCATTTTATGGTGTTCTTGCCAATTGAAATTACAAGTGCAATATAGACTTGGTATTAATTTTAAAATATTTTCCTGTAAGATGGTTCAGGGGACTATCTTAATAATATTATAATGCATCCATATTCCTTTCTCTAAACTTTATCTATTAAAATTCACTTTAAACTCAGAGAAAATGAGAAAAGAGGAGAGTGAGGCATAAGAGAAACAGAAAACAGAGAACAATGTAATATTAAATCAAGCATTTCAGGCAAAGTTACATTAATATGAAAAGTAAAAATAATATGAAAATGACAGAGGAAATTGCAAGTGCAGATAATGTACATGTGAAACTATTTCTGATTCTTTTGTATTTATACATCTTTAAGGAAGAGCTTACAGAAGATTGAATGAGAAAAGCATTGTCACGGAATATTTTCTGTTTAAACTGTTGCATTTACTTTTTCAATCTTGATCTAAGGCAAAATTTTAAGTGTAATATTTGTCATAGAATCTATAATCATATATTAAAAAAGAAAGTATTGTTTGCACATTATGATGGAACAAAATATATCAGATTAAAGATAAAATCTTAAAATATTATAGCTACTATAAGGTAAATAGAATTTGAATACAATAAAAATCATAAATTTCAGGCTCTAGTTGAATCCTTTTTATTGGAAACCCTTAAAACTGTTATATATAAATGTTGTTCCTAGTTCGTTAGCACATATATAATAAATTATGTTTATACAGGAGAGGAGTTTAAGACAGGGAAGGAAAGGTAAAGTGAGAGAGATCATTGTACCATGATCCCTTATAATGAGGCTTGGGGTTTGGTTTCTTGTTTTGTTTGTTTTTAATGTGTATCTGCCTTATCATGAAATATTTACCATCAGATATCCTGCTTGCAGTCAGAAACCAAGAGGTAATCAAAACACCTAACACGCTACTGTCTATCTGCATAGAAATACCTTTCTGTAGATGTAGTTTATCCAACAGAACACAAGGTTGTGGACGATTGATTCACATTGGGCAGTCACTCTGAAAACATTAGAAGGAAGGATAACTGATACAGGCTCTTGGACAGCAGTGTGTTCATTCATGACTAGCAATACAAATTGGTAATTAAACCTAGGATAGAACAAATTGTCTTCAGTATTCTTTAGTATTTATTCAGAGAGAAACAGGCACGCAAACGTGGACTTCTGATGGATTAAAGAAAAAGATGAAAGGAAAGGGCTATTAGAAGAAATGTAGAATAATATCTTTGTGATTAGGGTGGAGAAGAACTTAAAAAATTAAATTTCAGAAGCAAATTATAAGGAAATATAAACATAAGTTTACATAAAAATTAAGGTTTTGTATTAAACACAGTGTACCTTGAACAAATTTATTGGGCAAACGATCAACTGGGGGATGGAGTCTTCAATGTCCAAAACTGATAATGAGTGAATATGTGGAATTATTAACCAATAGAATGCTTCTCTCAATCAACTAGAAAAATAAAAATGTGTCAAAAAAATTGGTAAATGCTATGAATAGTTAATCTAGATAAATGGAAATCCTGAAGTCTAATACATTTGAAGAGACAATCAAATTCATTGGCAAACTAAATCTGTATGGAGATTTTAGTTTGGGTGTATTAGATGGATACAAATTAGAGAACTGGATAATGACAAGTTTTTGTGAAGATGTGGGGATATAGAAATTCTATGTGCTTCTAGCAGGAAAGTAGATTGGTACAATCATTATGGAGAGCTATGTAAAGTTACTCAAACAAATTAAATATTCACATACCTTAAAACTCAAGAATTGTACTCTTGGGCATATACTCAAGAAGTTATCACATGGGACCATACATGGCACAGGCCAGGATATTCATCTTATCATTGTCCTGAATAGGTATATACATAGCTCAATGTGTTAATCTTTAAAACATTCTATTCAGCCAAAGAAGCAAAAAGCAATGAGATGCATGAGCAATTTCATTTACATAATTAAAATGCATTTGTACCAAATAATACCATTTGGTTTATATGGACATATATGATAAATATCATTTGGTAACACATTGATTAGGTAAGGTTATCTGGGGTAAGTTCTTGAACATATCAATATTAGCTGAATTAGCACCTACACCTCCTAATACAATTTAAAGATTCTCTCCTTGATACTCAATACTTACAAAGATCAGTTTTTATTAACAGCGTATTCTCTCTGCTATGGATCCCAGTTTATAGTGTCTTTACATAATTGGTAATTTTGTATTGTACACTGGATAATGTGAAGATATTACAGAGACTGTGGATTTTCTTATCTACCCCTATAAAGTATTGATTTATGTTATAAAGGTAGTTAACTTCACTGGGCTCACAATCTAAACTAAATCCATTTGATGAGCAACATCTGAAATTCCACTGAATTTTTTCAACAATTCAGCTAAAGTTAACAAAAAGCCCTCAGTGAAATCAGCCAAATATTTCAATGGACTGAATACCCAGATATGTGAGGCCACCTTTTCTGCAGCTCTGTCCTTTGTAATATATTCACCCTGACATTTCAGCAATCCAGACAATCCCAATCTCAATCTGCTGATTCACCAAATCGATCATCAGGCTTTTTTCTTGAGTTTCAGCATCCTGAGGGACTTAAGTTCCCCTTATGCAAAAAGCTACATAAATGCAAATCTCACATTGTACAAATAGTCTCTTCTTAGATTTAGTTCTCCTTTAGTTCTGCCTGTTTATTCCCCCTCCAGTGCATATATCTATATCTATATCTATATCTATATCTATATCTATATCTATACCTATACCTATATCTATGTCTATATATATATATATATATCCTATCTAATAATAGACAAACATGGTAATTAACCATACCTTCGCTACACTTCCCATTGGCTAATCAAGGCGATATGCAAATTAACTGCCAACCAAAATGGCGGCCGGCAGCCAGGCAGCTGAAGCGAACAGGAGGCTTGCTTGCTCCAGTGATGGAGGAAGCCAAGGTTCCCCACCTGCTGCAGCCCAGCTTTGAGCTGCACTCTAAGAAACAATGTTGCAATTATAGAAGCTAAACAAACCCAGATACCTGCTTTCAGCCAGCCGGCCTCAGAGCTGGTGCCGCAACAAAGTTTCAATTACAGAAGGTAAATAAATCCCAGAATTAAAAAAAAAAAAGGAGAGACTGGGAGCTTCAGTTGCAGGCTTGGCCCGCCTGAAAACAGCCCTCAGCCCCTCATCCAGGCTGGCCAGGCACCCCAGTTGGGACCCCCACCATAAAGGGGGTGCAGGCAGCCTGAAAACAGCCATCAGCCCCTCATCCAAGCTGGCCAGACACCCCAGTGGGGACCCCCATTATAAAGGGGGTACGGGCAGCCTGAAAACAGCCATCAGCCCCTCACCCAGGCTGGGCAGGCACCCAAGCAGGACCCCCACCCTGATCCGGGACACCATTCAGGCAAACCAGCCAGCCCCCACCCATGCACCAGGCCTCTATCCTTTATAGTAAAAGGGTAATATGCAAACTGACCCTAACAGCAGAAAGACTGGGAATGACTGATCACTATGACACACACTGACCACCAGAGGGCAGACGCTCAATGCAGGAGGGAGCTCTGCTCAGCCACAAGCCAGGCTGATGGCTTCCAGTACAGGGGTGGTGGTGGGAGCCTCTCTTCCCTCCTCAGCAGCGCTAAGGATGTCCGACTGCAGCTTAGGTCTGCTTCCCACTGGCAAGTGGACATGTCCCGAGGGCTCCTGGGCTGCCAGAGGGATGTCTGATTGCCAGCTTAGGCCCAATCCCCTGGGGAGCAGGCCTAAGCCAGCAAGTGGTCATCCCCCGAGGGGTCCCAGACTGAGAGAGGGCACAGGCCGGGCTGAGGGACCCCCCCCCGAGTGCACAAATTTTTTGTGCACCGCACCTCTAGTCTACAAAAATATAAAAGCCCAGTGACCAACCAGCGAAATGACCAGAATGACCGTAGCAACCAGTCACTCTGACATGCACTGCGGCGGCCTACTGGCCTGATCGGGACCCAAACAGCTTCCCCCCAAAACTTTCACGGCCCCTCCCCCCGGCAGGCCATGCCCTCAATCAGCCCCCCCCCCCCACTGCTCTCTGCCATTCTGAGTTGCCCAAGAGCTTCCCTGAGGCCTGGAGCCCCAGGTGGTGGGGCTCGGTTCCTGGCTGTGCTCCTCCATACCTCGAGAGCACCAAATTACAAATGTGGCTGCCATGAAGGCAGCCTGGCCAGGAAGTGGGAGGAACTCACAGGAAAGAGGGTGAGAACTGAGGAAAAGCCTTCCTGGAAGAACCCGCATTAGGAGCAGCCACTCCCCCCACCACCAACTCTAGCCCAACCCTGCAGGCTGTCTGACAGATGCTACTGCAAGGTGGGTGCAGAGAGGGCTCCCTGGGAATGTGAGGGACGTGCACTGTGACCCCTGCACACCACTGCTTCTCCTTACTAACCTGGGCCCACCACTGCATGACCACCCACCTGTGCCACAGCCACCAAAGCCTCCTCCTGCACTGTGGCCCTGGTCGGCCTCGGGTACCCCATTCTTGCCTCACCCTGCCTCCGCCTGTTTACAATGATTGGGACAAACAGGACAGGCTGGACCAGCTCGCAAGCACATTCCTTCCTCCCACCGCAGCTGGCTTCTCAGGTCCTCCACTCTGGGCTGAAGGATAAGGCCGACCTGGGTAAATGCCCGGTGCCCTCACATAGATTATGCTGGGAGACGTAGTTCTCGGAAACCCAGAGCCCAGTCTACCGGAGGGCCCTTTGTGGAGGAAGCAACTACAACTCTCAGGAAGCACCGCACTGCCTGCGGCCTTGAAACTCTCAGAGGAGATTGAGGAAGTGCACAAATCATGCTGGTGCTCTGGGGGCACCTGGGCAGTTCCTGGTGTTGGGGGACCGGGTGGGATGTACACCAACTGCCTATGGCTCCTCCCCTGAGCCATCCCTGCCCCAGATCACCCCCCACCCCAATCAGGGGCAGGGCTGGCTGACCTCCCGCATCGCCTCCCCGCTGCTGGCCCAGCCCGGTGGCCCCCATCGAGGTGGGCCAGCGGACCCCACCCATGCACGATTTTGTGCACTGGGCCTCTAGTGTTGAATAAGAGTCATGAAAGTGTACATCCCTGTCTTGTTCCTGATCTTAAGAAAAATGCTTTTAAATTTTCTGCATTGAATATAATGCTAACTATGAATTTGCCTTATGTGGCCTTTATTATGTTGAGTTATAGTCCCTCTATTCCCATTTTTCTGAGAGTTTTTATCATAAATGGGTGCTGGATTTTGTCAAAAGCTTTTCCTACATCATTTTATTTATGTGGTATGCTAGAGGCCAGGTGCACCAAATTTGTGCACAAGGGAGTGTGTGGGGGGGTGTTCTTACCCTGTCCTACACCCTCTTGCAATCTGGGAACCCTCGGGGGATGTCCAACTGCTGGCAGTCAGATATCCCTCTCGCAATCTGGGACCACTGGCTCCTAACTGCTCGCCTGCCTGCCTGCCTGATCACCCCTAACCACTCTGCCTGCCTGCCTGACCACCCCTAACCACTTGCCTGCCTGCCTCATTGCCCCTGACCACCTCTGACTGCCTGATCACCCCTAACTGCTCATGTGCCTGCCTGATTGCCCCTAACCACCTCTGCCTCAGCTCCTGCTGCCACAGCTTCGTCCAAAAGGACATCTGGAAGGTCATTAGGCTGTTCGGTCTAATTAGCATATTATGGTTTTATTATTATAGATTATTATTATAGATAATGTTAATTGATTTGAGATATTGTACCAACCTTGCATCCCAGAAATAAATCCCACTTAATCATGGTATGTAAACTTTTTGATGTATTGCTAGCTTTGTTTTGCTAATATTTTGTTGAGAATTTTTGCAGCTATGTTCATCAGGGATAAGAGCCTATAATTTTCTCTTTGTGATGTCTTTATCTGGTTTGGGAAATATGTAATTCTGGCCTCAAAGAATGATCTTGCAGGGCTTCCTACCTCCTGAATTTTTTTGGAGTAGTTTGAGAAGGACATGTTAGTTCTTCTTTGTATGTTTGGTAAAATTTACCAGTGAAGCCATCCAGTCTAAAATTTTATTTGTTGGAAGTTTTGTGATTACTGCTTTAATTTCATTAGCTATAATCTGTGTAGAGACTGTGGAGGGAAATATTTAAGGGTAATAAGATAAGCCTTCAAATTGCTTCACAGGTAGGTACTTTCTCAGTTTACTCATAAATCTTATACTAGTTGAAAAGACAGTATAGAAAAAGAAACAATTTATATACTAATTATAAAAGCACAGAATTAATTATTTGACTGAATGATTCAAACCACTTTAAATAATACTAATCCAATGGGATACAAAGCCTCAAATGGTGCCTTATGGACCCAGAAATTTATAATAATAATTAAAAAGGTGATATGTATCTCACTGAGCCATCATTTCATTAGTTTTCTTAGTATTAAAGGGACTTGGATCTGCAAAACTAAGAATAAGGGAACTTTGAGGAACAAAATGAAGGGGTAGGAAATAGATTAACCCTCTTGTGATGAAATGGATAATATCTTTCAAAGTAAATTCTTTTCACTACACTTAATTTATAATTTGCACTGATTTTCAAAAGAGTTTAATAGAAGCACAGAGATGATATTAGAATAGAGTTATCACATTATAAACAGTGCTGCTTGATATACATGACTCTGAAACTGATTTGTTTAAGAAAAATTCCAGTAAATATACACAATACACTACAGAGATTTTTTTCATGTAAAATTCTATTTTATAATAAAATTAAAAATGACACACCTAATTAAATTTTATTTTATAAGGACCAGTTCTCTTAGAGCTTAGATATAAGATTCAGACCAGGAGTAGCAAAACTCAAAGTCCAAACTTATAAAAGTGTTTCATTTTAAATTTTCATTAAAATTTAAGCCTAATGTTTTATAGCTACCATTCACATAGTATTTTTGTTACTTTTATGCTTGACTTATATACCTTAACATAATTACTAAATTCTGTAAACTTAATTATCCTAAACTAGAGGCCCGGTGCACAAAAATTTGTGCACTCGGGGGGGGGGTCCCTCAGTCCGGCCTGTGCCTTCTGGAAGTCTGGGACCCTTCGGGGGATGTCCACCTGCTCCCCGAGGGATCGGGCCTAAGCTGGCAGTCAGACATCCCTATGGCAGCCAGGGAGCCCTTGGGGGATGTCCACTTGCCAGCAGGGAGCAGGCCTAAGCTGCAGTTGGACATCCTTAGCGCTGCTGAGGATGCAGGAGAGGCTCCTGCCACCACTGCTGTGCTGGCAGCCATCAGCCTGACTGTGGCTGAACAAAGCTCCCCCTGTAGGAGCACACTGACCACCAGGGGGCAGCTCCTGCATTGAGCATCTGCCCCCTGGTGGTCAGTGTGTGTCATAGTGACCAGTCATTCCCAGTTGTTCTGCTGTTAGGGTCAATTTGCATATTACCCTTTCATTATATAGGATATCCTAAGTGAAAGATATTATCTAATTGGACAGAATAGAGAAAATCTTCATTAAATTTACTCCAAAGAAAATTAATGAAAATTCTGATATTTTGGATAAATACATGAAATCTTAAAATGTTTTCTAGGAATGAATCAAATGCTCAATTCAGAATTTTGCTGTATTGGCTATTTTTTTGCTGCTTAACAATTTCGTGGCTTGCAACAACACTCATTTTTACCTCAAAACACTGTAGGACAGAAGTCATGGTACACTCAATGGTCTACCTCTCCTGGTCTCTCAATGCTGAAATCAAGGTGCTTGTAGGGATGAGCTCTTCTCTGCAGGCTCTGCAGGAGAACCTTCTTTCAGGTTCATTTATATTGCTAAGCTGAATTTAGTCCTATTACTTGGAGGATCCCCCTTTGCTTACTGACTGTCAACCAAGGGCCACTCTTACCCCCTTGAGACCATTCTCTAGTCCTTACACATGATGCCCTCCATCTTTAAACCAACAGTAGTATGCCAATCACAGCTTCCAATTGCTCAGACCGCCCTTTTTTCAATTAGCTGAAGAAAAGTCTGCTTTTAAAGGGCTGAAATATTTATATTAGGCCCACCTGATAATCCAAAGGAATATACTTTAAAGTAAATGGGTCAATCATCTTAATTATATATGCAAACTCCTTTTTTTCCATAGGATGTTACATATTCACAGCCATGAAATACCATCAGATTCAGTTTCAAGTATTGGGTGGGTAATTTGGAGGGGGGGCCATTTTTAGAGTTCTGTCTACCACTTTCATTTAAGGAGTAAAACAATTTTTGATGTCCACCAATATAATACATAATTTCTATAAATTTTGCTTTTAAACTTAACAAATATTTATCTTTAGATTCAATTGTCAGTTTTTAAAAACTAATTTTCAGATTATTTGTGCTGCCAAGAGAATAACTTCTAAAGAATATCCTAGTAAGTCAATAGCTCATGGGTTTGAAGCCGATACGCATAACGCAGATAACGGTATGGAAGCAATAATGAGGAAATCCTTGAGTCAGAAAACTAAAATCATAATTCCCATTTAAATTAGGGAATCCCTCCAAAATACAGACAATGCTCTGTTTGTAAGCATCAGAGACATCAAGGGGCCCACAACAGTGTCAGATCTTTCCAAAGAGATTTGTTATGCAAGATGTTTCCTGACAGATTGTATCCATAGGAGTGAATTGGATTATGTTTCCAGCAATTCAGCTGTAAACAAACACTTAGTGTTGTTATTTTAATAAGTCTCTATGAGATGTGATAGCTAAGTCTGGATAGTTTTACTTATTTTTTTAATGGGTTAAGTCTTTGTGGGAACTTCATACTTATTTGAATGGAGACAGTGTGGATACCTGACATTTGATACCATCATGATTAGCTAGTTATCTATAATAATAAAAGTGTAATATGCTAATTAGACTGGACAGCTGAACGTCCTCCCAGATGACCTTCTGGACAAAGCCTGGGCTGTGAGGGCCTAGGCAAGCCGCCAGGGCTGCAAGGACCAAGCCCCTTGCATGAATTTCGTGCATCGGGCCTCTAGTTATTAATAATAGGAGTGGAGCAAAAGGGAGACCAGGAAGCTGCAACTTGGCACTTTCCAGGGAACCATTTCCCATTCTCCACAAAACACTGGGGGAAGGGATCCAACAAAGGAAGGATAAATGCATGCTTATAAAGTTGTTGTGACATAGGGAAGGTACTTGTTTGTCAGTCACACCTGGGAACAGAGATCATTGGTCCATTAAAATTTGGGAATACATAATCTCCTAAACAAAGGAGTTCTCTCTTCTCTCTCTTGTCTCTTGGCTCATGGGGCTCTTTTATATGTGCTCCCTTGCATTTTCCATACTCATGGGGCCATGTAGACCCCCCGCACATACCCCCCCCCACACACATACAATTGACTAATGGACTGCAGTTTGGAACACAAACTAAGCCAGCCTGATGCTGGGCTGGACTTAGCTCCAACATGGAAAGGCCATTCTGGACACTGGCTCTGATTTTGGCTCTACTGAAGCTCCAGCTACACTTTTTCTATGACTGGGATAGGGAAACGGGACCTTGGAAAGTCAAGGATTTGATTCCACAGAAATCAAGCTCTCTACTGTATCTCATGCTCCCTTGTGAGTCTCTAGGGATATCACAAGAAATCTACTCCCACTAGCAACAGCCAGGGACCAGGGCTTCTCCCCTCCATTAACATATTGACTGCAAGTAACCTTACAAGGTGATCTGAACATAAATTCCTAACTGGGCAGCTCACCCTATGGATCTGGTTAAAGGGGCATTTGAACCAACCTTATAGAAAGGAGATATTCTGCATTACTGTCAAGCACTTATTAACCAATCAGCTTAAAGAAATTGATAAATTATAACTGATTTAATCCATAGTGAACAACTGGGAGACAGAGACTTCACAGACCATGGCCTTCAATCAGATTTTTGTCTACTGGAGGACACATCAAATAAAGGACTCTCTCCAACCTGTTGGAAGGGACCCCATCTGACATTACTAACTAATCCATGTGCAGCTAAACATAAAGTGGTTAACTCATGGATTCACACTTCTTATCCAAAAAAGCAACCTAGCCATAAATTGGTATCTACCCCCATCTCTGACATTTGCCTCTGCTTACAAAGGATATCAAAGACTCTGAGAACAAGAAGCTGCTGACATCAACAAGGCCTGCATACGGATGGATTGGTGTTAACCCTTTGAGTGCCAACCAATATCCTAGGAACTATGCTAAAATTGCCAAGGCATTTTTGCTGATTTTACAGCAGTTTAGGAAAAAAATTATGAATCGCAAGTAAATGAAGTTACATATTCAATATCTTCCACAAAATCGTCATCTTCACAGCAAGCATTGACATATTTAGCAATATCATCATCACTAATAAAAGCAGACTTAGAACTGGACACTGCAGGAGGAGCGCGATAGCGCTCCTGGCACTTTTGGCGAAAGACAGGAGGAGCACAATCGTGCTTCCCGGCACTCTAGGGGTTAAACTTAGTACCCATTTTGTTTGATTATCTTTACCTATCTTCTAATATTAGACATAATAATAGTTATACTTGTTCTTTGGATTTTTCTATATAGTCCAGCTGCTTATGATTGGTGAAGATGTATAAGATAACTTTTAATACTCTCTTTATGGTTTCTGTAAATATACTAGATGCAAAATACAGAAGAAATGAGATAGAAGGCAAAGCTCAAATCATTATTGTTCACAGGATAGAAATGATCCAGAGTTTTTTCACAATGAAAACTGACTGGCTTCCATTTACCTGCCCTTCCTTTTTTGAAAAAATTTAACTTTAACTCACATACCATGGTTATAGTATTGCTCCATTCCCAATTGGCCACCATTTCAACCAGACATAAATACTGAAACTTCCTACGAATCAGTCTTTCTAGCACCGTGAGACCACACTATCCAACCAAAAACTTAGTCATCAATACATCCTTCAGATTGATTTATGACCAAACTGGGGAAGAAAAAGGAGTGTGAAGAAAAGATAAATCTAAGTGAAAATAACCTCACAGAGGGATCTGTTCATAAATTCCTAACTGGGCAGGTCATGGTAGTCATGCCACAGGCATTGAACTTCTTTAATAAATGATTTTATCTGTGCCTTAAGCAAACCCTGTTCTTTCTTCTTGTGTATCTAGGTTAACACATCTTTGAAATTTCAGAGCAATTCTCTTTTTCAGACCCCTTGGAGGAGTAACTATCCTCAAGGGAGCACATAATCTTAATTATCCAACCGGGCCCTCCCCCAGCACCCCTACATCCCCCCTCCCACCTTTCTTTCTCCCTCCTTCATTTAATCTTTTTTACATTTCCTTCTTCATTCCAAATGCCTACGAGAAACTGTAAACTCTCATTCTGATAAACATTTTATTCAGTCGCTTGAGATCTTGTCCTCTGTTTGGTTCAAATAAACTCTAATAAATTCTTATTTTTTACAGGTTTGGATGATGTTCTTACATCAATAGCAGTAGTATCTTTTTTTCTGACATTTAGATGCTTCATTAACCTGGAAAAAAGTATCTAACAAAAACCTCAGAGCTAATATGGTAGAAATAGTGGTGGTGAAAAGATGTGATAATAGAGAGATCATTTCTATGGATGTAAGCAGGGTGAAGAAGGCTATCTAAACTAATACAAAATGCATCTTTTAAACCAATGTATTACATGCTGTCAGTGTTTCTAACAGCAGGCTAGTCATATCTTAATACAATATGAATAATAATTTCAAGGAGAATGTTCATAACAAAGCATATATTAGTCAGATTGATTCAAAATTTTAGTTGGGCTCAATTTGATACCACATTTTTATAGCTCTAATTTTTCTAGTATCCAGGTTGAATTCTCCTTATAATAATAATAAAAAAAACACAGTGGGAACTCTCAGCCATGTGCACCTGAAAGTATCTAAAGGTGAACTGTGCTGAGAAAATGCCAGTTGCATGTAGCAGAAACATCATGGGCCCTTCTGTGGCAGCTCTGGACCTTTCCAACAATGGAGGTGGAGTCTATGTGTTTGATCCAAGATATATCTGAAGCAAACTCAGGAGGCAGCATACTTCTCAGGGAAACAAGAGAGTTTTCAGGGGCCAAAACGGCAAAGAATATGAGGCTGGATATACTCAGATTTATCCCTTGCGTCATTCATCTGCAGGAGGCAGAGAAAGGGACTTAAACCAAATTGAATCCCACACAGGTTTTTAACAGACTGCAAGGCATATATTAAATATACACTTAATATTAGGAATTGATTGAGAATCAGGTCATCTTTCAACTGACTAGACTAAGGTAATATATAATAGTCATATTCCCACATTCAACAATGGAAAGTGCTAAGGAAGGACATACTGGGCATCGTTAGGAATAAAATTACTTCTGAGGGATGAGAGGTGTAAAGCTTATTTACTTGAATTACTATTTTAAAAAATTAAAATCACATATTTCACTAGAATTTCAAATAATAACTAAATAATGTAAAAATTTTACTGTGATTTTTAGAACAAGAAAAAGTGAGCATTGCTTGTGTTGGTACATAAATTCATTATTTTTGTGATATTTATGATGTTCAAAACTTATAAAGCTGTCTTAAGTAGTTGAATGAGCAAAGTGTTTTCTGATTTGGAATTTCTCTGGCTTAAATTTTTGTCGGCCTACATCATTTCTTATCTGTTAGTGGTGACATAGGCATTTTATTGAAATATGGCAACATTTGTCTGAGAAAGATCATCCAACAGCATAGCTGAAAGTACCAATGAAGCACATACTTCTTTATCCTGTTGTGTCTGATGCTGAAACATAAATGATTTTTGGCCTGCAAGGAAGCATTAATGATCCAAAGATTTTTTAGAGAGCTTATAAATGGCGGATTGTGGTAAGACCTTTTTATTAGTTTCCATTTGTTAGATTCCCTGAGATCTGCAAATGCTTTTAGTGGCTCAAATGTCATATTAGTAACAGAAGCTAAAAACCTTCTAAGGTGATTGACTGACTTTCAGACGGTAGAGAAACGGTTTCATATCTAACTGATTTTTTTTCCTTTAAAAAATATTTCTTGCCGAAGCCGGTTTGGCTCAGTGGATGGAGCGTCGGCCTGCGGACTGAGGGGTCCCGGGTTCGATTCCGGTCAAGGGCATGTGCCTGGGTTGCGGGCACATCCCCAGTGGGAGATGTGCAGGAGGCAGCTGGTCGATGTTTCTCTCTCATCGATGTTTCTGACTCTCTGTCTCTCTCCCTTCCTCTCTGTGAAAAATCAATAAAATATATTTTAAAAAAATATTTCTATTGATTTTTAGAGAGAGTGGAAAGGAAAGGGAATGAGAAACATTAATGTGAGAGTGAAACATCTTTTGGCTACTTCCTTCACAGCCCCCCAACTGGGGATAGAGCCCTCAATCCTGGCATGTGCCCAGATCAGGAATTGAGCCTGCAACCCTTCAGTGTAAGAGAAGACACCCAACCAACTGAGCCACACCAGCCAAGGTTCTAACATTTTTTTATAAGTTAATGTTATAGTTCATTTTTTCTAGCCAGCCAGTTAACATTAGATTTTTTTGACTTAAAATATTTGACTTATAATAAAACAGTTTGATTCTTTGAAATAATTTTCAGATATCAAAGCTACTTGACATATGCAGAAAAATGGAGTCTGCTGTGATGGTAGAAATTGGGAAGAATCTTTCTGAGATGTGAAAATCTCTCTGCTTGCTAAAGCTCTCCACAGCGGAGGGCAGAGAGGCAGTGAGGCAGGCTAACACGTCAAATGGCCAAACTCTGAATTGAGCTACTGAACAGGAAGTGCTCTAATTATTCAATTTGGGTAATAATTTGTAGTGAATCTTTGGCCATTTATATATTCAAAAATATGCAAGGCTATGTGGTAAGCATTTCTGCTTCAGAGAGAATGAAGAACTTCTATATGCCAGGTGGCAATGGGAAAAGGGACACATAAATAAAGAAAGCAATGAGGTGTGTTTTGCTATAATAAAAAAAAACAAGTTTGAGGGATTACTAGTTGAAAAAAACATTTCTAGAAAGAGAAAGCACCTTTTTCTAGAGTTGTTCAGGTAAACCCTCTGTGAGGAAATGATTGGTATTTAAGTTGAAACTTGAAGTATGAGAATAGTTAGTTATAGGAAGAGTAGGGGGGGGAATCTCTTAAAAAATTTTTTAAAAGAAAACAGTGTGTGTGTAAAGAGTGTAAGTCATGAAAAAGTGTTGTTTTGTGGAAATGAAAGACTAGTGGGCCTGGAAAGGTGAGATCAGAGTGCAAGTATAATGTAGAGCCTTGAAGGTTATTATAAGGAGTTTGGATATTAATCTATATCCAATGGGAAGCCATTGGTAATGTTCACCTTTGTGTTTCCATATGAAATGATGACTCTGGTTCCTCAGTGAAGACTAAAGTGGATTGAAGAAAAATATTAAGAAAGGAGACAAGAGGTTGTTGAATACACCAGGTAAGAAAAGCTGAAGGTATGAATTTTTCATATAATTTGGAGGTTGAATTAAAAGAATTTGCTCATAAATTGAATGTGGATGATGAGACAAAGTCAGAAATCAAAAATGGCTCAGATTCCAGGCGGAAGCTATGGCATGTATGATGAGGAATTCATCAACATTGAGAAAATGCTATCAAGTTTTATAATAGTTAAAGTTGATACATTGATGTTACCTGACAATGAAAAATTCCAAGGATAGTCTTAAGAAAAATATTTTCTTTTGGGGGTCAGCTTTTCACTATTTAGATCATGACAAGTAGTCTACTATATATTATCTGACAAATACTTTTATTGTTCATTTTCTAGCCTATTATGAACTACTTTCTTTTGAAACATGAGACGTCTCATATAAAATAAATATGTGAGATATGAAGGAGGCATGAAAAATTCATAGCTGCCTCACACCTATTTCTCACTCGACTTTTTCTTCAAGTCTGAGCAAAACCTTTTTGATATTTGTTGTGTTGTAATTAACATAAAATTATTGGAACAGCTTATAAAACCTCAAAATATCAAGAATCACTGAGTTACAAATCCCGAGAAATAGATGATTGAAATTACATTAAGTCAGAAATCTAAGGAAGACATTAGTTATTAATGTCAAAAGTTAATTTGACAATATATTTTACCTTTCTCTGTCTAGCCAGCCTAGCACAGATAGCCCCAATGATTCTGACCTCCTAACATCCATATTCTTATGTAGTCAGTCCCCTCCAACAATGTCTCAGGGCTGGTTTCTGTTACCAATAGAATATGCTAGGAGGGATGTCATGTCACTTCTGAGAGGAGGTCATTAAAGGTATTGTGGCTCTTCCTCTTTTGTGAAGCCGTATTTCTGGGAAAATGAATTGTCAGGCAGTAAGACGTCCACCCCAGTAAGAAACTGGTGTCTGGAGCTAGTCAGAAACTAAGGCATCCTGCCAATAACCAGGTGATTGAACTAGGAAGCAAATCCTCCAGCCTTCAACAGGCTTCAGATGACGACTGCTGTGGCCAACATCTAGACCAAGACCCCATGAGAAAACCTGAGCCCCAATTACCAGCTAAGCTGCTTCCAAATTTCTAGCTTAAAGAGGCTGTGAGACAATAAACACAAAGTTTTTAGGGAAATTGTCATATTCTGGACTAACTTAAAGAAAATAATGACTTTTTTGAAATTAAAGTCTACTGAAATTATGTCAAATATGTCATTTTATTTCTTTTGAGACTTTCGGTTAATTCCTGTTTTTGTTATGGTGTATCATGAAGGGGAGATAAGGGAGCAAAGAAGCCAGGCTCACAGATGAAAACGTACCTTTGAGGAGGGATGGATGGAGCAGTTGTCTATATTAAGATCTTCAATACAATTATGAAAAGACAAAGAGAGGGACAGTGCTGCTTAGACTGAATAATTATAGTTTTACTGTCTGAAAAACTGGGGCTAGAGAGAAGAAATGAGACAAATTGCAGGAGTAGTAGGGTAGATTTGGAAGCCTGTTCTGCCAACACCAGATTCACGAGACACTTTATCATGAGAAAGAGGTGAGTGAGCAATTTTGGAAAATATGTGGCATAATCTCATTGAAAAAAAATCACAGTGGAGATTTACACAGTAAAGAAACCTATTTATCTTACTCTCTCCCTCTTGCTACTCCATAAAGTGGGTGGCTTAAACAATAGAAATGTATTTTCTCATACTTCTGGAGTCTAAAAGTCCAAGATCAAGGTGTTGGTGGGCTTGGTTGCTAACTGATGCCTCTCTCATTGGTCTGCAGATGACTGCCTTCTCATTGTGCACTCACGTGGCCTTTTCTCTGTGGGCTCTCATTCCCTGGTGTCTCTTCCAGTATGGCCTAATCTCCTGGGCATATTGGATTAGAGCCTAACCCCATGGCCTCATTTAATCTTAATTACCTTTGTAAACATCCTTATCTCCTGAGGGGGCCACAATTCAGTCCATAATACCCACTTTTTCTTTTTCTAAAATGATTTGACTATGGTAACTTGTACTCAGATGAAAGGGCATTTCTGATGTCTAAGAATTCATCAAATTGGTTCCCAAAGTATCTTTAGTTTGGGGAAAACAAAAGTAATCTTTACACTAAAATTTTCTCTAATAAACCAGTCACTTAAAAGTCACCATCTACTCCAATAGTATGCCATACTTACCAGGAGAATTTATGCCTGCCCATCATGACAACAGGTCAGTCCCCTAGCACAGTCAGGAAAACAGAAATCACGCTGCTCATTTCAAACAGGTGAAATTCAAACCAGAGAAATATTTCCAAATTGTTGAAAGTACTGCAAGAGCAAAGGCAAATCCAGGGTAATTGGAGGAGCAAATGAAAGAAAGGTATCAGTGAGAAGCTGCCACACTCCTGTTCTGCAACCCACAAACCTGCAATTGCTGCTACATTTTGTAGACTTTGTTATAGTTGGTTTGGGGTCCACTCCACCCCCACCCCCTCCCACACCTCCCCCAAATACAACCAGAGAGGGTGCTACCTCTCCTCAGGCTGCAGGAATCCAAACTGACCCAACCTCCTGCTGCCACAGGGCAACCTCCAGCAACCACCTACAAAGAGAGAAGACAGAGGGTTCTCTCCTCTTTCTGCCTTGTGATTTCCTACCACTATTTCCTATTGGAGGTGCCTAGAGAAAGCCTTCAGCAAGCCAGGCTGGGAAATACAGTTTGAGACTCCCAGCCCAGCAGTTTGAGGTTGACAGACACAGTAGTAGCACAATCTATGGCCGACTGATTGTGTTGTACAGTTAAACAAAACAAACACAGTGCAATCCTTGCAAACAAAAGGAAAATGATGCAATGACTGACTGAATATCAAAAGATTAAGAAGCATATAAGGAAGCTCATTTAGTTTTCAGATATTTCTGCAAAAATGATCCCCTTCACAGGTTTTTATAAAAGCAAATGTGACGTTCAGGATGTGATCTCATACTACTTGGTGGTATTAGTAGAAAACTTATGAAAAAAATTAAAATGTTATCATTTATTTTAAAAATTAGTACATTTTAATACTAACCAAAATTTTCTTAAATAGATAATGCTCTTGACTGATTTTCATTGTTTTTAATTTTATTTTGTAAGATACAGGAGCAGTTAAAATATTAAAATTATTTACTATGCAATTAAATTCCCTTTCTAAGTGTATACAATTAAATTGGACTTTTCTGTTACTAAGTTAGCTGAGGTAATGGGAACTTCTTTAATGCCTACCAACATGCTGCAAAACCAGTTTCCACTAAATATATTTGAGGAACACTGGTGTAAGAACAGCAGTCAGATTTGCCACAATGACTACTTTTATATTAACTGGAGAAATTTGGTTTGCTTTATGACTGATGTGAATTTTTAGGATACTTTTTCAGGAGTATGTGATTAGCTACAGTGGTTTTATAAGGCTAAAATATAAACTTTCTAGCCAATGATTGTGATATATTTGCAACAGGCTTTGGTTCAATATTGGTATGTTTGTTGCTTATGAGTTTCTACAGTTCTGTACATCCATGATTTAGAGTGAGGTTAGCCTAGAGTGTACATTTGCAGCAATAAAATAATATTTTGTTGAATATCTGTTCTTACCTTGTATGTTTCAGTGATATCCACATGATTTTTTTTCTATACTGCTATGAGATGTAGGCAGATGGTTAAATAAATGCTTCGAGCATGTTAAAATTAAACCTGACATTTCTGATTACCTTGGCAGATACTGCCACTGATTTACCATGATGCAATTTTAGGATAAATGACTTTAGACTACTTATTTTTTATGTAAAATTTAGTTTCAAAATTTTAAATTATTATTACATGAAACAATGTATTTGTATGATGACATACCTACTAGCCAATAATATGCTTCTTAATTTTTTCAAGACCATACTATTTAAAATTATGAAACTATTTTATGAGTTATAATTCAGGCTCTTAAGACAAATTAATACTCTCATAAACTTAGTAATGTTATCAAATTTATGACATTTTTAGTGAAATTCATGTGGAGTCAGATTTCTGAGCTGTGACCTTTTAGCCACCCAAACATAAGAACAGATTCTTAGGTGTTTCATTCCTGAAACTATGAGTAAGACAGGTTTGATTGTGCCAAGTAACTCATTAATCATAGGATGAATATGCAGGAGGCATGTGGTGATCCATCTGGCAAGTGACCTGGAGGAAAAAGAAATTTGCTCATCTCCACAGTGTCCACTTGGGAAGTAGGTGTTTTATCTCCGTCTTCACAAACTCACTATCTTCCTGGAAGAAAGAAATGGACTACTTCATTTTTAGATGAACTGAAAGAATACCATGGCCATTCTGAACTTTGATAAGGCAGAGAAATAATCAGACATAGGATCAGAATTATGTATAAGAAGATTAACTGGCTTGGTTAGCTGTCACATATTGGATCAATAGTAGAGCTGCAGTTAATTGGGCCAATATTTAATGGAAGATCTCTCTGCAGGTTACTAACTAGTGTCTTTATAATCCCCTAAATATGCTTTTTTTTTACACATGATGGTGGCATTAATACATTTTGAAACTTCACAATCGACTTCAAATTTCTAAGACATAAAATATTTTTAACTATTAAAATAAGGGTTGATTTGTAAAAATGAGATGAAATTTTCCATAAACATATACTAAAAGGCTTCTAAGTCAGCACTGGGGTTAAAAGGTCCTATAAAAATTTGGTTAAGAGACAGGCTCCAAGGGCTAGTTTCAGTGAGTAAGTGAGTTCTAGGGTCAAATATGTAACTGTCAATGTCAGAAAAATGATTCTGAGCTTCATGTTTGAAGTGTAGAGTGGGACTATACTTTTGAATTATAAATAGAAGAGAAAATATCTCCACCAATTTTCCTAGGATTCAGCAGAAAATGAATGGTTGCTTATATCCAGAAGAAGAATCAAAGTTTAGAATCAGAGCCAGCCTCTGACCTGTAGGTGTTAATAAAAGACTTGATTTGGAAACTCTAAAGAACTTGGAATGAAGTAATTGATAATCTATTGAACAAAGAACAGAAAATCATTCACTCAAGTTTGCATCTCAAACAAAAATTACAAAATTCACTAAAAAATTCTATACCATGAAATGGAAACCCAAGATTCCAAAACAAGAAACAAGTAATTCAAGAAAATAGAATACAACAGCTGAATAAGATGTTACATTGAGTGTGATTAAAATTCTCAAATTATAGGCAGTGCCCTGGGGAGTCTCCCAGATCAGTCTCTTCCTTCAAGAGTGTTTGGATGGAACAGACCCAGGGACTCCTCTTCTTCCAGCCTCCCACCACTCTCCAGCCCCTTTCCCAGTCACCACCTTCGGACTCGGAACTACCACAGCCATCCTCAGCCTCTGAGACCAGCCAACGCTGTTGGGTGTTTTTTGTTTGTTTGTTTGTTTTTACTTTAACTCCTTATTTCAGGAACAACCATCAGCTCCCAAATTCGTAAGAATTTTTTCACCAAGGTGAAGGCTGCCGTCCACCGCCTGGCCAACTGGCATCTGCAGACCTCCAACACCTACCTCCCGCTGGACTTTTATTTTGACTATGTTCGTGGGCCACTTCTGGGAGTTGGCGGAGAAAAACTCAAGTAAAGATGCAAAACGGTGGCCATGTTCTCTCCCAGGACCTGCCGAAGCCTTCCCAAGGTGAGTGGGGTGAAACTCAGGATGCCTTTGAAGCCACCCTGGCCTTGGAGAAAAACTAAACCAGGCCTTTTGAAGCTGCAGGCCCTGGCTCTACCCACACAGACCCTCATCTCTGTGACTTCCTGGAGAACCACATCCCGGGGTGAGGAGGTGAAACTCATCAAGTAGATGGGCGACCACGTGACTCACCTCCGCAGGCTGGCCGGCTGGGCTGGGCAAGTATCTCTTAAAATGCTCCTCCTCAAGCCTGACTAGGAACTGTTGGAGCCCAGAGCCCTTTGAGGGGACCCTCTGCCTTCCCCTGGTGTCTGGCTTTTGCCTGAGCCTCTTTCCAAAGCTACTAGCCATTCTTTTAACCACCTGGAGCCCTCTCCCATGTATTGGACCAAATGGAAACAATAAACTTTCAGGCAGAAAAAAATCTGAAATTATAGGTAGAAGGGACATCTATTAGAGGTTTTGAATTAAGAAGTAGGTAGGTTTTTAAAAGGATCATCTGATAAATAAAATGTGTTAACTAGAGAGATGAAATAAATGATGGTTTTCACAAACTAAAGTAGAAATGTTGACTTAAGAGAGAAAATATAAAATCTATCTGCAAGCAAAGTGGAGAACTGAAAAAGAAAATATTGGAAAGAGATTATAATCCAAGTGCCCTTACACTGATGATTATAAAGATTTCCCAAAGGAAATAATAGAGAGAATGAAGGAGGAAAAAAAAAAGAAGAAGAAAACAACTAAAATTGTTCTGTAACTAAAGAATATGATCCTTAAAACTTAAAAAAATCAGTGTTGAGCTTACAAAGCAACTTAGGAGGCTAAACACAGAATGGTGTTATTATAGTCATTTAATCTCAAGACCTTTCCTACAATAATATATGGAGCATATAGGCATAATAAATCTCTGCAACCAAACTAAATGGTAAAATAACCAACACCTAAATCGGAGTGGGTAGTGTCAAATCACCTATATCAGCAATATATTGATAGTGTCAGCAATTTTGTAGAAAGAAATGGAGAGATGTCAGAGGGCCTTATGACACCCCAGAAAACTAAACTTCCAGTTATGGGTAAAAAAAAAATTTCATATATATATATATATACACACACACACACACACACACACACACACACACACACACACTAGAGGCCCGATGCACAAATTTGTGCATGGGTGGGGTCCCTCAGGGTGACCTGCGGGAATTGGGCCAAAGCTGGCAGTCCAATGCAGCCTGCCACTCCTGCCTGCAGCTCCTGCTCAACCCAGCACCACTGCAGCCACAGAGGTGCTCGCCAGCTGTGAGCCCTGCATCTGGTGCCCATCCTGAGGGGAGTGGGAGGCGGGCCAGGACACAATCAGCCCTCTGGGCAGGAGGTGGGATGCCTTTGCTGGCCCAGGATCTGGATCCATCCTGCAGACGTTCCCACTGGTTGTCGGGAGTCACCTGGAAGCCACTTATATATCGTTTTTGCTTGCTGAATATCTAGGGAGGGGAAGCAGCCATGGAGCCCAAAGCTGACTTCCAGTGATGCTGGCGGTGCTATCGGTATCATGCTGTCAGTGCGGGTCCATCGGTGCCTGGCCCATTCTCTAGAGATTGGACCTGCAGGACTACTGAGGAAGTGAATGGTGGCCACCGGGCTAGTGGGCTGCCGGGACAGGTGAGTCAGCTGAGCACCACTCCCACTATTGGAGTGCACTGACCACCAGGTGGCAGCTTCTTCATTGAGCGTCTGCCCCCTGGTGGTCAGTGTGCATCATAGCAACTGGTCAATTGGTTCTTTGGTCGTTCAGTCACTTAGGCTTTTATATATATAGACTAGAAGCCCAGTGCATGAAATTTGTGCACGGAGGAGGGGTTCCCTCAGCCCAGCCTGCATCCTGCCAGCCTGGTTGCCCCCAACTGCCCTCCCCTGCTGGGCAATTTGGTTCTGATTGGTCAGTTTCTATGCCAGTCAGTGTCAAAAGCTCTGCCTCCTAGGTAGCCATTGGTTCTTCACAGCACCCACATTTGGTTCTGATTGGTTGGTTCCTATGCCAGTCAGCATCTCTCAAAGATTATAATCAGCACTTGGATTATAATCTCTTTCCAATATTTTCTTTTTCATTTCTCCACTTTGCCTGCAGATAGATTTTATATTTTCTCTCTTAAGTCAACATTTCTACTTTAGTTTGTGAAAACCATCATTTATTTCATCTTTCCAGTTAACACAGGGGCTATCTCAGGGTCTATCTCTGGGCCTGATCAGATAGGCGGGACTGAAAAGCTGCTGCCCCCCACCCCCCTGCCCCAGGCCGGGAGAGAAAGAAAAGCCCAGCTTCTGGAGAAGCTCGGAAAGAAAGAGGAAGAGAAAGAGAGAGGCAAGTACTGATCAACAGCTGCCACTGAGGCTGTGGATCAGACCCTGCCTCTCTCTCTTGGTCTCAGCCCCCTGGGCAGTCAGTGCTGGGTCGCCACGGCAACCCAGCACTGACTGAAGGACTTTGGGTTGATCAGCCTTCAGCCTTGATCGATCCTTACAACCCTGGGCTTTTCTATATTAGGATGATATTAATATGTACACATATATGTGGCTTTCCATATATGAAGTCAAGTTAAAATGAGAACCTTTTGGTAAACTGTAATCCATTATAACTGGTGTCCTTATAAAAAGAGGAAATTTGAACACAAAATTCCATCACACAGGGAGAATGCCATGTGAACATGAAAGTGAGGATCAAGATAATGTATCTACAAAGTACACGCCAGGAACTTTCAGCAAAGCATTAGAAACTAGAGAGAGGTATGGAACAGTTTCTCCCTCAGAAACTGTCCCCACCAACACCATGATCTTGAACTTCCCACCTCCAGAACTATTGACAAGACACAGAGTTGTAGATACTTTGTATGGCAGTCCCAGCAAACTAATACAGAACCAGATATTAAATTGGCAGCAACTTGTTATGAAATGCTTAGAAAATCCATCTGAGAAAGAGTCTAGCTTTTTGGTGAGTGCAAGAGGACCACTAAAATGTCTTTTGAGTCCTATAATCTCTTATTTATTGAAAAGCTTCTAAGAGAAAGAATGTCCATGTGGCTTGGTCTCCTAATGTCTCTATTATATATTTTCAACTGTTTTTCTGCCAGAAGTTCTTATGGTTTCTTTCTCCTGTATCAGAATCTCTTCCTGGAAAAGGCTGGATTCTCAGTCTCTTGCTCTGAGCCCAGAATTGACAAGTGCCTCTGACAGAAAAACCAAATGCAGAATTTGGCCCTCCCTTCTTGGTAATATTGGTCTTACTCATCGTGGCTGCTTGAGTAGCTCTCTGATGCCTTGAAAAAGGTGATTTTAAAAAAATCCAATCTTTTTAAAATATATATTTTTTTATTGATTTCAGAGAGGAAGGGAGAGATAGAAACATCAATGATGAGACAGAATCATTGATCATGCCTCCTGCATGCCCTCTACTGGGGATTGAGCCTACAACCCAGGCATGTGCCCTAACAGGAATCTGTGACCTCCTGATTCATAGGTCAATGCTCAACTACTGAACCACACTGGCTGGGCAAAATATCCAAACTTTTTTAGACATGGTCAGGTAGCTAAGTGGATTGGAGCATCATCCCTTTGTGAGTTCTATCTCCGATAAGGGGGTTAGAGGAGGCAGATAGAAATAGATGAGCTAGGAGAGGCAGCTGGGGCTTGAAGGGAGTACATATGAGATGTGACAAATTGAAAATAGACCATAGAGGTGGCAAGACCCTATGTGAGGAGAAAAGATTCTGAGCCCTCTGGATGTAGTCAACTGATGGCATAAGACCCAGGAGACTTATAGCTTAAAGATATGTATATATATATATATATATATATATATATATATATATAGAGAGAGAGAGAGAGAGAGAGAGAGAGAGAGAGAGAGAGAGAGAAATGAAGAAGGGGATGACTTGCTCCTTGACTAGCTTAGAGGTATAAATCCTCTAAACTCCCAAATATTGGTGCACTGGTTGGTTTCAGCTGGCTGAGTTGCCTGCTCAGGTTCTAACAGAGTGTATTTCTTTCCTATAAATAAGTCCTCTCCTGCTTTTGCTGTTATTTGCTGTCTCTAGTTTGAATTCATTCCTACAAGCAAGACAAGAACTGGGGATGCAGAGTACTATCTCTGGCCAGAAGCTATCTCTGGCCAGAGACCACCCCAACCACCGCTGACAAGGACACATACAAGAAGCAACCAATGAAGCCATAAATAAGTGGAACAACAAATTGATCTCTCTCTTTCTAAACAAAAATCGATTGCATTTTAAAAATTTAATCTTTATTGTTATACACCCAACTTTTTAAATTATTCATGATGGAGGTATTTGTGTACCCTAAACTACTCTCTACTCAAAAGTGGAAGTTAGCATTGCCTTATGCTTGAACTAATACGATATATTCCAAAATAAATCTAAGACAGCCATTCTCTCTCCCTCTCTCTTTATATATATATATATATTTCCATATTTTGGGAAAAAGCATTCAATATTAAGTATGATCTGTACATTTTTTGTAGACTTTGCTAAAATTAATCAATTCAATGCAAAATCAAAAAGATAAATACTAGCCTGGCCATGTGGCTCAGTGATTGAGCTTTGACCTGGGAATCAAGAGGTCATCAGTTTGATTCTGAGTCAAGACACATACCCTGATTATGGCTTGATCCCCAGTAGGGAGGTGCAAGAGGCAGTGGATTGATGATGTTTCTCTCATCGATATTTCTATCTCTCTGTCCCTCTCCCTTCCTCTCTCTCTAAAAGTCAATAAAAACATTAAAAATTTTAAAATAGATAAATGCTATATTTGGTACTATATCCTAAAAAAGATTTAAATAAATATTCAGCTACACAGTTTATAAACATGTGTTGTTTCCTCCTTTTCAGGTGAATTTACTTCTTAGTCCTGTATCTCAAGAATTACTATCTCAAACCATGACTCTCCTTAGAGTAATTAAATCAAACTATTTCTCAGTTTTTTTGCATTTAGATTCACTTAAAGGAGACGAGAGATAGGAGTCTTGGTGTCCTTATTAACATCCAGGTGAGCCTAATGATCTGTTTCTCTTTGAAGTGGCCCTAGCTTCTGTGTTTGTGTTTCATATTATATTTCTTAGAACTCATAAAATATAAAACCAACTATTGACTTCTCTTACTTGTTTCCAGACTTAAAAAATGTAGGATGTCTCCTTCATCTCCTCTGTTTAATACAAAGTTTCAATTCAAGGATCAATTTGTGATATATATATATATATATATATATATATATATATATATATATATAATGTATTTTAAATTTGAAAACATTTTTATTATCCCAAAAAGAAACTTTGTACCTATTGGCAGTCACTCTCCATTACCATCCCACCCGAACCACAGCCTTCGGCATCTACTAATTTACTTTTTGTCTCTATAGATTTGCCAATTCTGGATATTTCATATAAATTGAATTATATCATACTAGAGGCCCGATGCACAAAACTTCATGCAACAGTAGGCCTTCCTTCCCCAGGCTGCTGGCACCAGCTTCCCTCCCGCACCCAGGACCTGGGCTGCTTCCCTCCTCTGGCCACCGGCAGTCACCAGGGACCTGGGATGGCTTCCCTCTAGCCCTGGCTTTGTCAGGAAGAACATCCAGAATGACATCTGGTCTAATTAGCATATTATCCTTTTATTATTATAGATATATATATATATATATATTTTTTTTTTTTTATTACTGGATTCTTTCACTTAGCATAATAGTTTAGGGCTCACTTATAGTGTGTATCAATACTTCATTCCTTTTGTTTTGTTTTGTTTTGTTTTGTTAATCCTCATCTGAGGATATTTTTCCATTGATTTTTTTAAATTTTTTTCTTTATTGATTAAGGTATTACATATGTGTCCTTATCCCCCATTGCCACCCACACCCCCTCTAATGTCCTCACCCCCTGATGTCTGTGTCCATTGGTTAAGCTTATATGCATGCATATAAGTCCTTTGGTTGATCTCTTCCCCTTCCCCCCACCCTCCCCTACCTTCCCTCTGAGGTTCAATAGTCTGATCGATGCTTCTCTGTCTCTGGATCTGTTTTTGTTCATCAGTTTATGTTGTTCATTATATTCCATAAATGAGTAAGATCATGTGATATTATTTATCTTTCTCCGACTGCCTTATTTTGCTTAGCATAATGCTCTTAAAGTTCCATCCATGCTGTTGCAAATGGTAAGAATTCCTTATTTTTTACCATAGCGCATAGAATTCCATTGTGTAGATGTACCACAGTTTTTTAACCCACTCATCTGCTACAATCCGTTTTACATTAGGAACCTTATCCTAAGAAAAAAACGGACAGGAACACACTAACGCTCCCCCAATTCATCCCACCACACCCCCAAAATAGACATTTTCCTCCTAAAATTTATTTGAATGGACTACAATTCAGTTCAAGGCAAAGATCACCTAAATAATACAAAAGATAAGCACAAACTGTTTATTTCCTAATTTATTATTTCATTATATATTTTTCTTTTTATTTATTAATTAGTAATAAGAAAATCATTATAGTAAATTGACAATTACTAGTTTCTTATAACCAGTCATACTTGCAATTCAGTTTAATGTTTTATAAATTGTTTGGGTTCAAAATAGGATTATTTTCCACACATAATATGGAGGATTTGGCACATTATACTCATGAACAATAAAATGAGTTGGTGACTAATTCCCTTTTCTGCTACTAGACTGGAAAATTTCCCGTAAATTTTATTTGTGTTCCCCTGTTTGAGACAACCATCTGCTTAGCCTTCATGCCATTTTGTGTTTCAGCCAAGATGAAATTACAATTGACAGAAGTATCTACTATATAAAAGTAGCACAGATAATTGGGGAGTAGAATGTAGTGTGCAACATGCCTTGCATCCGGTACCTTCATTATGACAGTGTTCTGAATTTAAGCATTTCAAGAGTTGATGAGAATTAGTTTATGCTGCCTTCCCTGAAGTGCTAACACAGTGTTTAAATAGAATGACACCGCATATTGAAAATGTATTAATATTTATTTAAGTGAAAAGATTAGCAATTTAAAGCTTATACTATAAAGCATTCTTTCCAGATTGAGAAAAAAAACACTGTTAGATATTTTTTCTTCCCTTGTTACAGATATAAGATTCTGAAACAACATTATTATTTAATAATAAACATTGAATTAAACATGACTTTAATGTCAAAGGTTTAAATTATCTCTATAGGTAGTAGCTCTAGTTCATGGTCATAGAGGAAACAGAGCTTATCAGTTTGTTGTTATGACAGGAAAATAGCAAAGGAATGGTAATATGTCAAACATTAATAACATGTTATATCAAATGATTTAAAGATAGAAGAAAAATATTCTATAAAGTCTATTAAAGTCTATTTAAGTAAAAGTTAAAATTGATTGCATCAATCATTAAAATAATCTTTATTTTTGCCCTTTCTAATCATCTGGCTTTAAGAATCTATATTTATCCTATCTAAGAAAGACAAAAAGGGGAATTGACTGTACCTTCGCTACACTTCCCATTGGCTAATCAGGGCGATATGCAAATTAACAGCCAACAAAGATGGTGGACGGCAGCCACGCAACTGGAGCAAGCAGGAGGCTTGTTTGTTCCAGTGATGGAGGAAGCCAAGGCTCCCCGTCTGCCGCGGCCTGGCCCTGAGCTCCAAAAGCAACAAAGTTTCAATTATAGAAGCTAAACAAACCCCAGATACCTGCTTTCAGCAGGCCGTGGCCTCAGAGCTGGAGCTGGCTCTCAGTTCCAGTGACGGCAACAAAGTTTCAATTATAGAAGGTAAATAAATCCCAGAATAAAAAAAGAAAAAAGAAAAAAAGGAGAGGCTGGAAGCTTCAGTCACCGGCCATCCTGAAAACAGCCCTCAGCCCCTCACCCAGACTGGCCAGGCACCCCAGTGGGGATCCCCACCCTAAAGAGGGTGTGGCCAGACTGAAAACAGCCGTCAGCCCCTCATCCAGGCTGGCCAGGCACCCCAGTGGGGACCCCCACCCTGAAGGGGGTGTGACCAGCTGCAAACAGACATCAGCCCCTCATCCAGGCTGGCCAGGCACCCAAGCAGGACCCCCACCCTGATATGGGACACCCTTCAGGGCAAATCTGCTGGCCCCCACCCGTGCACCAGGCCTCTATCCTATATAGTAAAAGGGTAATATGCAAACTGACCCTAACAGCAGAAAGACTGGGAATGACTGGTCACTATGACACACACTGACCACCAGGGGCAGAGACACTCAATGCAGGAGCTCCCCTCTGGTGGTCAGTGAGCTCCCAAGTGGGGGAGCTCTGCTCAGCCACAAGCCAGGCTGATGGCTGCCAGTACAGCGGTGGTGGTGGGAGCCTCTCCCACCTCCTCAGCAGCACTAAGGATGTCTGACTGCAGTTTAGGTCTGCTTCCCACTGGCAAGTGGACATCCCCCGAGGGCTGCCGGGCTGCCAGAGGGATGTCTGATTGCCATCTTAGGCCCAATCCCCCGGGGAGCAGGCCTAAGCCAGCATGTGGTCATCCCCTGAGGGGTCCCAGACTGTGAGAGGGCACAGGTTAGGCTGAGGATGCCCCCAAGTGCACAAATTTTTGTGTACCAGGCCTCTAGTATATATATAAAAGTCTAAGCAACCAGGCAAACCAGATGACCAGCCAGTAGGTATGATGCTCACTAACCACCAGGGGGCAGGCACAAACGCAGCAGCTGCTGAGCAACAGCAACTTTGCAGAGTGCCCTCTTGCACTCTAGGACCCCTCAGGGGTGTTGGACTGCTATTTTAGGCCCGATCACCACAGGTCAGGCCGAAGACCCCACCTGCCAAAGGGATCCCACTCACCCTGCAAACACCCTTCTAGCCCCAGCACCACCCCAGATGCAGCCAGACAGGGGTGGACCGCAGGAGGTTGGCTTTAGGGTGTTTTTGGCCTGTCTCGTCCAGTCCTGCCTGCTGGCCACCTTCTAATTAATTTCCTTTTAATGTGCATGAATCTGTGCACCAAGCCTCTAGTAGGTAATAAAAGACACACCCACACAAGATCAGTCCTAACAATGGCACCATTCTTAATGAGGAGGCTTTATAATCCATTTAAGATTGGTCATTTAAATGCAGCTGTCACCTCTTTATGAACAGTTTCAGAAATTCTTTCAACTACCATCAAAAAGGAAATGGTCACTGCACATTTATTGCTGTGAAACTATATTATAAAAACCATCTCTGAAAACAATTGATAGGGAAGGCTCTGAAATGAACCATTAAAACCAGAGCTTTTTATATATAAAGAAAAATAACTAAATTGTTTTATATATACTGAAAATAACATTGTTTTTGATAAACACAAGGAAAAACTAATTGGGTCTGAGGACTTAAATGAGATTTTACTATTTGCAATTATATATATACTAGTGGCCCGGTGCATAAAATTCATGCATGGAGGGGGGTGGTCCCTCAGCCCAGCCTGTACTCTCTCCCATCAAAGACATCCCTCTCACAATCTGGGACCACTGGCTCCTAACCGCTCACCTGCCTGCCAGCCTGATCGCCCCTAACCTCTCTTCCTGCCTGCCTGATAGCTCCCAACTGCCCTCCCCTGCCGGCCTGAACTCACTCCCACCTGCTCTCCCCTACCGGCCTGATCTCACCCCCAATTGCCTCTGTCTGCCTGATCCCCCCTAACTGCCTTCCTCTGCCTGCCTGATCTCTCCCCCAACTGCCCTCCCCTGCCGGCCTGGTTGCCCCCAACTGCCCTCCCCTGCAGGCCTGATTTCGCCCCTAACTGCCCTCCCTTGCCAGCCAATTTGGTTCTGATTGGTCGATTTCTATGCCAGTCATTGTCTCTAGGCCTATCTCTGTACCTGATCAGAGAGGCATGGCTGCTGGTAAAGCCGGGAGAGAAAGAGAGAGGCAAAGGCTGATCAACAGCTGCCACAGAGGCTGTAGATCAGACCCTGCCTCTCTCTCCTGCAGCCCCTTAGGCAGTCAGAGGTGGGTCACTGCTCCCTCAGAGTGGGTCACTGCTCCTCACAGGGTGGCAATCAGTGCTGGGTCACCATGGCAACCCAGCACTGACTGCAGGACTGACTTCCACTGTTCAGTCGAGCCTTCAGTCGGTGCTTATGGACCCTGAGTTTTCATATATTAGGATATAGATATAATACAATCTAAGCTTTTGATCCTTTAAAGATATTTTGAGGGATTGCAAAATGGCAATTACATGGAAAATTTAGGTGATAGAATTTTTTTTTTTTGTAAATTAAATCTGCAATTAGCTACATGCATTTTATTAACTGAAAATTTTAGTTTTGGTTAGGGACAGACCACCCATAGTTTAAAATATTTTTCTTAGCCATAGTAATATTAAACACGCACACACTAGAATTTCTGGAAGTTTGGTAGGCCAACACCCCTGACTACCAGTGAATATAATTTAAAAATATATAACTAATCATATAACCATAAGTTGATTATCAGAAACAATTAAATTATTTCCAATGGAATAAAATTTATACTGACACTAACTTTCTAAGAAAAAATGGACGTCAGAATGTAGTGGAATGATACTTTACTTCATACTCAATTGTTTCTTCACAAACATCTTGAAAGTATGAGGTAGGAAAAAGAAAAAAAAAACATTACCAACAACAGTAGTAAACAAAGGTTTTGTTACAAATGAAATGTTACTAAAACACATTCTTAAGTAGACAGTGTATGCAGAAGAAAATAATGCGGAAGGAAAATTCCAAGATGCAAAACAAAAAAGAACAAAATAGCTATAAATAAGTGCACAAATCTCAGAAAATTTGTGAAAACAACAATAATTAACTCCTCTGTGGTTTTCATAAAGAAAGAAATAATAAACATAATAAAAATAGCATATATATGTCAAGTGGTATGTTTGACATTAAATTATTCTCTGGTTCATGCATTAAGGAAGAATAGTAAACATATGGAGTAAATTTAGACTTTGATGACCTAAGAATTAATGCTAAAATAACTAAAATAACAACAATAATTATAAATATAATATGTAGTAGAAAAACAATAGATTGAAAAAACTTACTCTGATCATCAAAAGTATGTCATTGAAATGATGGTAGAAATATACTGCTATAGAACATATAAGTTCAGACTGTAAAATAATAAATTCAAATATATCAATTATTGCCATATATATGTAACCCAGCTAAAAGAAAACTCTGGTTGTTATTTATTAATGGGACACTCATTATAAAGTTTGAATCAAAATTTATGCACACAGAAATATCAAATAGAGAGAAAAAAGCCACGTCAAGAAAAAGAAGAAAAAAGTAGTTAAGCAAATATTAAACACTAACTTTAAAAAGAAAATCATTTAACTATATTAATATTGTTTTGTGATATGATGTCTAAATTCATGCCAAGTCCTGGGAGAGATGTCTGTGCTAGAGATGCATTTTAGGGGGTTGTCTGCATATAGTAATATTTAAAGCCACAGAACACCAAGGGAGTTAACTTTATTAGAAGAAAAGATAGTCAGGACTGAGCACCAGAAATCAGATGTTTTAAGAAGTCAGAGAGATGAGGCAGAAAGAGCAAAGGAGATGAAAAAAAGACCATTAGTTTGAAAGAAGGAAAATGAGGAGAATGTGGTCATCTGGAAGTCAGATGAAGAAAGTGTTTTAAGGAGGACGGTTGATGAACCACATCAAAGTCTGATCATAGATCAAATAAAATTAGAGATGATGATCATTGATTAGATAGTAATGGTGAGGATATTAATGATGTTGAAAATTCCTATGGTGTATGGTGTTTCCCAGTTCTCTTATATTATCAACTAGAGGCTCAGTGCACAAAAATTCGTGCACTTGGGGTGGTTCCTCAGCCCAGCCTGCCCCCTCTCACAGTCAGCAAGCCCTCAGGGGATGTCCTATTGATGGCTTAGGCTCGCTCCCTCTGGGAGGAACCTCAGCCACAGTCTGGGCTCCCTCTGCAAGGAGGAATGTTACACACTAAGTAACCAATGCCAATTAGTTGTTTCAAAGCAGAATGATAAGCACTAGTGCTGAAATTCAAAGCATAACTAATCAAAATTGAGACTATGAATATCTTTCTTAAACTAATAGTAATACACATAATCATTTCAAAGTAAGATGTGATTAGGCTAGGGAAAGAGGTAAAAAAAATAGGTCAATCAAAGAAATCTCTTCAATGAGTTCAGTTTCATCATCTATAAAACTGGAGGTACTGAACTAAATGTTTCCCATGGTTCCTGTCAGATCTAAAGTTCCTTGAGTTTTTAAATTATTTTGTTTGTGAGTGACTCTTGAATGTTTTGAAAAACAACCCCTGTATATAGCACACTCTATATTCATAGAATGAATGAAAATGAAGGCTGCTTAACACCTAGTAGAAGAAAAGGATCTATAAAGTGTCCATATAGAAAGGGGCATTCGATCATCTCATAGACTCTGGTTCTAGAGGTTTGTTTTAACCTCTAGGAACATTTTAACACATGTCCAGGAAAGGTCACAATTAAATATTTGATCTCCTTTACTGAATTCAGTAAATTCTGAATTTACTTGTAAATTCAGAATCAGGCAGAAAATGGTTTATTCTTTCCCCTTGATTCATATTTTAACCAGAATGACTAGTTTTCTATGAGGAATTATAAGTATCTCAGAAATGCTTTCCAGGTAGTACAATTTTAGTGAATAAATAGATCAAATCTATTTCCTCCTTTTGCTGACAAGAGTTGTTAGCAGAATTTGCAGTGAGTGAAAATTATTGCTATGCTATCTGGAATTAGTACAATTTCTAGGAAGCTCCAAAAATTCTGGGCAGCATGTGTGAATTTAAAGAGAATTTCAATTTCTTGATGCTGGTGAACTTTTGTCAAGCTTTCTCTAATCTATAAATAGCCCAATCCAAATGATTAGAGAGAGGGAAGTTGGACACATCTTTTAGCACTTCTGTTATGTTGGAAATTTCATCTCCACTATTATCCAGTCATACCCAAAATGTGAATGATTTCTACAACCTCATGAAAATCATAACATAGGTTCTGAATTTAAACTGCATATCATTGCTGTTTAAGTATCAAATAATTCTAAGACTGAATATGCACTTAGTGATCATTTATTCATCAGTGAATTGGACCAATATTTTTGATAAAATATTTATTTTTTAAATTACATTTTCGATAAATATATATCTAAGTATTATAAGTGAATATTAGAACATTTATAGTTCATACATTTTTAAAAATATATTTTATTGGTTTTTTACAGAGAGGAGGGAAGAGGGATAGAGAGTTGGAAACATTGATGAGAGAGAAACATCGATCAGCTGCCTCCTGCACACCCCCTACTGGAGATGTGCCCGCAAACCAGGTACATGCCCTTGACTGGAATCGAACCCCGGACCCTTCAGTCCGCAGGCCAACGCTCTATCCACCGAGCCAAACTGGTCAGGGCTAGTTTATACATTTTAAAATATTATTTTTATTGCATTCTTCACCAAAGTGGCTGAAAAAAAGTTTTGTATGCATATGTATGTGAGCCAAACATGAGTACATGAATAAAAGTAGATTAGAAAGAGAATAAAAGTTTGGAGAGCATAGATTATTATGGCATTGGTTGCAGTAGGTTTCTCCATAAAATGACACTAATAAAATGTTATTTTTAATGCAGAGACATTTACCCTTTTTATGCAGCCTTTCATAAACATAATTAATATTTATATTACAAAATACATAGGTCTAACTTATTTTTTATAATTAGTTTTTGGTTTTGATTTCTTTCTTTAACCAATGAATTCTCCTTTCTTCCTATAACTTTTGGAACAAATGTAAGTGTGTCAGGGTGGGGTGTTAATGAGGGTCCTTTTTAAGGTACAATAATCATTATCATACTTCTGATTACTTATGCAAAAGTTCTTGATTCAGGCTTTGGGTGCTACCAGGAGTCCTGGGGAATTGATATGGCCTGGATGTCAAAAGACCTGACTGTATGATAAAAGGTGGGTATCATAGTTTGTTAGGAGGAGGTGTACAACTACGAGAACAGAGAACATGAAGTTGCAAAAGGAGTTAAGTTATGTTTCTTTTATAAAAGCAAAGTAAATATAATCCATATTCTATGAACAGCCAAGTTTAAATGCAGATCATTTTTTAAATGGTCATAGGCAAATGAGGAATTTTATTCAATACTACAAAGTGAATGAAAAAAATTGGTCTAATCAATCCACCATGTGTCTGGATTAATATATTAAATACATATTTTGATCTTGGTCTGAGTTGTTAACAAAGACAGTAAGCTGAAAGGTCTATTATCTTTTGTGATATTTCTATGGATTTGAACATAGGTGTTATGTTCTACTATCAACAGTTGTGATGCCAAGAATGGGATAATTAAGGCAGTGATATCTTTCTTATGGAGTTTGGCATCCCACTAATTAAAGCTGGAAAAGATAAATTCTTAATGTCAGACTATGTGTCTATCTCCAAAAAGCTAATAATCACTTCTGTTATTGGGCATGATAGGCTAACAGGAACCAGCTTAATCTTAATATCTAAAATAAAACATGAACAAAATACATGAAGTGATGCTTTTCAAATTTTGGCAACAATCACTAAGAGAACAAACACAAATGTTGTGACTGATACCTTGCTGTCTAGAGAGTTTCAAAGCAGCAGTATAGGGAGGGGGGGCCCCAAACAGATTTTGGTAATATCCCTACTAAAAAGAGTTCAGAATTAGGAAGACAAAGTCAGGTAAAATTTACAGGGGAGAGTACTGGAGAAGAGAGAGATGTGTGAGTGAGCGCACACACACACACACACACACACACACACACACACACACAAACACACACACACAGCCCTGGCCTCAGCCTGAGGAGCTGGGAAAAAAAAAAAAAAAAGAGGAGGGGCTGGGAGCAGTCGGAGCAGAGAAGCCAAGCCTCGCTGCTGGCTGGGGATGGACCAAAGGCCTGGGTCCCAGGTGCTGGAGGAAAACCTGTGCTGGCAGCCAGGGGAAGGAAGGCCTATTGTGCAAATCTTCATGCAACGGGTCACTAGTATCTCTTATAAACATAAACCAAAAATTCTTAACAAAATTTTAATAAGTTGAACCTACCAATATAAGGAAAGAATAAGACATTAAGACCATGTGGTGTATTTCCCCCTTAGAAATGCAAAGTCAATGTGACATTTGAATGTCAATATAATTCACCATATTAAAAAATATTTGAATGTATTATTGTCCTAATCACTTCAATAAGAAGGAAAAATAAACAAAATGGTATCAGATGTCAAAGGAGGAAATAACAGTGTCTTTATCCACAGAAACATGATTATCTACGTGGAAATTCCTAATGAACCTACAAATTGGATTCTAGGTTGAGCTTAGAAAGTTGCCCTGACTGGCTTGGCTCAGTGGATAGAGCGTGGCCTGCGGACTGAGGGGTCCTGGGTTCGATTCCAGTCAAGGACATGTGCCTTCATTGCGGGCACATCCCCAGTGGGGGGCGTGCAGGAGGCAGCTGATAGATGTTTCTCTCTCATTGATGTTTCTGGCTCTCTATTCCTCTCTGTAAAAAATCAATAGAATATATTTTAAAAAAAATTTATAGGGTACAAAATCAACATACAATAATTGATTCTATGTGGTGACACTAGCAATAATCAGCTGGAAATAATATTTTAATTAATATCATTTATAGTAACTTTAAAAATTTAAAATAAATAAGGTATATATTTGGTAACAGTGTAAGTCCAGCACAGTAAACACTATAATAAATTCCAGAAAAAATTAAATAATATATAAATAAATATGTCCATGGTTTAAAATAATCAATATTATTTAAATACCAGTTTGCCCATATCTCTATAGATTCAACACAATCCCTGTAAAATTCTCAGCCTGAAACATTGTAGATATTGATCAGTTTATCCTACAGTCTACATGGGAAGGGAAGAACCTAAGATAGCCAAGACAGTTTTGACAAAGAACAAACATGAAGGACTTATGCTTTTTGATATCAAAATGTAAAACTTCATCAATGAAAATTGTATTATATTGGTTTAAAAGGACATAGAGATTAACAGTATAGAGTGTCTGAGAAACATGTTATACATATAGGAGCGCACCAAAAATGTATGTATAATTATAAAGGCAGTGTCTATGAAAATACATTTCATTTTCAAAATTGAGCTATCAGCTGTGAAAGTGTATATAGATTTAGGGGGATAACCTGTATATAGTCAATTGACTTCTGACAAAGACACCATACAAATCACTGGGAAAGAGTTGTATTTCCAAAAATGAATTATTTTTGGAAATGCTGGAACAATTGGGTAGCCATATGCACAAATGAATAGCAAAAATCAATAAACACATAAATGCTTACATACATAAGAGACAATGAATTTTTTATTCACATTATTCACAAAAGTTAATAAAAATGTATCATTGACCTAAATGATAGAGCTAAAACTTTAAAACTTCTTGAGGAAAAATGTTACTCAGGAACTATTTTCAATAGCACACAAAAAGTAGAAAAAAGAAAAAAATACTAAATTGAACTTCACACAATTTAAAACTTTCATTTCTAAGCTTCTGTTAAGAACACAAAAAGACAAACCAGTCTGGGTGAAATATTATGTTATACCAACAAAGGATTTGTCTATAGACTATATAAACAGTTCTTATAATCTGAAATAATATGTTATTTCAATAGATACTTGGCCAAAGAAGAGGTATTGATGACAATAAGGATATGAAAAGCAGCTCAGCATCATTGGTTATTGTGATTTTGTTGAATTAACATTTACCAAGTAGATCTTGCCTTCTCCCACCCCTCCCATGTCTGATGGTGAGCTCTGGTTTAACAAAAGACCCAAAGAATTAGATTAATAAAACAGTTTATTACTCACAAGTCCTGAGGAAGTACACAGCAAGCTTGAGAGGCCACAATAAGTAAAATATTATAATCCCAATTTTATAACACGGAGGCAAGGCGAGTGCAGACAGAGAGAGCAGCAGGACCTGCGATACATGCCTTTACTAGGGTTCATGGGCAGAGTGTTTTTGGCCTGCTGTGCTAAGTCTGGATTGATCAATTAAAACCAAAAAGGGCTGGGTTTGACTAGATTCAGGGAGTCTTGTGTAAGGAGTACACAAGGGAAGTCCTAGGGGAAATTATCAGAAGGGCTGTTGGGGAAATGTCAGGAACTTATATTTACTTGTGACTCTGGGCTGTTATCTATGCACTAGAGGTCCAGTGTACAAATTTGTGCAATACTGGGGTCCCTCGGCCTGGCCTGCAGGACTGGGCTGAAACTGGCTCTCTGAGATTGCAAGAGGGCACAGGCCAGGCTGAGGGACCCCACCAGTGCACGACCAGTACACGATCAGGGCATGGGAGGTTTGCAAGCCAGGGAGGGACCGCAGGAGGGCTCCAGGGCATTCCAGCCCATCTCGATCAGTCCTGATAGGCCAGACCCCAGCAGCAAGCTAACCTACTGGTCAGAGTGTCTGCCCTCTGGTGGCCAGTGCACATCATAGCGAGTGATTGAATGACCTTAGCATATTATTAGCATATTATGCTTTGATTGGTTGGATGGATGACCAACGACCAGACACTTAGCATATTAGGTTTTTATTATATAGGATGAGTTTGCAGGAGTGGGCTAGTGTCAGTTTAAGATCCCAATAGGCCACTTGGCCAAACAAAATGGATGCTAAAGCAGCAATACTATGGAGTAGCTTAGATAACACTCGCATTAGTCATTAGGGACATGCTAATTAAATGTTATTTTATACCCACTTGAATGGCTGAACTAAAAAGTTTTGGCAAATATGTGGAGTATCTGCTACTCTCCTCTCTCCTGAAATGAATGTAAAATCTTACACCACTTTTGAATAATGTTTGGCAGTTTCTTAAAAAGTTAAACATACATTGAAGATGTGACCCAGCCATTCCACTCCTAGGTATTTCCCCAAGAGAAATGAAAATATATATCCATGCAAGGGTTTGTACATGAGTGCCGGAAGCCGGTCCATCCTTGCTGCTTGACACAGTCGCTGCAAGAAAGAAACATCTGCACAGCATATGTTTCAAGGGACCTGGCATATATAGCATATTGTTCTTAATATGTTTGCTCTCCTTAGTGCCATGTGCTTTAACCAAGGTCACCTCTCTGAGAAAGGTTGTTTCCCCAGGTGGGGATTTTTCCCTGAGGTTAGGGAGGGGATACAACCCCTTAATTAAGTGCCAGGTGGGTAGTTAAGCTACATAATCTTTACTCCCTGGAATGGAGATAAGAAACGCCCTAACCTTTGTAATAGAAATTGACAAGATTAAAATCGGCTGGTATAAATACGGATGTAACAAGACAATAAACATCAGATCCTGATCAGTTCCTAACCAGAACTCCGACCAGAACTTTGGCTGGAGATCCTGGCTAGAGGTCCTGACTAGGCTGCTGATCAACTGATCGCTGTCTCCGTGTCATTCCTTCTTCGCCGACTCTGTCCACACCTTTGGGGACCCCTGGACCCGCTGGGATTGGACCCCAGCACATGAGTGTGCATTGCAGCTTTGTTTGTAATAGTGATAAAAAAAAACTGGAAACAACCTGAAGGTCTGTCAATAGGTGAATTGATAAGTAAATTTGACATATTCACATTATGGAATATTACTGAGAAATTTAAAAAAAAGTTAAACATGCAACAACATGTACACATATAAAAATAATTATACTATATGAAAAAAGCCAACCAAAATATAGTATATATTGTCTGATTCTATTTATACATAATTTTAGAAAATGCAAACTAACCTAGTGATAGAAAGTAGACCAGTGATTGCCTGGGAGGGAGGTGGTGAATTAAGGGATGTGTTACAAAAGAACTTTAACTTGGGGTGGGAATGCTCACTATAATGGTGATAAATGTATACATGTAAACTTTTCAAATTATAAACTTTAAGTATTTTCTTTTAATTGTACTTTAACACTTCAATCAAACTGTAAATATAAGAAGTTAGTAATAATACAACCCTCTCTCATTAATTGGTAAAAAGTTTCAAGCCACTTCTTTTCCGAACCCAAAGAGGATAATTAAGCAAATGAAAATAAAAGATGAATCCAAGATAGCAGGTAGAACCTCCAGATATATTCTATTTGCTCCCTGCTTTAGACTGTTTTTCTCTAATTTCATAATGGAGAAAAACTGAGGCCAAAAGAGACAAGTGACTTGTTCAAGTCATTCATCCAAGCCTGCATAAGTAGAGAGAAAAGATTACAATTTAACCCATTCTGATCCATGCCCATGAGGTACACTTGCCATTAAGTATGTCACCAGTGACATCAAAATAGTATTTTATCTAAGCTATCATACCATAAAAGAAAGTCTGAAACTGAAAGCCACTTTTGAAGAAAATAGCAAGTAATACTACCTGAAAAAAATAATCACCACTCTGATGTATGCAGACACTTCCATTTGTTCTTTTGAAGTTTCAATAACAAAAAGTTGTTTCTAGGTTGTTATTACTATTACAAGCAAAGCTGCTATGAACACTCATGTACAAACCCTTGCTTGGATATATGCTTTCAATATCATTTGTCCTCTTTTTTTCCTCATCTAAAAAGTCCTTTCCCAGTGTTCTTGCTCAAGGGTTAGAGCACTGTCTTGTGAATAGTCCTTTCCTATCCTAATATCGTATTTAAGTAGAATTTTTTTAGTTGTGGTGTCAGAAGACAATCAAACTTCTTTGTTCTGTGTCCATATGAGTAACCATTTTGTTACCATCATTATCATCATTACTGCCTAGTGTGTCATATATTAAGTTTTAATAAATATATAGATTTCTCTCTTAGCTCTGAAATCTGCCCAATGGTCCACTTATCTATAAAGGGATCAACATCAATTCCTTTTACTATAATTTTATGTAATAGAGCAAGACCCTCAATTTTTTTCTTTAAATTTGCCTTGGCTAGACACCTGCAGAAATGATACATATACAGATAGAGAGTGAACTATCTGATTTGACCAGTAATAGGAGATTCTTATCACAATTAAATGATACTACAATTGAAGAAAGAGAATGAACCTTTAGTATTATGAACCTTCTAAGACAGTGGTTCTCAACCTTGGCTGCACATTAGAATCACCTGGGAATCATTTTAAAATCCTGATTTCTGGGCCTCATCCTCTGGAAATTCTGTTTCTTTGTTATGGGTGGGACCATGAGGCCCAGAAATCAGGATTTTAAAAAGATTCCCAGGTGATTCTAATGTACAGCCAAGGTTGAGAACCACTGTTCTAAGAGGTTCTTTTGTTATATATTATTATTAATCACGCTTAATTTTCAAAATATATGCCCCTTCAGAAAGCTCTAAAATCAAGATCTTCTTTTGAATAACTCTTAAAAATATCATTCTTTATTCTTTGATTTTTATTTTGGTACTTATTTGGCTTTTTCTGTGAAAAGGAAAATTGGGGCGGGGGGGAGGAGGGGGGGGCTTGCAACCTAGTTCAGTATCTGGTTAAAACTGTAGTCTTACTTCCCCACTCTGACTGACTTGGGCAGAGCTGCAGAGCCTAACGGTTAGCAGGGCCTCGCCACAGCTGACTTGAATGGAGCTGCAGAGCATGCCCCCAAGGCCCCGCCAAGACTGACTTGGGCGAAGCTGCAGGGACCCTCAGGGGCCGCCACAGGAGGAGATATATAGGTCAGAGCCTCCCCACAAGTTCAGTTCAGGTTTTGGATCTGAAATTCCCCCTGGACTAGCAGATCTGTGAAATAAAGGTTAAACTTTCCTCCCTCAGAGTGCTGGCTGATTGTTCTCCTGTGCATTCTGCCACAACAAGGTTTGAATGATTATTATAAAAAGTTGAAAACTTGGCCCCTGGCTCCAGGGCTCTGTTGGTTGGAGTGTCATCCCATATACCAAAAAGGTTGTGGATTGGAATCCCCATTCAGGTACATACCTATGTTGGGGTCGATCCCCAGTTGGGGCTTGTACTGGAGGAAACCTATGGATGTTTCCTGTATCAATGTTTCTCTCTCTCTCCCTCCCTGCCTCTCAATAACATCAATAAACATATCCTTGAGTGAAGATGAAAAAAAGAAAGAGTTGAAAACTTGGTAAAAAGAAAGCCACAGACAAAAAACAGCAAAAAGTGCATGATGTCAAGCCTAGACTTAATATCTGATTTAATTGCTGTTGCAACCTCTCCCAGAAATATAATCTTAATCAACCAGTCTGGAATTTCTGGTCAGCACCAATGAGGTCATCAGCCCCTTTGGCCCACTGTGTCCCCAGAGGAAGAGGAGGGAATCTGCATGATAAAAATCTTGCTGGTTCCCTTCCCCCCAAAATAAGATGCCCCCACCAAAAAGTAATCCTTTCTTTTCTTTTGCTAATGGCTCCCTTGCCCCACCCTTCTTCTTATAAAAACCTTCCATTGTTTACCAAGACCTTGGAGTGTCTTTTTGATTGCTAGATGGAATGTTACTTGATTCATGAATTGCTTAATAAAGCCAATTAGATCTTCAAATTTATTTGGTTGAATTTTGACAGTGTCAAAAAACTACCTTTGGTTATTGTAATTAGCTATGGTTTTACCTCTCAAATATCTCATTCTTTAAACTAAAATAGTAATCATTGTTGCTTGGTAGAAAGATTGCACAGGTCCTTTTCCTCCTGGCATATTTAGATGATATTATCACTGAACTGACAAAATTTATGTCACAGTTTATATCCTGGTCATCACTATCTCAGGACTAAATTGCTGGCAGGCACCATTATTCCTTTGTTGGTTGCTCCCCTCACAGAGCTGAGAGATGAAGGTGAGTTCAATAGAAGAGTTTTCATCAACCTGGTTAAAACTGCTTGTCCCACCCTGGTAATTCTCTGAGATTCCAGCCAACACACAATCCCAAACCTCTTTCAGAGGCTGTTTCTCACGTGCTGCAGCCTCAGCCCATGCTGTGGACTTTCCTAAAACCTCTCAAAGGTCCATAACTGCAAATGAACAGCAGCTGGACTTGGTGTGTCTGGTGCCTCTCGCTAAGCAGCACAGAGCAGCACCAGTGGTTGTGGCCTCAGTCAGCAGCATAACCACTCCCAGGTGCCCGGAAGTCCAGCACAGGCAGCTACCAAGCCACGACTTTGTAACTTACAGCAGGCGGCTTGTGCTGATTACAGATAGTGGCTGACCTGAGCCTGCATTGGATCTCCCCACAAAAGGCTCCAGAACCAACAAACCTGGTGGTCAGCTTCAGACCATAAGAGAGCACCACCCATTAGTCCCACAAATGACCCACCCAAAGTGTGCCCTTGGTGAGCACCAGAGCCCTGCTAAAGCACGTCCCACACTATGGTGGTAGCCCCTGCACAACTGATTGTCCAATGTAGTCATGGCCAGTCCTCACAGCCCGTCAGCCTGAGAGTCAATCCCACCTACTACATGCCAACCACAATCAAGGATCAACTACAACAGGAGGGCTCACACAACCCACACAAGTGACACCCCTGGACACCTGGCTCAGTTGACCAGGGAGTCTGTTGTACCAAGGGGCCCCACAGGACACCTACTAGGACATCCTGCCAAATCTGAGAGACACAACAGATATACCTAATACAGGGATGCAGCCAAAATAAGGAAACAAAGAAACATGTCCCAAATGAAAGAACATGACAAAACTCACGAAGAAGAATTAAATAAATTGGAGGTAAGCAATCTACTAAATGAGAAGTTCAAAACACTGGTTATAAGGATGCTCAATGCACTAAGGAAAGAATAGACGAAATCAGTAGGATATTACACAAAATGATAGAAACTATAAAAAAGAACCAGTCGGAAATGAAGAAAACAGTAACTGAAATGGAGAATACATTAGATGGAATCAAGAGCACATTACATGAAACAGAGCATCAGATCAGCCATCTGGAAGATGAAGTAGCAGAAAACACCCAATCAAAACAGCAAAATAAAATAAAATAAAATAAAATAATAAAAAGCAAGGATAGTTTAAGGAAACTCTGGAACAGCATTAAGTGTAACAGCATTAGTATAATAGGTATATAAGAAGGAGAAAAGAAAGAGCAAGGGATTGAAAACCTATTTGAAGAAATAGACATACCATTCCAGGAAGTACAGAGAGTCCCAAACAAGATGAACCCAAAGAAGCTCACACTAAGATACATCATAATTAAGTTGCCAAAAGTTAAAGACGAAGAGAGAATCTTACAAGCAGCAAGAGAAAAGCAGTTTAGTTACCTACAAGGAAACTCTTAAGGGAACTTTTACAATAAGACTGTCAGCTGATTTCTCAACAGAAATTTTCAGGGAAGAAGTGATTAGCAAGAAATATTCAAAGCGATGAAAAGTAATAACCAACAACTGAAATTATTCTATCCAGCAAAGCTATCATTTAGAATCAAAGGACAAATAAAGAGCTTCTCACACACACACACACACACACACACACACACACACACACACACACCAATGCAAAAAAAACAAACAAACATAAGAACTAAAGGAGTTCATCAACACCAAACCAGTATTCCATGAAATGTTAAAGGGTTTTCTTTAATAAGAAGAAAAACAGATTTAAAAATATGAATAACAAAATGGCAACAAATATATATCTATCAATAATGGAATCTAAAAAACGAACAAGCAGAACAAAAACAGACTTATGGATACAAGGAACATTTTGACAGTTGCCAAATGAAAGGGGTTTATGTACGTAGAGCTCGGGAAGTATGTCTCAGCTCTGCGGCTGATGCAATGGTGTGAGCACACTCCACCATGACATGCTTCCTCAGTGCACCAGGAAGTAGCAACGCCCGCCTGAATGAACTCCTAGAGCCACGTGCACAGTACCCCAGCCTTTCAGCCATTGGTCGCCTGTAGCAACGTGTCTCCCTCTGATTGGTCCCCTCATGCTATATATACCCCTGTAGTTCCACAAAAAAACGGATCTGCGTCACTGAACCTGGTCTCCGGAGTCGTGCATGCAGATGCCCTAGCGCGTTGGGGCTCCGTCGTCCTCACCCCTGAGGGACCCCCTGCTTCAGGTTTAGGGGGAATTAATGGAAAAAGTAAAGGGATTAAGAAGTACAATTTGCTTGTTACAGAATTGCCGGGAGCCAGTCCATCCTTGCTGCTTGACACAGTCGCTGCAGAAAAGAAACATCTGCACAGCATATGTTTCAAGGGACCTGGCGGATATGGCATACTGTTTTTGGTATGTTTGCTCCCCTTCTTGGCCCTGTGTGTTTTAACCAAGGTCACCTCTCCGAGAGGGGTTGTTTCCCCAGGTAGGGATCTTTCCCTGAAGTTAGGGAGGGAATAAAACCCCTTAACTAAGTGCCAGGCGGGTAGTTAATCACTTTAACTAAGAACAATCACGCTTAAGCTACATAATCTTTACTCCCTGGAATGGAGATAAGAAACGCCCTAACCTTTGGAATAGAGATTGATAGGATTGGAATCAACTGGTATAAATACAGATGTAACAAGACAACAGAAGACAGAACCTAGAAACAGAACCTAGCGAGAGAACCTGGCTGAAGAACCTAGAGACAGAACCTAGAGAGAGAACTTAGCGAGAGAACATGGCAAAAGATCCTGGACAGAACCTGGCTACAGATCTTGGCTGGAGAACCTGGATAGAACCTGGAGAACCTAGAGACAGAACCTAGACACAGAACCTAGAGACAGAACCTGACTACAGAACTTGGCAACAGAACCTAGAGACAGGACTTGGCTGGAGATCCTAGACAGAACCTAGACACAGAACCTAGAGACAGAACCAGACTACAGAACTTGGCAACAGAACCTAGAGACAGGACTTGGCTGGAGATCCTGGACAGAACCTGGCTATAGAACTTGGCTGGAGAACCTAGACAGAATATGGCAGGAGAACCTGGCTGGAGAACCTGGCTGGAGATCCTGGACAGAACTTGGCTGGAGACCCTGACTAGAGAACCGGGACAAATCTTGGATAGAACCAGGCGAGAGAACCCAACCATGCTGGTCAACTGAACGCTGCCTCCATGTCATTCATTCTTTGCCGGCTCCGTCCACACCTTTGGGGATCCCTGGACCCGCTGGGGCTGGACCCCAGCACAGAATAGTCTTGGGATGTAAAGTACAGCATATAGAATATAGTCTCAATAATCCCATCTAATGAAAGAAAAAAAGGGTAATATACCATACCTCCGCTACGCTTCCCATTGGCTAATCAGGGCGATATGCAAATTAACTGCCAACAAAGATGGCCAGCGGCAGCCATGCAGCTGAAGCAAGCAGGAGGCTTGCTTGCTCCAGTGATGGAGGAAGCCAAGGTTCCCCGCCTGCCACGGCCTGCTCTGAGCTCCGGAAGCAACAATGTTTCAATTATAGAAGCTAAACAAACCTCAGATACCTGCTTTCAGCCAGCCGCAGCCTCAGAGCTGGGAGCACCAGTGATGGCAACAATGTTTCAATTATAGAAGGTAAATAAATCCCAGAATAGAAAAAAAAAAGAAAAAAAGGAGAGGCTGGGAGCTTCAGTCGCCCGCCAGTCTGAAAACGGCCCTCAGCCCCTCACCCAGACTGGCCAGGCACCCCAGTGGGGACCCCCACCCTAAAGGGGGTGTGGCCAGCCTGAAAACAGCCATCAGCCCCTCATCCAGGCTGGCCAGGCACCACAGTGGGGACCCCAACCCTAAAGGGTGTGTGACCAGCTTCAAACAGCCATCAGCCCCTCACCCAGGCTGGCCAGGCACCCAAGCAGGACCCCCACCCTGATCTGGGAAACCCTTCAAGGCAAACCAACTGGCCCCCACCCATGCACCAGGCCTCTATCCTATATAGTAAAAGGGTAATATGCAAACTGACCCTAACAGCAGAAAGACTGGCAATGACTGGTCACTATGAAACACACTGACCACCAGGGGGCAGACACTCAATGCAGGAGCTGCCCTCTGGTGGTCAGTGCGCTCCCACATGGGTGAGCTCTGCTCAGCCACAAGCCAGGCTGATGGCTGCCAGTACAGCGGTGGTGGTGGGAGCCTCTCCTGCCTCCTCAGCAGCGCTAAGGATGTCCGACTGCAGCTTAAGTCTGTTCCCCGCTGGCAAGTGGACACCCCCTGAGGGCTGCCGGGCTGCTAGAGAGAGGGATGTCTGATTGCCAGCTTAGGCCCAATCCCCCGGGGAGCAGGCCTAAGCCAGCAGATGGTCATCCCCCGAGGGGTCCCAGACTGTGAGAGGGCACAGGCCGGGCTGAGGAACCCCCCCCCCCCATCTATGCTGGATAGAATAATTATTAGTATTCTAATAACTATGTATGGTGTTGAAAATAAGATTTATTGGTACGATCACTGAGCACATTATATAACGTCTACACTTGGATGTACACCTAAAGCTAATATATTATATATCAACTGTAATTAGAAAATACAAAATGATTTAAATTAAAATAAATAAATAAATAATACAAATTAATTGAAGGATTTTAAGAAAGAGAGCAACTAGACATATTAAAATAAATTTTAGACTGTTTAAAGAATGATAAATGAGGAAATGATTTAGGAAGCTATTGTAATAATTCAGAATCACCAGGATTAGATGTAGAAGCAGGGGAAAAAAAGTTTCAGATTTCAAATTTGGGAGTTATGAATTTTAGATGCCTGTGGGACAGCTACATGGAATATCAGCTATGTAATTGGGTATGCAAATTCACAAGGGTAGCTTAGCCTGAAGGTAAAACATTAGGATTGTTCTAGTTCAGAATTCACTTTTTAAAGAAATCTTTAATAATAGATAGAATAACCTAAAAATAATTTGTGGTGAGAAAAAGGAAGAATGTACAAGACATAGCCCTGAGGCAATTTGATATCACTAAGGAGAAAGAGTAAAGAAAATTTAAAAGAATATGTTTGAAAGATAAGAGGGAAATCAGAAGAGCAAAGTGTCACTATGAAATAGAGTTATAGGCTGAATGACAGTTCAGTCAGGAATGAACTGCATACATGATGGTGGCCCCATCCTATATAACAAAAGCCTAATATGCAAATTGTCCCCTCGACCGGGAGTTCAACTGGGAGTTTGACCAGGGGCGGGGCTGGCCTGACCCTACCCATGTACGAATTGGTGCACCAGGCCTATAGTAAGATTATAATTCAGTTGATTTTGTTTTAAGAAATAGAAGGGTATGTGATTCAAAAGAAATTGTTATATTTCTCTGATGGGAGCAACGTTGTGGGGCTTGGAATAGCACCTCACAGCACCTCAATTTTGGTTGCACAGATTCCATCCCAGACAGCCACTGACCTCTTTTTTGTTTTGGTTCAGCACAGAGGAGCCTGTCCCCAAGGCTACATATTCAGAGGCCACTACAGCCCACCCAGAGCTAGTTGATGGGCTTCAGGATACATTGCAGCAAATCCTTTTTTAAGAACCTACCTGTCCTTGCCGAAACCGGTTTGGCTCAGTGGATAGAGCGTCGGCCTGAGGACTGAAGGGTTCCGGGTTCGATTCCGGTCAAGGGCATGTACCTGGGTTGCGGGCACATCCCCGGTGGGAGATGTGCAGGAGGCAGCTGATGTTTCTCTCTCATCGATGTTTCTAGCTCTCTATCTCTCTCCCTTCCTCTCTGTAAAAAATCAATAAAATATATATAAAAAAAATAACTGATTTTTTTAAAAAAAAAAGAACCTACCTGTCCATAGGTCCACAGGAACTACCTCAGGTTTGAAGTGCCTCTGCCACTTTAGGAAAAGCCAGTTCTGTCTCTGTAATTTGTAAATATTTTCAGGTTATAATAATGTAAAACATAGGTAAGTTTTATTTCTTCTATCAATTCAATGCCAGAAACAGCCCTTTGTGCCGAATAAGGTCAATGGAACAAAAAACAAATTTCCAAAGTTAAAATATTGAGTCCTCTCCATGTTAAACATCCTCTTTTTAAAATATCTACACTAATAAAAGAGAAACATGGTAATTAGTGTACGACCGCTACCCTTCCCATTGGCTAATCAGCATATCCTTATGCAAATTAACTGTCAGCCAAGATGGCAGCCGGCAGCCATGCACTGAGGCGAACAGGGAGGCTTGCTTGCTCCAGTGACTGCGGACTCCAACGTTCCCCGCCTGCCGCTGCGGGCCTCTCAGCTGCAACTATGTTGCAAATATAGAAGCTAAACAAAACCCCAGAAACCAGCTTTCAGTCAGCCGGGCTTCAGCCAGCCTGACCGCAACATTGTATCAAATACAGAAGGAAAAACAAAGGCCAGAAACCGGCTTTCAGCAGCGGAGGCCTCAGAGCTAAAGCTGGCCCAGAATAAAAAGAAAAAAAGGAGCGGTTGGGAGCTTCAGCCCCTCACCCAGACTGGCCAGGCACCCCAGTGGGGACCCCCACCCTGATCCAGAACACCCTTCAGGGCAAACCAGCCGGCCCCCACCCGTGCACCAGGCCTCTATTCTATATAGTAAAAGGGTAATATGCCTCCCAGCACCGGGATCAGCGTGACAGGGGGCAGCGCCCAAACCCCCTGATCACCCTTCGGCTCTGTGTGTGACAGGGGGCAGGGCCACAACCTCCCCATCCGCCCTGCTCTGTTCGTGACAAGGGAAGGCGCCCCAACCCCCTGATCAGCCCTGCTCTGTGCCTGATAGGGGGAGCTCCCCAACCCCCTGATCGCCCTGTGGCTCTGTGTATGACAGGGTGCAGCGCCCCAAGACCCTGATCGGCCCTGCTCTGTGGGTGATAGAGGGCGGCGCCCTAACCCCCCCCCCCCACAGGCCCTGCCCTGAGTGTGACAGGGTGCAGCGCCCCAACCCCCTGATCCGCCCTGCTCTGTGTGTGACAGGGGGCAGTGCCCCAACTCCCCTATAGGCCCTACTCTGTGAGTGACAGGGGGGAGCTCCTCAACCCCATGATTGGCCCTGCTCTGTGTGTGACAGGGTACGGAGCCCCAACCTCCCTGATGGGCCCTGCTCTGTGCATGACAGGGGGTGGCGCCGCAACCTCCCCATCGACCCTGCCTTGAGTGTGACAGGGGGCGGTGCCCCAACCCCCCAATCGGCTGTACCCTGAGCGTGACTAGGGGTGGCATCGCAACCTCCCAATCCGCCCTGCTCTGTGCATGACAGGGGGCGGCGCCCCAACTCCCCAATCGGCCCTGCTCTGAGCCTGACCAGGGGCTGCACCTAGGGATTGGGCGTGCCCTCTGCCACCTGGGAGCAGGCCTAAGCCAGCAGGTCATTATTTCCCGAGGGGTCCCAGACTGAGAGAAGGCACAGGACGGGCTGAGGGACCCCCTTCCCCCCCCCCCCCCCAGTGCACAAATTTTTGTGCACCAGGCCTCTAGTATATATATATTTCGGTTAGGAAGGGTGAGGGAGAGAGAGAGAGAGAAACATCAATGATGAGAAAGAATCATTGATTGGCTACCTCCTGTATACCCCACACTGGGGATTGAACCTGCAACCCTGGCATATGCCCTGACCGGGAATCAAACTGTGACCTCCTGGTTCATAGTCCACACTCAATCACTGAGCCACACCGGCCAGGCAAACATCTCTTGTTTTTAATGAATACCACAGAATTACTTAATTGGACCCTGACTCCAACATGCAATAGCCAAGATCACATTGCTATTATACTGGTAATTCCCTACGTTCCTTTATCTACATCTTGGTTTTTTATTCCTATGATCCTCAGACCACCATTCCTCCTACCTAACTGTCACTATTATTGTGATCTACCCAGCCAGTTTCTCCTTGATATATTGTTAATCAATCCAACCCATCTCTCTGCTCATGGAGCAACATTGACAACTTCAATGCTCTATTTCTCACGCTGTTAGAGTGAAGACAGTCCTTACAAAGTCTGCAGTAGAGCACAGTAATGTCTTAGGCCTCCACATTCACTCACCATTGATTCACCAGAGCAACTTCCAGTCCTGCAAGCTCCATTCATGGTAAGTGCCATACATAGGTGTTCCATTTTAAACATCTTTTACAGCATGTTTCTACTGTACCTCTTCTACGTCTAAATCAGGTTAGATTCACAAATACTTATTATTGTGTAACAATTTCCTATAGTATGCAGTACAGTAACACGCTGCACAAGCTTGTGGCCTAGGAACAATAGGCTATACCAGGGAGCCTAGGTGTGTAATAGGCTATACTCTCAAGGTTTGTGTAAGTGCACTCTATGATGCTCCCACAATGATGAAATCGCCAGTGACACATTTCTTAGAGCATATCCCTGTCATTAAGTGACACGTGACTATAAAAAAAATGCTGTAAATGAGGAAAAATTAATTAAAGAAGAACCTGAAACAGAAATGTAAATGAAGGGTAAACAACTCTACTGATAAGGTAGCAATATCTGAGAAACAGAGGGGATCTAAAAATATTACCAAAATGAAGAAAATCTGTTTCAGTGTCAAAGAATAACAGATGTTTTTGCTCTTGCTATAGTGATTTGATCCTCCCTGTTGCAAGATATCTAGAAAGGAGACGGCCATCACAGAGAGCAGCTCACTGCTACTGGAGATGATGAGAGTTTACAGGGACATAGCACACCTACAGTGGGGATCCAAGTAGAAGCAAAGGACAAAGACATGGAAATACTTACTTTCCTTTTCTTCCCAGCCTTAACTAAGTAACGTACTATGTGATAACAGACTTACCTGCATTGATTTTTAGGAGAGCACTTATCAAAGCACATTGTAATCATCTACTATAGCCTTAACCACTGGGTTGTACACAATTGAGGAAGTGTACTTTTAAAAATCTGTATCCTCAGTACCTAACTCTGTGTGGTACATAATATAACTCAATAAATATTTGTTAAACGAATGGTATGTGAAAGGGATATACATCCCGAGTTTTACCCTGAAAGATCAGGTCAAGAAACAATATGGGAAATTCTAAGAACACTTATTTTGGTTCTAGATTAGACAGATATTGTAAATACTTAGAACAAAGTATAAAGGAAGGGGTCTGTTTCAAAGAAGGTATTTGAGTAGAGGGCTGGATGATGAGTTGTTGGAGGGATTATGGAGGAGAATTGCAGGGCTGATAATCATTTATGTTTATTTCTAACCTAATACTATGTGATATTACTTCTGATCTTTAAGAAAATATTTTATCCTATATAATAAAGAGGTAATATGCAAATTGACCACCACTCCAACACACAAGATGGCCGCCCCCATGTGGACATAAGATGGCCTGCAGGGGAGGGCAGTTGCAGGGGGAGGACCAGACCAGCAGGGGAAGGCAGCTAGGAGTGACTGGGCTGGCAGGGGAAGAAAGTTAGGGGCGACCAGGCCGGCAGGGGAAGGCAGTTAGGAGTGACTGGGCCGGCAGGGGAAGGAAGTTAGGGGTGACTGGGCCAGCAGGGGAGCAGTTAGGTGTCGATCAGGCTGGCAGGGGAGTGGTTAGGGGGCAATCAGGCAGGCAGGCAGGCCTGGGATTGGGCCTAATCGGGCAGTCGGACATTCCTCGAGGGGTCCCAGATTGGAGAGGATGCAGGCTGGGCTGAGGGACACACACGCGCGCGCGCACACACACACACACACGTGCATGAATTTCGTGCAAGGCCTCTAGTTTAAGTATAATTAGCATACAATATCCTATTAGTTTCAGATGATTCAGTATTTATATACATTATAACATCACCACACTATTCTAGTTACCATGTCATCATACAAAGTTATTACAATGTTATTAGCTATATTCTTTATGCTGTACTTTACATCCTCATGATTTATTTGTTTTATAACTAGAAGTTTATACTTATTAATCCCCTTTACCTATTTCTCCATTCTCTAACTCCTCCCCATTCAGTTAATTACCAGATTATTTCCTGTATCTGAGTCTGTTTTTGTTTTGTTTTGTTTGTTTGTTTTGTTTTTAGATTTCACATGTAAGTAAAATAATATGGTATTTGTATTTCTCTGACTTATTTCACTTAGCTTAATACCCTCTAGGTCCATCCATGTTGTCACAACATGGCAGGATTTCATTTTTCATTTTAATGGCTGAGCAACATTTCATTGAATATGTGTACCACTCTTCTTTATCCAATTGTCAATGGACACTTAGGTTGCATCTATATCTTGGATATTGTATATGATATGCTCTTCTTTGTCTCTTGATAACCTTTGTTTTAAAGTATTTTCGTCTGACATAAGTATTGCTCCCTCAGCTTTTTTAAAATTTCGTTTTGCATGAACTATCTTTCTCCATCCCTTTACTTTCAGCCTGGGTGCCTTTAGGTCTGAAATGGGTCATTCATTGGCAGCATAAGTATGGGCTTTGTTTTCTTCTCCATTCAGCCACCGTATGTCTTTTCACTGGAGCATAGAAGTACATATATCAGTTTGAATTGCTATTTTATTTTCTTCAGATAAATACCCAGAAGTGAAGTTACTAGGTCATATGGTAGTTCTATTTTTAATTTTTAAGTCTTTTTCAGTTTTCCTTAATTTTTTTAAATTCAATTTATTGGGGTGACATTGGTTAATATGATCATAGCTTTAGGTGTGGGTTTCTATGTTACAAGATTTGTATATTTCACTGTGTGCCCACTACCCAAAGTCAAACATTCATACTGTTTTTACAATAGCTGTACCAAGAAAACATTCTTAACACTATATGATCATTTCTAGTTTTCAAGAAACTAATGGACTTTGAGAAGAAGAGAAATATTAGTTCTTACAAAGAACACTAAGAAAATGAAAAATTAGAGAATGAAGAGGAAATGTATATGGCTTAGATAATGTTATATAAGTTGCTGTTTAAAATGGTCAATAATGGGAATTCAGCCTTCATTACAAAAGATAACTAGTTGCAAAATGTTAGTTCCTTTTTGTCTGTCTGTCTGTCTGTCTGTCTCTCTCTCTCTAAGGAAAGGGACAGAATGGCAGATACAAATATTAAAACAGAAATTTTCAGGGAAAGTTTTGTGCTACTTCCCTAAATAAAACAATTTATTTTAATAGATAATTGTATTTGGTTGCTATATGTCATCAGAAAAATAATTTATCATAGATAATCATAGTAAAAAAATAAACCTCAAGCTTCTTCAGCAAAAAGAAACAAAAAAAAGTGGTTGGAGATCAGAACAATCAATTAATGACTCAAATTCATGATAATTCAAAATCAGAAAATATAACAGTGAAATCATTCTTTATGGCAATTATAAAGTTTAAAATGTTATATTTTAAAATGTAAGATATTTTTAATAATTAAAATGTTACTACTTTGTCAGTGCTTATTTTTATAAAATATTCATATTTCTTCCTATGTATTTTGTGGAAAAAAAACAAAGTGTAATTAACCTATTTTTTTTTATCAATGTACCATTTGAAGGTCAAATATTGAAACCTTTAAATGTATTTATTAGCTATATGATGATATCTATTCAGCTTGAGTTTCATAAGTATCTTTTATTGAAATGTGAAATAATTTGACCTTCAGTTGCTATCACTGCTTGATACTTAATTACTTTATTTAAAAAAAATACACAATGCCTTGACAGATATTTTACACTGTATGGCCTTTAGTTACTCATTTTAGAATGAACTTTTTACCTAGGAAATGTTTTATACTTATTTTATATGAATGAATCATATTCTTTTACAAACAAGGTAAAAACACATAGTGTCTCATGTGTATGTTTCAGAGAAGTGATGCCAATAGTGTTATAAATATGCAAATAATAATTAAAACTGAGATCTGAACACAGAGATATTTTAAAATGTAAATTTCCAGAGAAGAGAATAAGAGATATGAATTTAGCTAAGAAATAAATGGCAATTTACAGAGTCCTCTAGGTACCACTTTAATTAGGAAGAAATGTGTTGTCCCAGTAATGAGACTGACATGTGGCAAAAACATGTTTTCTTAATTGCTTGCTTTCCCTTTTAATTGGCTTTTAGAAATTGTTCAATAATACAAGCAAGTAATTTCAAACACTGAACACTTGAGACTAAACCCAGATTGCATTTTGTATACTCAGTGAACATGGTGGGATTTCAGTTTGTGAAAGTAGAATTAAAGATAATCAAATTTGAAAATATAGTGAATTATCTCTTAAATTTATGTTGGGCTGTTGTGAGGATTAAATGAGGTAAAGTCTGAAAAGTGGTTGGTAATGTATCTGGCACTTAGTAGAAACTCAATAAGGATACAATACAAATATAAATAATTATTTAATAAAATTTACTCTTTTAAGACACAAAATCATATATTTGAGGTAAATAAATAATTCAGATTTTCTCATCTTTAGTGAGTTTTTGAGTGGGCTGCTGCAACATCTAGCACACATATATTCCCCTATCCGAACACTCATATCCACTTAATCAACCACCCCACTAGCCCATACTAATCCCCTTTTCTCCCTTTTTCTTAATGCCTTGTGCACTATGCTTTACTATCAACAACCTCATTTTTATTCTTGTTTTTTACTGTCTTTCTAAAAGGGGCCCCAGAGAGCTCTCATCCTTTTTGTACCATGAGAGGGTGCATTAAGAAGTCTACAGTTGAGAATAGGTCTCTCATCAAGTCCCATCGTACACCTTGACCTGAATTAGCATTCAGAATGTAAGAAAAAAATCTGTTGTTTTTAAGTCAGTCTGTGGTATTTTGTTATGGCAGCCCAAACAGAAAGAGACAGGGAGGGAGGTTTCAATTTGAAATAGAATGATCAGGGCAGGGCTCATTGAGCAAAGGGAGGTTGAAGAACATAAAGACATTAACCTCCTGGATTTTTAGGTGGAAAACATTTTATGCAAAAGAGGAAGCCAGTTTAAAAGCTACGAGGTTTTTTTGTTTGTTTTCTGTAGGTTTGGTTTTTTTTTATAATCCTCATCCAAGGATTTCTTTTTTCTCCATTTAGTTTTAGAGAGTAGAAAGGAAAGAGAGAGGAAGAAAGGAGAGAGAGAGAGAGAGAGAGAGAGAGAGAGAGAGAGAGAGAGAGAGAGAAATGTGAGAGAGACACACTGATTGGTTGCCTCCTGCATGTGCACTGACCGGGGTCAGGAAAGAACCTGCAAGCCAGGTACATGCCCTTGATCAGGAATCAAACCCATGACCTGTCAAAGCTCTAATCACTTAGCAACACCAGCACACCGGCCAGGGCTAAAAGCTAGGAGTTTTTGATAAACATCAAGGCAGCTATTGCATCTAGAATGGAGTGGGTAGTTGGAGGGGAGGTTAGAGACATAACAGTTGCCAGATCTTATGTAAGCTCAACGGCCATGAAGGACATATCCTATGTTGCTTTCACAAAGAGGAAAGGAGAGTTACTGGAGGGTTTTGAGCAGAACAGTTTAAGATCTGAATTACATTTGGAAGCATCACTTTGTTTGCTATGTTGAGAACAGAAAACCCTGGGGATGGGATGGGTGAAAAAGGACCAAAATTTCCATTTTATTTTGTATCCATATAATCAATGCCATAATCTATTCACTGAGAAATCTACTTGTTCTACTTTCTAGATCACTTAAGTCTCAGGTTATATATTTCTTTTACTGCATTATCTGCTGCCAGTATTGGTCACTACCACAATCATTTAAATCACCTATTCAATAGTGAAACATCAAAGATTCCTAACTCATTTTACTCCACTGATATTTGTGTGGTATTACATCCTGGCCATAATCGAAATCCTAGCAACACAAAGCATATCTCACCTCTAAGACTGTGAGTTTGTTCCAACCTCTCTCCCCGTAAAAGTTCTTATTACAGCTTTTAGACTAAGTCATCAGAATCAACCCTGATAATATGTTCCTTAAATTCACCAAAATTGTCAACATTCCTTCGCATCATAAATGATACCTTGATACAAACTCCAGACTCAGCTATCACAAACACATAGTACCATCCTTGTCCATTTATTATTGTCATGTCCCTGCTTGAAAGCCTTTTCCTTCCATTCAACATATTAATTTCTTAAGGCCTATTCCATGTTTTACCTTTTCATGAAGCTTTCTCTGTCACTTCAGGTGAAGAGCTCTCTCCTTCCATCAGGAAATTAGTTGGCTGACACATAGTTAATGAGTACCAACTAGGTTTCTGGCACTGTGCCAAATGCTGGGGGTTCAGACTTCACTCACTAATGAGTGTGTCATTACAAACTCAGGGCTCAGAAGGAAAGGGACACCATAAAATAACAACAACTGGTTTAGCTGAGGAAGCAGGAAGCTGTCAAGTGGCTGATAGGGACAGATGAATAGGAATTATTTAGACAAATGAGGCGGGAGGTGAACAGGCATTCCAACCTGATCTTAATAAGCAAAAGTGCTTCACCTTACATCAGGCTTCTGCTTAGATTAAATGGGTTATTTTATTTTTACTGCATATATGTTCCTGTGTTGATTATATGCCTGCTTTTTATTTATATATATTTTTTTCCCTTCCAATGACTTCTTACTGGTAAAGTCCATGTCTCATACATTTTGATGTTTTTATTTTACCACCAATCCCACAGCACTTTAAAGTGCAGATTGAGTGCTTGATAAATAATTTTAGAATCAAATTAAGACACTTAGCTTTTAATCATTTGTGCAATATTTAATCTGAAATGTTTTCTACTTTGAACTTATGGTTCAGCTAAAAACCCATCCATGTTAATTAAAGTATGGAGTGAATAATGGGCTTGATTTAAAATAGACGATCAGATTTTAAAAAATTCATTACCCCATTTTTTCTTCCTCTGTATTCCCAGTACCAAAGCCAAAATTCCATTTCCAGAATGTTTTGTGTCCTCAGGAGATAATACAAGAGAAATATAAAAGCATGTGCAACATGAATTTCACTGCACTGTTAAACAAATTAAATGTGAAACAGTGGGGGACAGTAATTATATGATGTTACATCAACTTAATGAACTATTGTACAGCCACTAAAATTAATAGTTATAAAACTCTCGGCATCCTCTTGAAAAATGCTTTTGATAAAGAGAAATCCAAAAACGTAGTACTTATCTCTCCAATGATTGCTAGCTACCATGCAAAAAGTACGTATGTGGCCAAAAACTGGAATGCAGTATGGAAAATAGAAACATGGTTTGCTAAAGTGGTCAGTTTACTAGTGATATTTTTCGGTAGTTTTCACTTGTACAGTATCTGGGTAACAATATTTAAGAGCGCTAAAGAAGTGACTTACCTTTACATAGTTATATGGTTGATCAAAGGATGCATATGCACATTTGAATATGAAGAACTGACTAGATCTAACATGTGCACCTCTTGGTCCATAAATAATATTTATAATTTTAACTCTCATATATGTCACCAAATCTCATCTTCAAACATTTTTTCTTTTGCTTCTATTTATAAAGGATGCTTTTATTTCCTGGTTTTCTATTGCATTTCGGCTACTCATAGCCAGAAAGTCAGTTTTGGCTTCTTTTCAATGTCATAAGCAGATTTTACAAAGTTCATTTTTCTTTGTCATTGCTAACAGGCATGAAAAATATTCTAACACTATTTTCCCTTTTATTGAATAAAATTATCACTGTTTTGACAATATCATGTACTTTTAGAATCAACAATGCTAGTTTATTTATGAAGAATAGTATGAAATTGCCACACTAGCAACAATATAGAATGGGGTAAAAGTAGGTTTACAGTGGTTCATATGGCAAATTTTACAATAATTGAAATAAATAATGATACATGAATAAACTGTGTTATGCACTCTCACAACTGTAAACCTACTTTTGCCCCACCCTATGTATTGTTGACTTCTCCAAAGAACTCTTGCTATTATTTTTTTTCTCAACATCTTTGTTTTTCTTCCTCCCCTGTGGTTTTACATTAAAGATACA
>NW_005871060.1:11726240-11738280 GCF_000147115.1 Myotis lucifugus
GGTGCGGGCAGCCTGAAAACAGCCATCAGCCCCTCACCCACGTGCTGGCCAGGCACACAAGCGGGACCCCCACCCTGATCCGGGACACCATTCAGGGCAAACCAGCTGGCCTCCACCCGTGACCAGGCCTCTATCCTATATAGTGAAAGGGTAATATGCAAACTGACCCTAACAGCAGAAAGACTGGCAATGACTGGTCACTATGACACACACAGTCCACCAGGGTGCAGACGCTCAATGCAGGAGCTGCCCTCTGGTGGTCAGTGTGCTCCCACATGGGGAGCTCTGCTCAGCCACAAGCCAGGCTGACGGCTGCCAGTACAGCAGTGGTGGTGGGAGCTTCTCCTGCCTCCTCAGCAGCGCTAAGGATGTCCGACTGCAGCTTAGGTCTGCTCCCCGCTGGCAAGTGGACATCCCCCGAGGGCTCCTGGGCTGCCAGAGGAACCAGCTTAGGCCCAATTCCCTGGGGAGCAGGCCTCAGCCAGCAGATGGTCATCCCCTGAGGGGTCCCAGACTGCAAGAGGGCACAGGCCGGGCTGAGGGACCCCCCCCCCCCCCGCCAGAGTGCACAAATTTTTGTGCACTGGGCCTCTTGTCCTATATAATAAAAGGGTAATATGATGCAAATTGACCCTAATGGCGGAACGACAAGAACAACCACTCTACCAGTCACTATGAAGTGCATTGACCACCTTTAGATCCTTTTCCCGGCCAGCAGGCTCTCATTGTCTGATGTCAAATGGGCAACTGTGGGTGGGTGGCAGGGGATGCAGGTTGTGCCAGGTGAAGGCCCCCGCCCTGCTGGTTACCCCACACACAGAGGGCAACACACAGCAGGGGGGGTGAGTGGGCAGGAACAGCCAACCTCTCAGTCCCTCCCCCTGGCCAGCAGGCTCCAGTCACCTGAGGGCGAACAGGGAACTGGGGCGGGTGGGTGGCAGCAAGGGTGCCCTCTCAGCCCCTTGCAGCCCCTTGCAGCCACAGCTTCATCTGGAAGGTCATCCAGAAGGTCATTCAGCTCTTTGGTCTAATTAGCATATTAGCTCTTTATTGTATAGGATATCTGTATTTGGAACAAAATGTTATCAGATTAGAATTAAATAAATAATTTGTAAAAAGCATCTTTTTATTGTCTAGGAATATTACTTTGGTCTAATCCTGTACCTCTTAATAATATTTTTGCAACAAAACACCAATCTTTAGAAAATATAACTTGAACTTATTTCTATACTCATCCTCATCCTTGTATTTGTTTTCCAACTAGTAGAGGCTTGGAAACTTAATTTATTCACATCTACTTTCTTTGAAATATTCAAGTTACTTTATACACTGCCTTTTTTCATTAATCAAAATATTTTGCTAGTATCAGTCCAAAAAGTTCAACACAAGACAGTACTGCATAGTAATTACATATTTTCATGTACTTGGTAGACATGCAGATTTGTTGGTGTAGATTTTTATAATAATGACTAGAGGCCCAATGCATGAAATTCATGCAAGGGATTCGGTCTCCACTGCAGTGGTGGCTGCCTCTGCCTCAGCCCCTGCCACCACAGCTTCATCCGGAAGGAAGGTCGTCCAGTCTAATTAGAATATTACACTTTTATTATTATAGATATCATCTCAATGTGTAAATGATACCCACTGTTAAATGGTTTAAATATATATTTTTATTAAATCATTTACACTGAATTATTGAGATTCAGTATTATGTAAACTCAATCAAGAATATGTAATATGTATAGAACAACATGGAGAATATAATAAAAAAGTCTCTAGAAATTTATCAAAGACTGGCTTTACAAAATAAGTAAAAAAAAATAATTATTTTCAAAGGTATCTTATCTGTCAAAAATGTAATTTTTTAAATATATGTTTTTATTGATTTTTAGAGAGAGAGGAAGGGAAAGGGATAGAGAGATAGAAACATCAATGAGAGAGAATCATTAATTGGCTGCCTCCTGCACACCCCCTACTAGGGATCAAGCTCAAAACCCAGGCATATCCCCTGTCCAGGAATGGTTCATGGGTCGACGCTCAACCACAGAGCCACACCAGCCAGGCAAAAATGTATTTTGGAATTGCTAGCATGTGTAAAATTATTCCAGTTTTATTTGCAATGGGTCAGAATTCTCTGGAAGCCTCATTTAACATTTGAGGTTTTTTTGGAAAATCATTAGTGTTTTCAAAACTATTAAATTTCAAGCCAGATACTCTACCCTGCAGAGTCTAATGTTGTGAATCTGGATTAGAGAGAGTGAATAGAACAAGCTTCTTAGTGGCTCCCATTTTTAAAACCCGTTCTAAGGTGTTCTGTCCCTTTGTTCCTCAGGGCTCCAGGCATTTCTTTATATATTGAAGGTGACTTTGACACTGTGACCCCAGCTATTTGGAATAAGGGAGAGTAGTAGTCTCAAAGGAAGGAATTTCTTAGTAATAAATGTTTTAGCTGACAGCGGGGAGGTGACTAAATTAAAACTGTAAGATTCTTCAGTGAGAAACTTGAAAATGTTATGTAATAAAGAGCCAGTTTTTACTAGCAGCTGCCAAAACTGACACAGGAGAAAAAGGGTAATAGATACTGCATGGAGAAAGAGAAAGAACAAATTAATACTACATATACTACTAGCACTACTACTACTAATAATAACATATAATAACTAGTGAATAGTAACAGGAGTGTAGAGGGAGCAAGTGAATCATGCAAAGGATGTGGGACTAAAATGAAGAAGAAATTCTTACTGTGGATTCCTTAGCAGGACAATATCACAGGGTGTCCTGGTTCCTAGAGCAACAGTGGATCCTAAATTACCTCCTGGTTCCTATCATCTAGGTCAGTGGTTGGCAAACTGCGGCTCACGAGCCACATGTGGCTCTTTGGCCCCTTGAGTGTGGCCACGAAGTTTCAATCGCACTGTACTTGCACGCCTGCACGTGGTATTTTGTGGAAGAGCCACACTCAAGGGGCCACAGTTTGCCGACCACTGATCTAGGTTACAAGAGGCACAGCTGTACTGCATTTCCAAATTCTATTGGTATGGCCTGGTCTATCTACTATTCCTGAATTCCCACAAGGCCTAGTTATAACAAGGAAAATTGCTTTCTCATTTCTTTGTATATTTTTCAACCAATACTCTTTTTTATTTTTCTAATCTAAATAAGCTTATATCTAAAGAAGCTTATCAAAATTCAGCTAATCAAAAAGCAAGAGTTAACATCTTTAATATTGCTTGGTCCTTAGTCAAAAGTATCATGACCCAAAATTTATTTCAACTATAAGTAAAATCATCACAGAGAACATATCTGCAAGGTGAAATATAATCTATTGTACATAACTTTACAAATATTACTAACTCAATCATTTTCTCAATAAATCAAGTTTTGTGATTTATTAGTCCAATGATAGACTTCAAATACATATATATTTAATTCTTCATACTGTAGAGAATGATTGTACTTGTAATTACTAAACATGTTAAAAACAATTAAAAGACATTTATGACTTCATTTTAAGAAAGTCTTCAACTTTATGGTATTAAGAATTGTTACCAAGGGGGAGAGATCAACCAAAGGACTTGTATGCATGCATATAAGCCTAACCAATGGACACAGACATCAGGGAGGTAAGGGCATGAGTGGGTGAGGGGGACAATGAGGGGATAAGGACACATATGTAATACCTTAATCAATAAAGAAAAGAAAAAAATTATTTAAAAAAAAGCTAAAAAAACATGAAATTTTTAGCAGTAATCACTGAACTGGGATTATAAAAAAGGAAATGAGGTAATCTCTTCGACTTCAATAAGCTTACTTTGTCATTGTTATAATGCAGATCATTTAATAAAAACCTGCGCAGGCAAAAAAAAAAAAAAAAAAAGAATTATCACCAGCAATGGTTGCCTCCCACAAGCATTCCGACAGGGCTCAGGATGGAACCTGCAACCCAGGTACATGCCTTTGACCAGGCATCAAACCCATGACCCTTTAGTGGCTCAGGCATGAGCCACACCTCCCAGGACCTTTCATGTATACTTTTACTGTCCTTATTTTCTGCCCTTTTTTAAACAGTTACCATTCCCTGATGTTCCTCAGCTTTTCAGAAATTTCTTGAAATATCTACATTTTTTATTCTGCAACTTCCTTAATCTTCATTTTCTCTTAAAAAATGTGAGGTTCCATTTCTTTTAAAACTGTTTGCTATTAAGTGGCGCTTGGTGAGGGAGAAAGTAAATAAATCCTTAGGCTATGGACGGCATCTTAAATTAAAAAAAAATTCTTGCTAACTTGTTGTCTACAAGTCTCTATTTTCTTAAATGTGGAAGGCAATATTAACAAAGTAGCGATCCAGTGTTGAATCTGGTAACTTAAAAAGCTAATTTCTCTTCTAATGTAGAGCTATTTTTTTCGATTCATGCAGGAATGCTGGTCTGATATTACCAGATTTCATGATATTTTGGAAATATATGTCATCAGAATTTTTATATCAGACCTCCTATTCTTTTAATGTCAGCACATTATTTCTATTTGCTTTTGCTAACACTGTGTGTGCTGAACATGTCTGCAACAAGCATCCAGAGCACATGGTGCCAGATGCCTGGGGGCAGCTGGAGCAAAGCAGCCCAGTCCTGGGTGCCAGAAGGAAACCGGTGCCGGCAGCCAGGAGAAGGAAGGCCTATTCTTGGATGAATCTTCGTGCATCAGGCCTCTAGTATCTTAATAAATTAATACTTACATAGGAAACATATACAATTTTATTTTAATACTCTTAAGCATTATTGAATGTATTAATAGTAATCTACCATGAATTGATATCTCCAAAGTCTTATCAACCTACCATAAATATGATTACATTAAGGAAGTGATATTTTCATAAACTTAGATGCAATGTTGATTAAGTAAGCACTGAGAGAAGAATAAACAAATATTGATTTTTTTCTTGAGATATTTAATGGCAATAACATTTTCTAAATAGTAGAAAAATGATTCTAATGCATATATCCTATCTAATAATAGACAAACATGGTAATTGACCATACCTTCGCTACACCTCCCATTGGCTAATCAGCACGATATGCAAATTAAACCAACCAAGATGGCGGCCAGCAGCCACACAGCTGAAGCGAGCAGGAGGCTTGCTTGCTCCAGTGAAGGAGGAAGCCAAGGTTCCCCGCCTGCCACGGCCTGGCTCTGAGCTCTGAAAGCAACAAAGTTTCAATTATAGAAGCTAAACAAACCCCAGATACCTGCTTTCAGCAGGCCGTGGCCACAGAGCTGGAGCGAGCAGGAGCCTCTGGGCTCTCAGCTCCAGTGACGGCAACAAAGTTTCAATTATAAAAACTAAACAAACCCCAGATACCTGCTTTCAGCAGGCCGTGGCCTCAGAGCTGGAGCAAGCAAGAGCCGGCTCTCAGCTCCAGTGACGGCAACAAAGTTTCAATTATAGAAGGTAAATAAATCCCAGAATAAAAAAAAAAAGGAGAGGCTGGGAGCGTCAGTCGCTGGCCAGCCTGAAAATGGCCCTCAGCCCCTCACCCAGACTGGCCAGGCACCCCAGTGGGGACCCCCACCCTAAAGGGGGTGTGGCCAGCCTGAAAACAGCCATAAGCCCCTCATCCAGGCTGTCCAGGCACCCCAGTGGAGACCCCCACCATGAAGGGGGTGTGACCAGCTGCAAACAGTCCTCAGCCCCTCACCCAGGCTGGCCAGGCACCCAAGTGGGACCCCCACCCTGATCCGGGACACCCTTCAGGGCGAACCAGCCGGCCCCCACCCGTGCACCAGGCCTCTATCCTATATAGTAAAAGGGTAATATGCAAACTGACCCTAACAGCAGAAAGACTGGGAATGACTGGTCACTATGACACACACTGACCACCAGGGGCAGATGCTCAATGCAGGAGCTGCCCTCTGGTGGTCAGTGCACTCCCACATGGGGGAGCTCTGCTCAGCCACAAGCCAGGCTGACAGCTGCCAGTACAGCGGTGGTGGTGGGAGCCTCTCCTGCCTCCTCAGCAGTGATAAGGATGTCCGACTGCAGCTTAGGTCTCCTCCCCGCTGGCAAGTAGACATCCCCTGAGGGCTGCCGAGCTGCCAGAGGGATGTCTGATTGCCAGCTTAGGCCCAACTCCCCAGGGAGCAGGCCTAAGCCAGCAGGTGGTCATCTCCTGATGGGTCCCAGACTGCGAGAGGGCACAGGCCGGGCTGAGGGACCCCAGCCCCTGAGTGCACAAACTTTTGTGCATCGGGCCTCTAGTGTTATTTATAAGTCTGCATAGTTGAATGTAAACAATGACGTTATCTCAAATATTAAAACCATCTCAAATGGCTTAACCAAAATGAAAAAAAAATGTTTCTTATCTCAACTAACTGGAAATCTAGGCCTTAGCCAATGATGTCATTGAAGACCTGTGTTACTTTCCTTGCTCTGCTGTCCTGTTCCCTCTGTTATCCCAATTCTGGTTACCCTCTTTGTAGCAAGATGACTGCCTGTGAAAGGGTTTTGTTTTTCTTTTTACACCTAATGGGAATGAAGGAGAGAAAAAAGAGAAAAGACCATCTCCAAAATAAAGTTTATTGCGCCAAATCATCACATGACTCTTTCTGGAGTAATACCAGCTTCTAGGAAAATAACAAACTACTTGGCTTCAATTTATCAAGATACTTTCCTCCTTGACCTTGCAAAACTGGAGACAGGGTGGAAAAAGATATTTCAGTGTGCTTGCAATAAAATATTTAGAACACAGCATCTATATTATGTTAATTTACTAACAAAGTAACACTGAGAACTGTCAAACGAGGCTTTTTACTAAAAGCTTCTTATCCCTATTATAACCATCACTCTTCAGTAGTTGTACATTTCCATGACTAAAGGTAAAAGTACAAGCATATATGTGCTTCCCTTCCTTTAAAAGCATTAACCCCTAGAGCATTCTTCAGTAAATATCTTTCACACTAATCTCTCTTCACTGTCTGCTCCTGAGAAACACATTCTGGAATGGCTGTTGTATAAAATTTTCAACAACATACAGTTGTAGAAAAGGAAGGAAAATAATTTGTATAATTCATTATTCAGATAATAAGTTAAATCATATATATCTTACAATTTTTCTGTGATGTTTTTATAGTAACCTATTCCACAAAAATACAATCACCTGTATTTTTACTTAATAATATATTGTGATCAACTCCCCAAATTTAAACTAATTTTCTAAAACTGCTTCATTTGCTATAACAACATCAATACTGTGCATTGCAAGTAAAATTATTTATAAATTTAATAGGCAAATAATAGAATTTACCTTTATTATCTTTGTAATATGTTTTGATAGATATTCCCAAAATGAACCACATCTTATTTTCAAAGTTTTCTTTGTCATTTATGTTGCCATTTTTTCTTCTATGAATCTCTGGTAATATTTGAGGCACATAAAGAGAAAAATGTTAATGCTTATGCTCAAGACATCATTTCATTAAAAGTCCTACAAACATTGTCCATGTGATTCAATAGAGTCTCCAAGTAGCTTATTCTGGGAGCATGACTTGTGACATTAAAAGCGTCTTGGTTATTTGTAGAACATACCTCATTTCAATATTAATTGATAGTTCACTTAACAAAACATAAGATTCATTTTATTAAAAATTATCAGATATATGGGCACTTCCTCAACCTGATAAAGGAACGCTAGGGACTATCTATAGCCTTTCTTTCTTTCACAATCTTAATTGGGAAAAAGTGAATGGTTTTCCTGCTAAGTTTAAGACTAAAGAAAGAATGACTTCTACTCAATGTTGTATTTGCACTATGTAGTAAAATAAACAAGAAAGAGAAATATAGCACATCAATTTTGGAAAAGAAGTAAACCCTTTTTATTTGGAAATGTCATGATCATCTTTATAGAGAGTTATACGGACTCTACCAAAAACTATTAGAAATAATAATTGCATTTAGCAAGTTTTCAAGATACATGATCAATATACAAAAACAATTATAGCAAGTTTCTATAGGCTAACAGAAAGTCAAAAGTTAAAAATGGAAAACAATAATTTTTAAAATAGCATGACAATTTAAAAATAATTAAGGATTAATATGACAAATATTCTGAACATCCTATGCACTAAAATCTATAAATCATTGCTGAAGGAATTAAATAAAGAAGATTTAACTACATGGAGAAATAGGTGGCATTAATATATCAACGTTAAACAATCAATTTTACTCATATTGACTTATAGATTTAGTGTAATCCTAGTTAAAATCCCAGTAGGCCTTTTGTAGATCCAGACAAAGTGAATCATCACAAGGCAGCAGTAATCAAGACAGCGGATATCGTGATAAAGATGGTAAACAGATCAATAGAACAATAGTGAATTAACAAATGAACCTATATAGGTGGCTAATTTATTTTTAACAAAGTGAAAAGGTGATTCTTTGGATAAATTTTGTCCTTTCAGTAAATATAAATTATGTTATCTTATAAACTATCTCTCTATTTATCTATCTAATCATCTATATGCAAACACATTTTGATCATATACATGTCTTAACTCAAACTGGATCATAGACCTACGTGTAAAACTGACGACATAAAATTTCAAGAAAAATACATAGGAGAAAAATCTTTATGACCTTGAACTACTCAATTTTTTAGACACCAAAAGTATCATTTATAAAATAAAGAAGTGATAAATAAATTTCATCATAATTAAACTCTTAGAAAGACACTGAGATAAATTTTCTTAAAGTTCAAATCACATACTTGATAACCCATAAGCCATCAAACTTGGAAAAAAAATTTGAAAAGACACTTAATGAAAGGTAAATGGATTGCAAATCTACACTCTAAAAGGCCAGGGGCCATCATGACCTACATGACCAGATGGATGACTGGTCACCAGGAAGTGCAGGGAGCACCTCTAGGCTGGTGGCCGGCTGGTGCACAGGGCAGCGGGGGTTGGGGGGGGGGGGGGGGCAAGGCAGTCAGAGCCCTGGGTCAGAGGCCTAACAACTTCGCCACTGCCATCAGGCCCAGAGATAGACCCAGAGACACTGACTGGCATAGAAACCGACCAATAAGAACCAAATCTAGGAGAACTGCGAGGAGCCAATGGCTAACTAAGAGGCAGAGCTTTTGACGCTGACTGGCATAGAAACTGACCAATCAGAGCCTAATCTGGTTGAACTGTAAAGGCAGAACCTAAGGGGGAGCTGAGGAGGGGTTTTAAGGGCAACAGATGTTTGGTGTAAGGTGTAAGAAAGCAGTTCAATTTTTTAATAACTGGTTTGGCAATATAGTGCATATGGCTGGCTATCAGTCCAGATATAGGGATTATGTATTTTTGTCTACCAAGAGCATCTCCTCTTGCTGAAAAAGCCCCCCCCCCATTTAAGCAATCCTATCCTATATAATCTATATATACTAATAAGAGGGTAATATGCTAATTAGACCGGGTCAACCAGCCATTTTCCAGATGTCCAACTTCCTTCTGGACAAAGCCATGGTGGTGGGGGCCAACGCAGAGGCAGTTAGGCGCAATCAGGCCAGCAGGAGAGGGCAGTTGGGGGTGAGATTAGGCCTGCAGGGGAGGACCGTTGGGGGCAACCAGGCCGGCAGGGTAAAGCAGTTAGGGGCAGTCAGTCAGGCCAGCAGGGGAGAGCAGTTGGAGGCAAACAGTCCAGCAGGGGAGCAGTTAGGGGTGTTCAGGCAGGCAGACAGAGGTGGTTAGGGTCAATCAGGCAGGCAGAGGCAGTTAGGGGCGATCAGATAGGCAGGCAGAGAGGTTAGGGGCAATCAGGCAGGCAGGCAGAGGGGTAAGAGGCGATCAAGCAGGCAGGCAGAGTTGTTTGTGGCAATCAGGCAGATAGGCAGGTGAGTGGTTAGGAGCCAGTGGTCCCAGATTATGGGAGGGATGTCCAACTGCTGGTTTGTCAGACATCCCCCAAAGGGTCTCCGATTGGGGTGGGTGCAGGCTGGGCTGAATGAATCCCCCCCCCACCGTTCACAAATTTCATGCACCGAGCCTCTAGTAAGCATATAAAATATGTTCAACACCATTACTCATTAGGAAAATTCCATTGAAATCCACAGTGAGATACCACTATACACCTAGTACAGTGGTTGGCAAACCACGGCTCGCGAGCCACATGAGGCTCTTTGGCCCCTTGAGTGTGGCTCTTCCACAAAATACCACATTTGGGCGCGCACGTACAGTGATATTGAAACTTCGTAGCCCATGCACAGAAGTTGTTTTTCGGCCTGGGCGAGTCTATTTTGAAAAAGTGGCATTAGAAGAAGTGGGGGGTGTCAGTCAGTCAGGCGACGGGAGACACAGCACAGGCGGGCCGCGGGATACGCAGCGCAGGGGAGGCGCACGAGATTCATGCAAGAATTGAGTGAGCCAGCCAGTCAGCAGTCTCATGTGCAGTGGTTAGTGCTAGTTGCGTCCACAAATTGCATGCGGGTGACAAAAGTACCTACTCGAAGCAGAAAGTTACCTGTATTTTTCCAACCGGCTGCAATTCCTACAGGTATTTTTGTCATCAATTTAAGAATTATAATTCTTTTGTGTTGGTGGCTTTATTATTATAAAATGAAACATTATTTTAGGTGCCCTGTTTGAGATGGCTACAAGATGGCTACAAAGAAGAAGCAAAGAAAAACGGAAGATGAAAACCATGAATTTAAAGTTGAATGTACCTACCTATATAGTTTAAGTTTAAAAAATTTGGCTCTCAAAAGAAATTTCAATCGTTGTACTGTTGATATTTGGCTCTGTTGACTAAAGAGTTTGCCGACCACTGACCTAGTAGAATGACACTATAGCAAGACTTACCCATTGGTAGTAGAAATGTAACATGGAATGCTGTTAGTAAACAGCTTGGAGTTTTCTAAAATTTAAATATAGGTCCCAGTCATTCTCCAAGGTGTTAAGTCTGATCAAATAATTGAATCAATACCCCCTCCTCTGGGAACTGACCTTTAGGCCACTTCACAATGGATATTCCCTTTTGCTTAGACCACATTCCACTTGCTAAGACCATTATCCTTCCCCTCTGGACCTTCCCAGGATCTGGACCCGCTCAGAGAATTCTCCACCCAGAAAAAAGCCCACCTAGAGTCCTTTAAAATCTCTGACTCCCTGTCCCAGGTTTCAGCACCAAATCTTAAGGTTACAGAAGGAGGAACACATGAGGCTGAAAGGGGTAAAGAATTATGAATTTACTAGAGGCCCAGTGCACAAAAATTTGTGCACTCAGGGGTAGGGAGTCCCTCAGCAAAGCTTGGGCCCTCTCACAGTCTGGGAACACTCGGGGTATGACCATCTGCTGGCTGAGGCCTGCTCCCCAGGGGATTGGGCCTAAGCTAGCAATCATACATTCCTCTGGTAGCCCAGCAGCCCTTGGGGGATGTCCACTTGTCAGCGGGGAGCAGACCTAAGCTGCAGTCGGACATCCTTAGCCCTGCTGAGGAGGCAGGAGAGGCTCCCATCACCACCGTTGTACTGGCAGCCATCAGCCTGGCTTGGGGCTGAGCAGAGCTCCTCCATGTGGGAGCTCACTGACCACCAGAGGGCAGCTCCTGCATTGAGCATCTGCCCCCTGGTGGACTGTGTGTGTCATAGTGACCAGTCATTCCCAGTCTTTCTGCTGTTAGGGTCAGTTTGCATATTACCCTTTTACTATATAGGATAGAGGCCTGGTGCCGCGGTGGGGCTTGGCTGGTTTGCCCTGAATGGTGTCCCGGATCAGGGTGGGGGTCCCACTTGGGTGCCTGGCCAGCCTGGGTGAGGGGCTGATGTGCTGTTTTCAGGCTGCCCACACCCCCATTAGGGTGGGGGTCCCACTGGGGTGCCTGGCCAGTCCTGGATGAGGGGCTGAGGGCTGTTTTCAGGCTGACCACACCCCCATTCAGGGTGGGCGTCCCCACTCGGGTGCCTGGGCCAGCCTGGGTGAGGGGCTGAGGGCTGTTTTCAGGGCAGATCAAGCCTGCAACTGAAGCGCCAGTCTCTCCTTTTTCCTTTTCTTATTTTTATTCCGGGAATT
>NW_005871060.1:11738730-11773187 GCF_000147115.1 Myotis lucifugus
GGTCCACCGTCTCAGACAAAAGACCTAGGGCTAAGCCACAATTTCTCTCCAGTCTGTCCTGGCCATGGGACCAGGTTCCACAGTCCTCACTGCAGGGGACGCCCGCCACACTGAGTAGCCTGTCTTCCTCAATCCAGAGCCTGACTGGACTAGTCAGTGGGGACACCCTCCCTCTAGTCTTGCTTCCTGGGTCTCCCTTTGTTGCTTACCTCCTCCTTCTAATTTACACCACAGGGAATTTTTCCCACCCCCCACCCCCCCCAAAAAAAACAAAAACAAAAACAAAAACAACCAAACTCAACACTTCTCTGTAATCTTACACACTCGGCTTTTCCAGGGAGGTCTGGCGAAAGCGCCTTATCCACAATATAAATTAGACAATGAGTCACACTGGCCTGAGCATCGAACTTTTGATTTTAACATTCTCTGGTACTTAGACAATTTCTGTCACCACAATGGAAGATGGTCAGAGATCCCCTACATCCAGGCCTTCTTTTCACTCTGTAACTACCCTTCTCTCTGTCATACTTGCTCTATCTATCAAATCCTACTTCTCCACTCAAAGCAGCCTTCTGCCAACCCCAGACCTTTGTACCCTGAGGCTTCTGATATGTCCTTCTCTGACCTGTCAGGTCCTTCACACCCTCTCTTTGACCCTTCCAAGAACTTGATTCTCCATTCCCCTCTACGTCCCTGGAACTCACCTGCTCATAAGTTCTGAATTCTTAACCCCTTTGGGCCTTGTGGGTTCCTCCTTCAGCGACCCTAACACAAGGTATTTACCAAAATAAGTGAAAGCATATGTCCATAGAAAGGCTCTTACATGCATATTTATAACCGTTTTATTTTTAATAGCTCCAAACTGCTACAATAACCAAAATATCCATAAACAGGTGAATTGACAAGCAGTTGATGATTCATCCATGCAATGGAATACTACTCAGCAATAAAAAAGAGTGGACTATTGATACATTTAAAAGCATAAATTTCAAAATAGTTATTCTGGGTGAAAGTAGTCATACAAGAAAGAATATGTACTTCATGATTCCATTTACAAAATTATAGAATATGCAAACTAATCAATAAGAGAAAGCAGATTAATGATTGTCTGGTAACGAATGTGGGGAAAAATGAGAGAAAGAGATTACCAAAGAGCACTTTTGGATGTTTTAGTTATACTCACTATCTTAATTGTGGTGATGGTTTCAATGCATATTCATATATCAAAACTAATCAGATTTTATAATTTAAATATTTGCAGTGTTTTTAGAGCAATTATACCTTAAATTTTGCTTTAACTTTACATAATGAAGTTATGTATGAATAAAATGTAACTTATGTTACTTATATAACATATTTTTAATATAGGTTTATATTTAATTACTATAGGATAAATAAATTAATTCAAATAAATAATAAACCATTAATTATCTCTGTTAAATAGCATAATGAAACCATAGGGAAAAAATTAGGCAATATTGATTGACAGGATTTAAACCACTTAAGAAATAGCATGCCATTTTCAGAGCATCACGTATATAGCAAGTACTAATATATACTATTGTGCGCTGCTACCTGAGTGAATCATTAGTGTATTTTAAGTATGAATGAAGTTTAAGGTTACCTACTGAGTTCATCAATGTACTTTATTAGAAACCATTATTTCATCCACCTAAATAATGCTCTGAGTATATATTAAACAACTCTAGAAAACTGCTCAGTAAATATTTGCTGAATAAGTACTGCTTGAAGTCTTTAAAATAGATTTAAAATGTATAATTAATTTTAAATTGTGATACTTTAATCCCTTAAGAATTAACAGTTTTACATTGGCCAATTAAAAGTTGCATCTTGGGTTACCTATAATATTTATTTCTTGTCTTAAAATATGATTTCTCATTCTCCCATCGAGAGCTTGCATTGTGATTTTCCCTTGAGTATGAATAGTGTTTAGTGATGGTATCTTGATGACCTCCCTGGGTATCCTATTAGATTGCCTCATTGACCTCATGACTAAGAATTTCTTCATCTTATCTAGCTTAAGCATTCTCTTTTCATGTTTTGGGCCATTACTTCTTGTCTTACCATCTTTAACTATCTTGAGTAATTCATCCCCTCAGGAATTTTAGCTACCCATAAATATAAAAAGAAAAGGGCATATCTCATTGCCTGGCAGTTTGTGAAAATTGAGACAACTCTATTCTAGAGAAAGCAGTACTGTAGGGCATGCAAAGAGCTCACTGGTGAAGGGAAAAAAGCCCAGGTTTGCTGACTTGAGGGAAGGTCACTACATTTTATATGCATAGATTCCAAAAGCCATTGTTCATTTACCAATCAGGTAATGTTTTAGTTTATGGCATTAAACTCTTATTTTATTTATTGTCTCTTTGCACTGTCTCCATCTATACTGCTACTTTTCTTTAAATAATGATAAGAAAGCAAGGAAGATAGTATGAGGGATGTCACAAAGAATTTCTATCTTCCTTTGTGGCCAACTCTCTCTTGATTCTATTTTCTATTTGTCAAAGGATTCCTTTTGTGTTGTATATAGATCTTAATAAATTTAAGAGTCCTTAGTATTTGAAACAAATTATTGATTGGAAAATATTTTGCTTGAAAAGTTTTGTGATTCTCTCAAAAATTTCAATGGACTTCAAACACTTTTGAGAAGTTTCCAAATATAAAAGCTTAAAATATATTATGTGCACTAAAATCAATATGCATGTATTCCCTAATATAAAATTCTAGATGCTCGGGTGCATGAAATTTGTGCACAGGGGTGGGGGGTCCCCTCAGCCTGGCCTGCACCCTCTCCAATCAGACATCCCCCTCACAATCCGGGACTGCTGGCTCCTAACGACTCACCTGCCTGCCTGCCTGAGCGCACCTAACCCCACTGCCTGCGGGCCTGATCTCCCCTAACCGCCCTCCTCTGCTGGCCTAATCGCCTCTAACCACCCTCCCCTGCCAGACTGATCATTCCTAACTGCAATCCCCTGCCTGCCTGATCAACCCTAACTGCTCCCCTGCTGGCCTGATTGCCCCTAAACGCCTCTGCCTTGGCCCCTGCCACCATGCCTTTTTCCAGAAGGAGGACCAGATGACTGGAAGATGGCTGGTTGACCCTGTCTAATTAGCATATTACCCTTTTATTAGTATAGATTTATCCCTGAAAGAGTAGATTTTAAAGTATCTAAACCCCCTTGCTCATCAAATTTCACATGATACAAATCAATCCAAATTGATAGTGTCAGAAAATGCAGTCCCCTGGCATTTAAGACTCACATTCAAACCACTCAGCCCAGGTCCAAAAACTTTATGAGTACCTTTCTCAAATTTCTTCTTTTTGAGACTCTGGTAAGGACATCAAATCTGTATCTGTCCTTCATGCAGTTAGTTTAATAAAGTTAGCTCTGCTTACTTAACAGGTTTTTGTTGTTGTTGTTAAGTGGTCTTTTAAGATGTTGACAGGTGACATTTACATACTACAAAATTCATCTAGCAATCACTCTGATTTTAAGAAATCAAACCAATGTAAAATATTTTATGTTATTTATTATCAGGATGACTAGAAGATAATGCATTTTTCATTGGTGACAGATTTTTTATGCCCATGATTTAATTTTTATGTCATGTTATAGGTTGAATTGTGTCCCCCCAAAAGATTTAAGTCCTAATGATTGGTACTTGCGAATGTGATCTTATTTTAAAATAAGGACTTTGTAGATATATGTAAACAAGTTAAAATGAGGTGATATTGGAAAAGAATGGCCTCTTATCTAAGAACTGACATCCTTATGAGAAAAAGAAATTCTGCCTTGAGACTGCAGTATCAACTCCTGCCCAAGTTTCCAGTCTGTCTACCTGTTCTAGAGATTTCAAACTTGCCAACTCCTAAAACAATTGCTTAAAACAAATCTCTTCATAGATATATAGATGGGTGGATAGATAGATAGATGATAGATAGATGACAGATAGATGATATATAGACATAGACACAGAGACAGACAGATAAATATAGCCATATATATTAGGGGCCTGGTGCACAAAGATTCGTGCACGGGGGCAGGGGGGTCCCTCAGCCCGACCTGCACCCTCTCCAATCTGGGAGCCCTCAGGGGAGCCCTTTCCAATCCGGAAGTTTCTGTCTATCTTTGCAATCATATGAACGAATTGTCTGAGACCCCCAACCCAGTTTGGTTTGTTGCTCACAGAATAATAGAGGCATTTTTTTTTCTTTGCTTCTTTGGTGGAGATGATTTCCTGGAAATTTTAGGATATCTTCCTTTATTTTTTCCTAGACACTCTGATTTTACTTATGTCTCTCATCTTTGCTTTTCCTCCATCCCCCACTGCAATAGTAACTTGCTCCAGGCTCACTTTGCTCTAGTGTCTAGGAGATCCGTCTGCCACCAGAACTATGATTCCCAGCATTCCTGGTGCTCCCTGCGCTCTGGGCTTCCGCTTCCAGTCCTGGGGCTGCCATCAGAATTACTATTCCCAGAATTCCTGGTGCTCCCCCCAAGGGAGCAACCGAGGGAGCCACATCCCCCAAGGCTGCTGGCTCTCCCACTTCTGCTCTCTGCCTGGCACCTGTGTATGCAAATTAACCCACTATCTTTGTAGGGTTAATATGCATATTCACTCTGATTGGCTGGTGAACATAGCAAAGGGATGGTCAATTTACATGTTTCTCTTTTATTATATGGGATATATATATACCTACCTTCTATTTGTTCTGCCTCTCTGGGGAACCCTGACTAATACATGTTTTGGTACTGGGGAGTGGTATGCTGCTGTAACAAATACCTAAAAATGTGGAAGTGGCTTTGGAATTGGGTAATAGGTAGAGGCTGGAAGACTTTGAGGTATGTAACAGACAAAAAAAATCTAGATTGCCTTGGAAGGATTGTCGGTAAAAAATATGTACATTAAAGCTGATTCTGGTGAAGACTCAGAAAGAAGTGTGGAGAGTTTAGAGAAAGCTTCTATCATCTTAGTATATCACTATGAACAAAATGGTGCTGAAAATATGAAAAGTGTTTTTTGTGAGGTCTCAGATGGATATGAAAAGTATGTTATCAGACATGAGAGAAAAGGTGATTCTTGTTATAAACACAGCAGAAATTGTCTAAACCATCTTCTACTGTTGAGTGGGAAGTAGAACTTGTAAGCAGTTTACTTGAGATTTCCAAGTAAAGGGTGGAAGGTGCAACCTGGTTTCTTCTTGATGCTCTCTCAGAGCTTCTGGGAGGAAATAACCCTGCCAGCACCATGATTTGGACTTCTAGCCTCCAAAACTGTGAAAGAATAAATTGCTGTATGTCTTTGGTGGTCATTTTTTAAAGAAGCCCTAGGACATTAATGAATGACCTATATCGTAAGTTTGGAGATAATCTCATTGGAAATCCTAAATCTTAAAGGAAGAGTTAAAGGAGAGAGATGGTTTAGAGTAGGGCAATATGACATGACTTATGAAAGAAAAAATTGGTAAGTTGGAATTTATTAAAATGAAAAATCCTGTTATGAAAAATGAACTATCAAGAAGTAAAAACACAAGACACATAATTAAAATACTTGTTAAACACAAATCTGATAAAGAACTTGTGTTCAAAATGTACAAAGGATGCTTAAAACAAAAAAAATGGAAAATAAACATGTGAATTAAAAAATGAGCAAAGGATCTAATAGACACATCACCAAAGAAGACTTGCAGGTGGCAAATAAGTATCTGAAATTATGCTCAACAGATATGTTGTTAGCCAATTACAAATCAAACAACAAGAAACCAAAACACATATACTAGAATGGCTAATTGGCTAATTTTTTTTAAGTTTAAAAACTAGCAATGCCAAATGTTTGTGAGGATGTGGCACAACTGGGAACTCTCATTAGTAGCTGCTGAGAATGCAAAATATTTCAGCCATGTTGGGAGACAATTTGCAGTTTTCTTACAAAGGTAAGCATAGTCTTACTATGTAATCCAACATTGTGCTCCTAGATATTTCCCCAAATGAGCTGAAAACTTATAACCACACACACACAAAAAACCCTGTGCATGAATGTTTAAGGTAACTTTATTTATAATTGCTCCAAACTGCAAGCAACCAAGTTTTCCTTCAACAGGTGATGGAGAAACAAGTTGTGGTACACCTATACAGTACAGCACCACTCAATAATAAAAAGAAATGAGCCCCAAGCCACAAAAAGATATGGAGGACATCGGGGAACCTCAAATGCTGATTGCTGAATGAAGGAAGCCAGCCTGAAAAGGCTACTACTTCATTTTCCAAACCATATGCCATCCTGGAAAAAGGCAAGACTATGGAGAGAGTAAAAAGATGAGTTTTTGCCAGAGATTTTAGGGGCTCAGGGTGGGATGAGTAGATGGAACACAGAGGTTTTCAGGGCAGCGAAAATATTCTGTTCAATACTATAATGGTGGATACATTACATTATGCATTTGTCAAAATCCATGGAACTTGACAACACAGAGTAAGCCTAAACAAATATTATAAATTTTAGTTAACAAGCATGGATAAATATTGGTTCATTAATTGCAACAAATGTACCATACTAATGTGAAATATTAATAACAAGGGAAACTGCAGGGGAGGAGGGCATATGGAAACTACATGCTCAATTTTTCTATAAACCTAAAATTGTGCTAAATTATATTTATTAAGCAAAAGAAATTTTCCAAGTGGTCACAAAAAATGACATACTTGAAGTAACTCTATTTCTGTTCCTTCTTTTTATAATAATTAATTATTTTAAATTTGCAACTTAAAACACACCCAAATCTCAGTCTAGAGGGGAGAGAGAGAATTATGTGACTGTCTCCTTAGAGCAATTCATGTAGAATACAATGTTTATCAAAAATAAAGTTGTGCTAGTTTAAGATATATACGCACACACAAATATATTTATGGCATACTCATACATATAAAAATACAATGCATACACATGTATATATGTATCAAGATGTAAATATGCATACATGAAACAACAGTAAATGCAGAACTTGTTTTCATTGGAATTTACCTCACAAATGATTTTTGTTTTTGTGTGTGAATGAGTTATCATGAAAAACATTTAGAATCACTGGTACTAATAAAAGGCTGGCCAACTTTTAGTAGGCTTCCTTTTATTTTTATTGAGGTTTAGTTGACATACATTACATTAGTTTCAGGTGCACAGCACAGTGGCTCACCAGTTAAATACCTTACAAAACGCTCACCATGTTCAGTCTAGTAACCATCTGTCACCATACAAAGTTATTACACTATTATTGACTGAAGTCCCTATGCTGTACATTACATGCCCATGATGTATTTATTTTATTACTGGACTTTGTACCTCTTGTTTTTAAATCCTCTACAGACAACACAGTCCCTTCCTTTTGTAGTCCATATCCCATTGTTTTCGTTAAATCTCTAAAATAGCTTCAAATTGTTCTTAGACTGACCAAATAAATAATGAATAAATAAATGTTCGATTTCATCATTTTAAAATAATTTGGAGACAGTACAGGAATTTTAACTAAGATTTTCCTGACTGACCTAGCTTTCCAGTTTTATTAACTGATTAGTTAGTAGCTGGAACTAATTGATAGATTTAGCAGTGCAAACTTCATCACTAGAGACAGCTCTCTGGGAATGCGTGACTGTGGAAATAGAGTACTTGATTAAGTTGCCGAGCTCCAGGGAGCAGCCTGGACTCTGGTTATGTAAATATAACAGATGGCTAAGCAAATGCTGGGCTGTACCAAGACTAGGTTTATTGCAGTAATCTATGTTGATATTGAAGATTTAAGAGCCAGGCTAGCCAACTTTTTGAAGCCAGACCAGGTATTGACCATTTTGTTCTGTCATGAAAATTATTTTAGAATGGGTTGGAATTTGTTCAAGTTAACATTCTCCGGAGGAAACTACACTGTTAACTGTTCACAATGGTTTTGTTATGTTTTGTGTGTTTTAAAAAGTTACATTTTCTAAAAAAATGGTGTGAAAAATGGCTCAGATCCAATAAATTTGATGAGTGTTATGCCACTTAGCAGATGAAAGAATTGGTAAAAATCTTCCATTAAGAAAGCAATTAATGAATGAATACTCTTGGAAGTTCAAAAGTTATATGTTAAGTATAACACCATGCATTGGCTACCAATCCCAAAGGAGGACTCCAAACACTTCTGCCCACTGCGTTGGTATTGGAGTTTCCAAGGAAAACACAATGTGGCCAAGCACTCAATGGAACAACACTTAACTCATATATGGAGCTGATCTTGCTCTGTCTCTTCCATATATGAGTTAAGTGTTTTCCATGTGAATAACTGTAAACCTACTTTTGCCCCACCCTGTATATCTAAATTAAGCACTTACTATGGGCAGGCAATGACCTCTGGTTACCCGATGCCTATAATCTAATGCAGTATCCTGCAAATTTACCCCATAAGAAGGTATGTCAACTGACCTTGTTAAAAATAGAGATTGTTAAATTCTCTCCTGGAATTTCAATTCAACTTGCTAAAAAAGACTCAGGAAACCATATTTCATTAGCACTTCAAGTGTGGATAGAATCTGTGGGGGTGGACTTCTAAGTAACTTATAGTAAAACCAAAGCATAATTGCTTTTAACTAGAGGAACTGCATTGACAATAAATTGTCTGAGGAAAGCTAGTTAAAAGCAGACAGTTTCTTTTTAAGATGTCCTTTTTTATAGTATCTATAAATAATTATACTGCTCATTTTTAAATAATCTATTTATTTTGAGAATCACAAATGATATCATTCTTCTTCTAACCTACTAAAGAGACTCCTGCTGAAACTTCTCAGTTAAAAGATTTCCACGTGGTGCTAGTATTTAAGAACATAACCAAGACTGAGAATGCTACCCAAGACTATGCATAAGAGGATATAGGACCTAGGCCTCCTCATTTAAAATTTCAATTCCCACCAAATAACACTGTTTATCACCTTGGCTAGATAAAAACAGGATCTATCTAAAAGTTATCAAGGACCATATGTGGGAGGGGGTGAGCCCCAATAGGTTTGCTTTTGTAATGGTGGTAGTGGTAGTACAGTTGAAGTTACAGATGTACACGTATGGATATATATATATTCAGCACAACTTGTTTTAAATGCTAGCTGCCTGGTCATGCAAAAGATTATCATTGCTTTCATTGAGAAATTGATAAATAATGATTATTATCCCACATAGAAATCTTGACTTTGCTAACATTTTTTTCTTTCAGTTAAGAAAAAAAAAACAACACAAAAAAACTAATAATATCTTTAATGATAGTCTAGTTGCCAGACAGATCTGTAAGGGACATTTAACATTTATATGAAGGAAATAATCTAGAGCGATAGATCATGTCTACTCTTATACTGCATGGTCAGCAGATGAGACAGCTGTCTATAAATAATTATTTTAACAGATGAGAGTCTGCCTTATATGTAGTCTTATAACTCAGACTCATTAAAACTAGAACCTCTAATTCTCTATTATGAGATTTAACATTATAGTTTTAAAGGATGTTTAATTTCTTTAGGAAAAATGTTTAAGCAAGTTCTTTTTTTAATATACTGTACCATTTCTCAGTGATTGAAAATAAACAAATGTATTTCTTCTAGGTGAAATAATGCACCAGTAACACTTTATGCTTTACATGTTTATTAATTGGTAGAGGAACCTCCAAATTCCTTAATTGACATAGATATAAAGAAGAGTAAAATGCATTATAATACAATATCCAAAATTTTACTTTACTGTTATGCAGACTAACAAAGTACAGAAAGCAAATTTCCCACTCATAACATAGAAAATAAACAGGTAAAATTTACCAAATGGAAATGCTACAATCTAAATAAAACAAAATTCAAATTCTTCTTCCTAGAAAAGTTGCAACTGAATATATAAATTTTAACTTTGCTACTTTTGAAGAAAAATAATAGATAATAAGACTCAGTAAATATTTTAAAAGCTCAGTACATACTTTTAAATTGTCTTTCATCTCTTATAAATGTCTAAGGATCCACCTTTCTCTTTTAAGAATTCTTTCTTATAAAATTGATTTAACTCCTTTATTTATTTAAAAAAGTCATTTCAGAAAATAACATAGCACCTAGCAAGTCTGTCAGTTTGAGTATTATTTAACTCTAAAATTGTTAAGGTATATTTTTGTTCAGAAATTCAATGCAAAAAAAAATCTTAAAAATTGAACATTTAACATACTTGTGCCTTAGGTGATAAAATAAGTGAGAACCTATACTAATAAAAGGGTAATATGCTAATTAGACTGGACATCTTCTGGACGTCCTTCTGGACAAAGCCACAGTGGTGGGGGCTGAAGCAGAGGTGGTTAAGGGGCAATCAGGCAGGCAGGCAGGCGAGCGGGTAGGAGCCAGCAGTCCTGGATTGCGAGTCGAACATCCCTCAAGGGTTCTGGATTGGAGAGCGTGCAGGCCAGGCTGAGGGATGCCCCCCACCACCACCACAGGCACAAATTTCATGCACCGGGCCTCTCGTACACTATAACAGTGAGAGCTCAGAATTCCTGGTATTAATATGATCTTACCTAAATAAAAATATTTGTAGTTATGAGAATAGTCAAGTCACAAAGAGAATAAGTAGACTAATTTTAGGATAAATATTAAATCAATTAAAACACTATTTAATACCATGGAAATAACTGAGGTAAGTGGAGAAGTAGGAAGCAGACATTGAAACTGAGGTCAGGAGAAGGGGACTGATATGTAGGATCGGTGACGAAAATTTTCTAAATAATGAGTCACACTGACTGGTTCTATCTTTCTCTCCCTCCTTTCCCCTTCCAAAGCACATGGAAAATAATACTTTGAAATTCTACCTGATCCTTCTCACTGTTTGAAAACAATGTTGTCTTGATTACACTGTGAAATTATTATTAACAGAATATTTGCCTTGCTGAGAAGAATCATGGGTCCTTAGAGGAGAATTTTTCCCTGATTTCTGTGACTTGAAGTAGTATTTTCCTCTTGGAGGGGTATGGCAGCAAGCCTGGACGCAATGCACTTCTCAGCTGCTGAAAGAACTGCAGCACTGATTATGCAGGAATCTGGGAAAGTACAATTTACTTGCATTTCTGTTATTTTTTAAAGTGAAGCCTTAAATCCATTTAAGCTAGCTAAGTAAACCAAGAAAGGGATTTCTTACAAGGATGTTTAATGTTACTATTGATTTCTTTATAAAATGCTTAAATAGAAGCCATGAAACTTCAAAAAATGGAAGTTTCAGAGTGGCTATTAATTCAATTTGAATAAACCTTGACATTTGCATTGTAAAAGGAGCAGCCTTTGGAAGTGAATATTGGTATCTTTTCCAAGTGGCTAGAAATATAATTAGTTCTGGTCCCTAATTAAATCTCAAGGGTCATCAAAATGTCACCAAATTTCTGAACACAGTTCTCCAGACTATTTTTATTTTGGACTTCAACTTTATGGAATTGGATTACACAGTCCTTCATTAATTCGCACAATTTCATCCAGAATCTATGTGTAGCAATCACTATGGACACCTCACCCATATCCCCTCCACACCTGCCATTCCAGTTCTTGTTCATGACTTCTCTCTGCAATCATGAGTTACTATCTGTACGATAGCTTTCTCTAGCTGAAAGGGACATACAGCTAAGAAGGTTGGTACTGGAAGTAGGGTTCCAGGATATAGACACCTAGTGATACCATTGTAATAAACTGGTTAATTAATTAACAGAGGAGTATAGGGAAGGCCAGACAATATAGGCATGCCATTCATACCAGGAAGCTGCAATTAGTGTGTGCTCAGTGGTTGAGTGTCCACCCATGAACCAGGAGGCCACGTCTCGATTCCCAGTCAGGATACATGCCAGGGTTGTGGGCTCGATCCCCAGTATGGGGTCAGGAGGCAGCTGATCTTCATTCTCTCTCATCATTGATGTTTCTATCTTTCTCTCCCTTCCCCATCTCCTATCTGAAATCAATAAAAACATATTTTAAAAAACAAAAAAGGAAGCTGCAATTTAGACTCATGCCCAGTAAGGTCTGGGTGACATGGGAAAGCCTCCATGATAGCATTTAAAACAATTTTTCCCCCCTGTAATGCAAGGACAGACTGTGCTGAAAATCAGAACCAAGATTTGATTGTAACAGTGGTAGAGTTAAAAAGAAACTAAATTCACAGCCCTAAAGTCCACTATGCTCAAGTCCAGGCTCTAGAAGAGAAGGAATAATATCTTGAGACTGGGAATGGGACAATAGGATGCAAACAATTGACAATCTTGAATATCTAGATTCTATAGGGAATCTGGGCCAGAAAAAGCAGTCCCCTCACCCATGTAAGAGAACACCTCATTCCCAATTGCCAGAAAACTGTGAAATAGTCTAAACAGAAGTGATTTCCTCATACAATGATGCTTGTTCTCCTCAAGATCTGCCACTTCCTCCTCTCGCTGCTTCTAGACCAGTGGTTCTCAACCTTCCGGCCCTTTAAATACAGTTCCTCATGTTGTGACCCAACCATAAAATTATTTTCGTTTCTACTTCATAACTGTAATGTTGCTACTGTTATGAATCGTAACGTCAATATCTGATATGCAGGATGGTCTTAGGCGACCCCTGTGAAAGGGCCGTTCGACCGCCAAAGGGGTCGCGACCCACAGGTTGAGAACCGCTGTTCTAGACCAATAGCTATGATCAATTATCAATATGGTCCTCTCAAGAGAAGAAATAAATTATTCCCCAAAGAGATCTAGAACTGGACTAATGTGTACCTGCAAGAAAACAAATGTGGCTATAGACATGAAAGGGACTGAGACAGAAGGGCGGGAAACTAACTAGATATGCAAAAGTTTAATTATGCGGAGTTACTCTTTTATGACTCAGTGTGTAACATCCTGGCAAAGATTTCTGGAGCTGTCCTAATATATTAGAAGCATGATCCATGAAAATTGGAAACACGGATTTACAGTAAATTAAGTGGAGAACTGTTACTAGGTAGCATATGGAGGAAGAGGTCAAATAGTTTAGATGTAGGGCATGCTCAAATGGACCTGTTATGTAAGAACAAAGAATACACCAGCTGGCTGGTGATAAGAAATGTTGAAGTGTGGGGCTCTAGCATCATTGGTGCATGAAGTGATGCTTTTAAAAGCCAAGGTTAATGTTAAGAGGTGCTGCTATCATACTGGGCTTTCTAGTGACAATGTGGATGATGAAATCTGAAATAGCAGAGGCCAGGTGGCAGCATTTGAACATCATAAACAAGGTCTAGGTAATGGCTGTATGGCAGAAATGATAGAGTGGCAAGCAGGTCACCTTGATCCCCAGGAATTTGAGCAATGGGCAGCACACCACGGTATTCCTAGCAGCAAAATATATGGACAACCGATGATGATATTGCTTGGCTTATATAACTGAGAATAGTAAAAAAAAAAAAAAAAAAAAATGCAGAAAGCTAAGGATAGTCACCAATGAAGGAAAATCACTATCCATAAGAGTGGTTTTTACTATAAATCTGTGTGGAGGAAGAGTTTCCTCTTACTTTTCTAAGTTCGCTGGCAGGACTAGTAATCACATTAACATGAATAGATTAACAAGAAAAAAATGACCAAACTTCACACATATGTACACATAGATGTTCCATAAAAATATGAAACTCTGGACACTTTGGGCAGCTGAGGCTTGTAAGCCATTGTGGATCTGAGAAGCGGTTATTATGGTTTGGGACATCCAAGGAAAGGAAGGCCCTTCAGTGGAGATGGAGGAGGTGAACGTTTGGTAAATAAGTGTGTGCTGGGCCATCTTTAACAATTGGACACAGAGAGGAATTTGATCAAATGGCTCTTGCCAAGTTCCTCCCTATTAGTTCATAGGAAACTCTAGTTCCTCCCTATTAATTCATAGTAAACTCTAGTTCCTCCCTATTAGTTCATAGTAAAATATAGTTCCTCCCTATTAGTTCATAGGAAACTCTAGTTCCTCCCTATTAGTTCATAGTAAACTCTAGTTATCTATGGTGATAACTCACTTTAGCAAGTTAGGGGGAAGATCAAAGTTTCCTTCTGAGTCTTTATTTTCTTAAGCATAAGATAATCAATATTCTAAAAGACATATTTCAGGGTGGCAAACTCTGCTTCCCCTATCTGTATCAGGAAAGAATCAAAAGCTGTTTCAATCTTCCTAAGAACAGCAGCACACATTCACAGTCTTACCCCAGGGTTATGTGAACTCTTGGTTTCTGTCTCAGTGTAACCCAGATATATTGATTCTGTAGAAAAATACAATGCCAAATATATTGGTAATATGTTATTAATCAGATATAATAAACAAATGGTAGCAATTACTATGAAGATATTGATTCTACCATAGCTAGAAATATTACCAGAAACTGCTGGCCTGTTTGAAACCTGGAATGACCCTTAAAAGGCACAGCTAATGTGCAAGAATGGGTGTAATACCTTGCAGTTTAGACTTTGAATCATTAATTATTATATAGTGCTGTGTTTGTGAGTACATGGATGGGTCTGTGGAAATAGAAGTGGCCCCTCTTATCATCATTGCTAGTTAAGCATTTGAGAAATTTATGTTTTCAAGCTTTAGAACTTTAAGCTTTTAAGGATTTGAAGTTGTGTTCTCAGTACTTCTACAAAGAGAATAAGGGCTTTTATAAGCCGAAATCTTTGGCTCATACCTGGTCAGCTAGAGGTCTTCATGATGGTAGAGTGACAAGCTAAGAAAGAATTTACTATGCTGGCATGATTAATTGACCCTGATTATCATGAGGTGATAAGGTTGCTGCTAAGTAATGGAAACAGGGAAAAGTATGATGCAAATTTAAGAAATTCATTGGGGTTTTCCTTTATACTTCCAGCCTAGTGATAGAAGCACCAATGGGCAATTGCAACAATCATAGCCAGAGAAGACAACAGTGTTAGAGGGGCTCAGACACCTCAACCAGGTTATTTCATTGGGAAATCAACCTAAATGACCAAAGACTAGTGGAGTCTAGAATGGATGATAGAGGACAGAGAGTATACACAGCAATTATAGTCCAGAAACAAGTGCAACAATGATGAGTGTAGCCTGCCCCTCTAACTATATGTATATACTACTGTAATTATATTAATTTACATTTGCAAATATTAGTTTGGAAGAGATTCTGTTACTCCACATTCTTGCTAACATTTAATATTTTTAGACTTCCTGAATTTTGCGATAAACTATGTTGAAAATGGTATTGTACCTACACTATTAATCTGCATTGCCTTAATTTCTTTGTGTGTTTTTTTACTTTATTTTTATTGTGTATACTATTACAGATAAACCGTTCCCCCTTCCCCATTCTGTGCTACCTCCCTCCCACCCTTACCCCTCGTTCCCCCTGGCCATCACCACACTTGTTGTCTGTGTCTATGGGTTAGGCATATATATTCTTTGGCTAATCCCTTCTCCTTCTTTCATCCTGTCTCCCCTCCCCTATCCCTCTGACAGCTGTCAGTCTGTTTCACGTAGCCATGCTCTGATTCTATTTTTCATTGCTTTGATTTCGAAGAGTGTCTGTATGTTTATATGCCATGTGATTTTCCTCTTCCCTGAAAGAGAAAACCTATATATTATTTACATATTTTTATATATGATTAATACCAATCATTTGTTGATTATTCCAAGTCTATTCTCCAGTTCATAACTTTATTTGCACTTACCATGATGTATATCTTAATGAATTGCTGTCATCAATTTTAATATTATAAAATCAAAAGTTTTAGGTCTTATTTTAAAATTGTACCAAACAGCAGGATATTTACTAGGCATTTTACTAAATTTTTTGAAGTATACATTTAAATATTTTAATTCCTAATCCTCTATTTTGAACAGTTTATTCTCACCTATCTGCTATCTTACCTCTGTTACATATTTCAATTCAGTATACATGAGGGCCTTTTTCTGGAAAATGCTTTCTATTTCTCTGGCTTTTTTATATAGTTCTATATCAGTACCACGTTGTTATCATTACTACCATTTCACAATACATCTTGACATTTAACATAATAGACCTTTAACCTTCTTATTCTTCAAAAGGATTGTGGCTATTCTTTTTATATACGATTTAGAATTATCTTATTGAAAGATAAGAATATTTATTGAATTTAAGTACACATCTAAGTAAATCAAGAATAGAAAAGAAAATATAATAGGCTTTTAAACACATAGAACTAAGAGTATGAAAACACAACACATGAAATCTTGTGGGATACAACAAAGCCATAATACTTAATGTTAAAAAAAGAAAGCTACAACACAGAATAGGCAATGCAATATTGAAGAAGAAAAAGTTGGAGGACTGATACTGATGACTGGAACAGTGGGCCAAGGTGTTTTCCTGGGGTTGTGTCTTGAGACGCTGAAAAATGAACTCCACGAACCAGAAGCTTTAAGTTTAAGCAAAAGTGTGGAAAATTTATTACAAGCAGATTCAGACTCCCCAACAGGAAGGGGCCAAAGAATGGGTTGCCAATAAAGCAAGTTGCTCTAGCAGTATATATGTGCTACAAGCCTGTTCTGTATCTATCAATGTCACCACATTGTTCTTGCCCAGCAACAGACCTGAACTTTCTCTGTTTCCATGTGTATGTACTCCTTGTTACTGCAGGCCCTCCCTTGGTTTCCCATGCCTCCTGCTCTGTATCCAAAAACATTTTATTTTTTTTAAGGTTGGTTGGTTTCTGTGATTAGGCTTGCTTCAATTGCCATGTCTGCCCCTGTCTATGTTCTACCTGCCTTTGTTTCCCACTAGACCCCTGCCCTATCAGCCTACGTTTCAAGCTAACTTTTTTCAATACTACTGACTTCAAGACCTAATGTAAAGCTACAGTAGTCAAGACAGTGTAGTATTGGCAAAAGCATGGACACATAGATTACTGGAACAGATAAGGAGCCCAGAAATAGACTCACATGAATACAGTCAATTGATCTTTGACAAAGGGGCTAAGACAATAATTGTTGGGGAGCAGGAGACTTGGTTGGAAAGTTGTAAGGAGGACATTCTGAGAAAAGGGAAGTGTGTGGAAGCCACCTGCACTGTTTATGGGAATTCTGACTTAGGGGAGACTTAGGGGAATATCGAAGTGGTGCCCTTAATTATTCCTTGACCTTTCCAAAAAAAGTCTGTGCATGTGAACAACAGGCTGTTTGTGGGTGTTCACTGGGGACCCCACCTGGGAACCCTCTGGGCCGCATCTGGCTGTTAGTCCCAGGCAATGTAAAACATCTTATGAAAAATCCATGAAAAGAACTCTGACTTATTAAGTCTTATCTGTGTGTTATGCAAGATTTCACGTTGTCAGTCTACTCAGAAAGAAAAAATATGGGAAATAATCATTTAAACCCCCAAGTCTTTTTCCTAGGATGATTAGACCTGTAGAAATGCCCTCCAGCAGGCTGCAGAAATAGCAGTGTGGGGGCCACTCCCATTTTTTTTTTTAAAGTACTTTAACATTAAAGCCACTGGAAGCCAGTGAATTATTTCTGTTACAAAATTTTCCAAGAAAATGCTTTGCATAATAATAATTGGCTTTAAAATCTCAAAGTTGTCAAGGCAAAATAAATAACTAAAATAAAGGGCATATGATAAAGCTTTTTCAGTGGTAATTAAATATGCCTAAACATAGTTTTCCAAAGTCTTTGGTAACTTAAAACGTTGGATTTTGGTAGATTAAATAGTAACAGTTATTAACTATCTAGGTATTTTGAAATAACAGGATACTGAAATATTAATCTGAATTTGTGTCATATGGAGAATCTAGAGGATGGATTTAAGTCTGTTAATGAATAAGTCTTGTATTTTATTTGAAATATCTCTTAAAATGTGAATGTATTGCTAATCTGAGGAATGTTAATTACTTACATGCCACTTAAAATTTAGGTTCTTAAGGGTTAAGAATTCTAACTAATTAAAAAGAAATTATGGTTTTGATGTAATAAAGCATGAGGCATGGAGATGCATTTTGAAGAAAAAGGAAAGTGGATTATAAAGCTGGTTATTTCTGAAAGTTATAAGGTTTCTGAAGAAAGATTTGTGAAAGTTGTGGAAAGTTTGTGACAGTTGTAGAATTTTGTGAAGAGAAATGTCGAAAAGAAATTGTATAAATGACACAGGCCAGTAAGCCAGGACAAGTGGAATAGGGAAATTGAGAAGGTTAAACAGCATTTTGGAGCCATCTAGTAAATCCTATCTGCCCTAAACCAAGGACACTTAAGAGTAAATGATTTGTATTTTGCCTTCCTAACCAGAGGGTATAACCAGATGGTAAATAGCTTATATCAATGTACTCAGGGAGACTGATAGCAGAAATTCAATTAGTGTCATTTGCTGACCACACCCAAGGACAAATGAAGTTAAAAACTTCTTCTTGACCCAGAATTGGCTTTAGATCATTCCAAGCCTTTTGAAATGCCTCAAGTATTTGTTTTCTCTCTCATAAAGAAAAGTTTTCTGTTTAAGGTACATGGGAAGCTTTGTCAAATAATAACCATATTGTGCTTTCATTTATATCTCTAATTGTTATTCTGGAATATTGTATTTTGCAGAAAGAACAAGATTCCATGACATTTGAAAGTATTGCTGATTCTTAAACTTTTTGTTTTTCAGATATAAGGAAGCATTTTTATCCAAGGGAGCATGGATAAGATATGTTGAGTAATCAACTGGCATCTACCACAATCAACTACAATTTTTTTCTCTATTTAACAATTTCTTTTCTTTCAGTCAACTTCTATAGAAATTATACTTTATTTAACTCATATCCTATTTGATTAACTTCTGTAATGTTTTGTTATTTCACACAATAGCAAGATTTTAGAAGATTACAGAAGTATGTCTGAGCTAAGAAGATAACTTAGTCTGAAAGCCCAGATGAGAGACAAGATTAACTGGTTGAATATAATATGCCTTATAAGAGAGCTGTTTTTTTTTTTTTTTTTTTTTTTTTTTTTAGCAAAGGCTGTTAGTAAAGCAGGTATATAAAGTCTGTTGAAATAGAAAGTAGAGTGAAAAGAAGAAAACAATGTAAATAACATGCAGATGAGAGAGACTGGGTACAGTTGAAGGGCACACTTCTAAGGTTTGAGTAAAATGTTGATCATAGTAATTTTCACTGTTTCTTTTTCAAGAATTAGAACCCTATGGTACTATGACAGATCTATACTTTATCAGAAACTCATGGGGCCAGAAGTGCTCTAAATTTCAAATTTTTTCAGATTTTTTAAAAACCAAATACATTTGTTGTTGTTGACACTATTATAGATGCCCCCCATTCCTTCTACTTTGCCCCCTCCACCCATCCACCCATCCCCATCCTTTGTTCTTCACCACATTGTTGTCTGTGTCCATGGGCTGTGCATATACACATACATGTTTTTTGGCTAATCTCTTCCAGTCCTCCTCACCCTCTCCCCTCTGAAAGCTGTTAGTCTATTCCATGGATCCATGCCTCTGGTCCTATTTTGTTCATCATTTTATTATTTTCCAAAGATTACACATATAAGTGAGATCATATTGCATTTGTCTCTTTCTGACTGGCTTATTTTGCTTAGCATAATAATCTCCAGGTGCATCCATGCTGTTGCAAAGAGTAAGAGTTCTTTCTTTTTTACAGCCATATAGTATTCCATTCTGTAAACGTACCATATCTATTTTATCTATTCATCTACTGAAGGGCACTTGGGCTATTTCCAGATTTTGACTATTGTAAATAATGCTGCTATGAAAATAGGGGTGCATATATTTTTCTGATTGGTGTTTCAGGATTCTTAGTATATATTCCCAGAAGTGAGATCCTTGGGTCATAAGGCAGTTCCATTTTTAAGTTTTTGAGGAAACATTCATATTACACCAGCAAAATATAAGCATATCCCCATGTAATGGGCTATTTAAAGACTATAATTAGATTTACTTCAATTTTGGTTTGGTTTTACCTGAGTTCAGCACAGTTCAGGTTGAGCTTCCAAAAGAGCAGGGAGTGGGCCTAAGCTATCAGTCAGACATCCGTAGCATTGCAGCGGAAGTGGGAGAGGCTCCCGCCCCTGCCACTGCCCTCGCCAGCCGTGAGTCTGGCTTCTGGCTGAGCAGCACTCCCCCTGTGGGAGTGCACTGACCACCAGGGGGCAGCTCCTGTGTTGAACGTCTGCTCCCTGGTGGTCAGTGTGTGTCATAGTGACTGGTCCTTCCGCCATTTGGTTGATTTGCATATTACCCTTTTATTATATAGGATAAGTTTTCAAGCATGTAAAATCATAGTGATAATGAAAATTCCTTTTGCAGAGAAAGAATTAAGTGGATTACTTTGTTATATCCTTTAAAATTCCAAAATATTTGAACTATATACAAATTTGTGGTTCAGTCAATTAACACTTGGAAATAAAAGCAAGAATTGTGACAGGAAAATTTTTTATTTCATTTTTCATCAATTGAGTGAAAAGTAGAAATGAGTTCTACCTTCTCTTTAGAAATATTTCATTTAAAAATAAAATGGCTTTCCCAGAAATGAGCAAACAATTGTTTCATGGAATCTAAGATCCAATATCTTATTAATCACATTTGATTATAAATCTTATATGAACCATAAACAGATAATTAAATGAAATTATTTTTAATGGATTAGAAATGTATATAACCTGTACTCCTTTGAAAGTTGCACAGCTTAGATAAGGAGATGTATTTGTTCAGGGAATTGCCAACATTCATTTCATCACTATAAATTTGCTTTGAAGTTTTTCAATACACTTAATAAATATGAGATATTTAAAAAGTGACTTTGGAAACCCCACTCTGATAGTCAATTTACAGGTATGAAACCTGAGCTTGATTTTCTTGGGTAAATATAGGTTTAAGCTATACCAAGTTGGAAAATGGAGCATAATAAATTGCCCAGTTCAGAGGCTTGCTGATAGTTTTAATTTCTTCAAATTATCCTAACTGTCCCCAAACTTTAAAGGATTTATACAGTACATAATATATTTATAATAAAACATATAAAAAGATAAGTGAAAAATAATAACAAGGGAATATATATATTTTTAAATTTCATCACTTCAGTAAAAATAGTCTGAAATAGGATTATAGGTATTAACCTAATAATTCATTCCTATGCCATGGCCAGTGTGTTGTTCTTTCTAATACTACTTCTATCAAAAGACTTTTTCTCAATATGAAATAATGAACTTTTTTTGAATAGATGATTGATGAGCTAGCTATCTAGCTAGATATAGATAGATAGATAGATAGATAGATAGATAGATAGAGGGATTACTATAGTTACATTCTAAACATCAACTGATCTATATGTTACTATAGTTACATTCTAAACATCAACTGATCTATATGTCAAGTCAGCTCTGCAAATTCATATGTATTTATATTGGAGCAAGTATGTAATTATATTAATGCCATAACTCATCAGTAAAGTCATTCTTAAAAACTGACACATTTATTCTTTTAATGCTTCTTGATTATTTAATACATGAATTATTCTAATAAGTAAAAAAATAGAAAGAAGGAAAAATGGGTGATGTCACAATTATAAGCAGCACAGTACCAACTGGTAAAATAGTATTTGAACTGAAATCTGCATTTTCTTCTACTTATGCCTGCATTGAACTCACGCAACCCAGGCACAGGCAGAGATGTCATATGGCACATCTTAATCTAAAAAGGGTGGAGCAAATATGATGTGGAGGGAATAAATACATTTTCTTAATTATTCACAGAGAAGTTGGAAGTACTATTTAGGAGACTAAGATAAGAAATTGGAACTATCCCACTGCACCAATATTGGTTCCAAACCCCAGGAGCTTCTGGGGTGAAATCTGAAACTGGTTCTCTTACAGGAAGGAGAAGGAGAGACTGAAGAGAGAGGCATGCAGCTCCAGATTGGAATGTGGCAGTTTAACAAGCAAGAGAACTTATACTTATATACTCAATAGATGTTATTTTCAACCACTCTGTTAACTCTAATTTTATATTTTATATCTAACATCTTTTTATTTGTATGTATTTCAGCACTACATATTTATATGCATTCATAGCCCACACCAATGTGTGTACATGTGTGTGAGTATGTGTATGTGTGCATTAATTAGCTACAGAAGTCTATGGAAATTTTTTCTATCTTTAAAATTTCTGAATACAGATAGGTAGGTACATAAATAGATAACAAAAATAGATGATAGAATGATCAATCAATTAATAGATAGATATAGAAATAGATAATTTTTCCTATCATTTAAAAATCTTGTAAGATTATATTTTACTCCAATAGCACATTGAAAATTTTACTAACTTTATTTAATGTAACAAATCACAATATTTTCCAATATCTAAAATATTATAATTTGTGGTGATGCTTACTCTTTTTTTTTTTTTTTTTTTTTTTTTTTGTAAACAGTGTCTTCTTAGAAAAAGATTCCTAATAGCAGATGTTACTTTTGGTATTAAATACTACATATTATGTATGAACATGCAAGATTCATGACTTTACAGAGATTGTTCTACAAGTGTTATATTAACTTTGTTTTTTAAATCCTCACCTGAGGACAGGGGGAGAGGAAGAGAGAAAGAGAGAGAGAGAGAGAGAGAGAGAGAGAGAGAGAGAGAGAGAGAGATTAGTTGCCTTCCCGACTGGGGATTGAACCCACAACCCAGGCATGTGCCCTGACCAGAATTGAACCAGCAACCTTTCAGTGTATATGAGGGTGCTCAAGCAGCTGAGCCACTCCAGGGCTATTATATCTTGATCATTTTTCCAATGCTATATATGGTTTCTATTTATTTCACCTGTTTACAAATAATTTATTTGAACTATTATAAAAAAACTATAGTGTTTATTGTGGAAATAGAACTTCATGTGAAGATTATTGATGTCAATAACAATTTAGTTGATAATTATGTTTATTAAATATTTTCATATTATGTGTACTTAGTTGCTTTTAAAATCATTTGTGACTTTTGTATACCTTGAGACCCCAAAAGACTAAGGCAATAAGCTGGGACAAATTTCTGAAAACAGAAAATTAATAAAAAGAAGAAAAATTAAAATTTAAGGGAAGTAGTAGTGAGATTAATTTGATTTTGAACATATTTCCCAAAAATTTTAAAATTTTTTAAAATTAATGTTTTATGTGTTGTAGAGTAATTTGATACTGAAATTTATACAAACACATGCAATTAAAGTGCAGTTAAGTTGCATTTAATGGATGAGTACAATTATATGGTTCTAAAAAGTATATTTCTAATGATTTTTTGGTGTTCATATTCTCTAAAGAATTAGCTCTTTTAAAATTCACCAATAAGTGTAAGGAGTTTTTTTTTTTAATTGTGCCATTTCTGGGAATTTATAGGAGTCCTCATTATTATATCTCTCTTACTTTCTACATTTCACATAAATATACATTCTCATTAATATGCATTTCATGACTATTGCTTGCTGTATTTTATGTTCTAAGCACTTTGTTTCTTCTTGTTTTTGACTGACTACATTTATTTTTAATTTAAATTCTTTACTGTTTAAAGTATCACATATGTCTCCTCCCTCCCCCCCCATTGTTGGCTGACTGCATTTTTAATACACTCCAAAGAAAAATGAAGATTTAAGTAGAAATTAGGTAAAAGGAGAGGTAAAAATGCAGTGGGTTGTGATATTTTGTATTTATTTATATTATTTTTTTTGTAGTAGTATCCTTAATGTTCTCTAGTCCACTTACAATGATGCAAACTCTAGCATGGCAGCAGAAAACAAGCCCTCCCTTCTAAAATATGAGCCAAGGAATGTTTGTACCTGGAGCACATTTGGGGGGAGATTTCTGTTTGTGGTTATGAAGGGAAATTTTCTTTATGATTAGTTTACTCATGTGCTGAATACTATAATGAAAGTATTATAACTGTTCCTGTGGTTTTTGCTCCTATTTGCTAAACAAAGTTAATAATGGTTTTATGGTATCATTCATTATTACAGAACTTTAAACAGTACATGTTTTCCTTCCCATGAGAAAATAGTTTTGATGTTGCAGCTATACAGATACATAGCTATTTCTAAATTGGATCATACAGAAGGAATTGGCTCTACCCCTTTATAATTTTGTGTAAATTATTTAATGTCTCTGAGTTTTATTGTCTTTATTTAGAAAATAGGATACTAATAATAAAACTCATAAAGAGTTTTTGAGATTACTAAATAAGAAAAGGCTTGTGAAATTCTTAGTATAGATCTTGCTGCATAGGATACACTAAAATGTTAATTATCTCTATATATAAAGAGCCAGGGTCCGTAATGACCGAAGACTCGACTAAACACCTGAAGTCAGTGCTGGGTTGCCGTGGTGATGGCAGTCGGTGCTGGCGCAGCGACCCAGCACTGACTGCTGAGGGGTCTACGGATCAGGCCTGGAGAGAGGCCTGCAGAGAGAGAGGCAGGGTCTGATCCGCAGCCTCTGTGGCAGCTTTTGATCAGCTGTTGCCTCTCTCTTTCTCTTCGGGCTTCCCCAGCAGCCGTGCCTCTGTTTCTCTCCAGGCCTCCACAGGGGTGCTAATCAGCTCCACCTCTTTGATGGGGCCCAGAGATAGGCCTGGAGATGCTGATTGGCATAGAAACCGACTAATCAGAACCTAATCTGGGTGAAGTGCCAGGAGCCAATGGCTGCCTAGGAGGTGGAGCTTTTGACACTGTCTGGCATAGAAAGCGACCAATCAGAACCTAATCTGGGTGAAGTGCAAAGGCAGAACTAAGGTGGGGGCTGAGGAGGGGTTTTAAGGGCAACAGCTGTTTTGTGTAAGGTGTAAGAAAGCGGTTCAATTTTTTAATGACCGCTTTGGCACTATAGTGCATATGGCTGGCTATCAGTCCAGATATAGGGTTTATGTGTTTTTGTCTGCCAAAAGCATCTCTTGCTGAAAAAGGCTTTTCCTCCTGATTTAAGCAATCTTATCTTATATAATATATCTATATTAATAAAAGGGTAATATGCTAATTAGACCAGATCTACTGGCCATCTTCCAGACGTCTGACTTCCTTCTGGACAAAGCCATGGTGGTGGAGGCCGAGACAGAGGCTGTTAGGGGCGATCAGGCTGGCAGGGGAGGGCAGTTAGGGACAAGATCAGGCTGGCAGGGGAGGGCAGTTAGGGGCGATGAGGCAGGTAGAGGTACTTAGGGGTAATCAGGCTGGCAGGAGAGGGTACTTAGGAGTGAGATCAGGCCAGCAGGGGAGGGCAGTTGGGGGTTACCAGGCCAGCAGGGGAGGGCACTTGGGGGCGAGATCAGGCCGGTAGGGGAGGGCAGTTAAGCATCAATCAGGCTGGCAGGGGAGTGGTTAGGGGCAATGAGGCAGGCAGGCAGTTGGGAGCCAGCAGCCTGGATTGTGAGAGGGATGTCCAACTGCCAGTTTCCAGCAGTCGGAAATCCCCCTAGGGGTCCCAGATTGGAAAGAGTGCAGTCTGGGCTGAGGGACACCCCCCCCCACAGTGCACAAATTTTGTGCACTGGGCCTCTAGTATGTATAGTATATACTATGCTATTTATAATATATTACATATAACAGCACTTATTATACAAAAACAGTGGACCCTTAAACAACCTAAGGGTAAGGGGCTCTGACCTCCCGCCCAGTCAAAAAGCGACATATAGCGAAAGTATAACTCCACATGTGCATGTTCCCAATGGCAGAGTTAATCTTGAACAATGAGGGTTCAAACTGCACATGTCAATCAATTGAAAAAAAAAATACTCATTTAAGAGGATCCATGACTTCCAATGGTATTTTGTTTTTCAAGGGTCAACTGCAACATATAATTAATGCATGATATATGATTTATAATATATAGTATATGACATCTAATATAAAATGTTAATTATTAACTTCATCATCTTTATTATGACTGTCTTTATATAATGCGGGAGTCATATACTTGGGTCTTTGATTTTGATGAATCCCTTATGAACTGACATGGTCTTTCCCAGTAACTTTTTAAGGAATGTTGATCCAGTAGTGTTCTCTGAAATTGTTTGTCCACTTCATCAGAAGTCCATAAAAATAAACTCTTCTTAGAGAAATTATTTATAATTTTTTTTAAAAAAAGGAAACTAGTCCTTTCTGAAATTCAGACTACTACCCCTACTAGGGAAGAGCTTTCCATAGAACAGAAATAAAACCCTCCTAGACCAGCCGCCATGGCAAAGTGGTTGAATATCGACCAACCTATGAACCAGGAGGTCACGGTTCGATTCCTTGTCAGGGCACATGCCAGGGTTGTAGGCTCAATCCCCAGTAAGAGGCATGCAGGAGGCAGCCAATCAATAATTCTTTCTCATCATTGATGTCTCTCTCTCTTTCTCCCTCCCTCTCCCTTCCTCTCTGAAATCAAAACCTCCTAGATGCTTATGATTAAAGTAACCTAATGAAAGAATCTTGCCATTCTTTATAATCATTCTTTTTATTTTAAGCTAATGGAAATCAGTTCGAAAGAAGGTATTTAAAAACAATTACAGAAAATGTGCATTATTTGTGTTGTGAGCTGTACTTTCAGTATGCAATTTTGTGGTTAATATCATAAAAACACAAAATCTGGAAAAGAACAAACATAATTAGAAATACTTTAGCATCATTTTATTATATTTTATATACCTTTCTGCAGCCTGTATATTGTTATATTTTCTTCTATAATTACTACACATACTAGGCAATGCATTGTGAGAAAGTAATGGTAGTGAAAATATTGATGTTGCACACTTTATCCTTCCTGAAGTGTACTATTAATCAAATTCTAGTCTGCAATATTTCAACTCTCCAGAAGTATGATAGCCACAGTCAAGAATTTTACTATGGGTTATAAAGGGATACTATATAAACTTCTCACTCAAAACCTGTTCCTCAGCAATATATATTTTTGGTACAAGCACTTAAAAAACACTTTTCCTTGTCAGCTGTAACCCCCTCTTCAAGGTTCTGGGTTAAGTACTAAAAGTTGCGGTGATAAAAGCTTAATTCCTGTCACTCTGTGAAAAGCTATTGTCATCACTTGTATTTTTACATTATTTTTAACTCTGAATAAACTGAGTTGTACATCACCAAAAATGTGATTTAATGTTGTTTTATGTTTTACCTGCTCAAACTCACAAGATCATTTTTCGCTTTGGCTTTATAAAATCCAGATAAAACAAAGTGCTATCAGTACTGGGTTAATACATTACTAGTATTTTACTAGGATCAAACAGAACCATAAAGCTTTAGACAAATTATATTTGGGAATAAAGCAATTCAGACTGGCTGTACTTCAGTGCTCTGAAATTTTAACATTTTTTTCTTGAAAGTAATGGTAAGATTTTTTAAATTACTTACTTTATTTTTATTTGGATTGGTGCTCTGCATATTCCTAATTCTCTCATATGCAAGTCTTAAAAGTGGGTGCAAACCTTGTGCTTCTCAGGGAGAAGCTTCAGGATTTGAGTTCCTCCCCAATTGTGGGTCATCGTTCTGGGGGTGGGGTTTATGGTGAGATTGTGTCTCAGCCTTTCCTACTCTCTTCTGTGTGTTTCCCTCGCATTTGCCTGATGTGATGGGTTGCTCCATCAGTTTTTAGTGTGTTTTTATTTTCCCTCCAGAGGATTTGATTATAGTAGTTGATTTGATGTGTCCATGGGAAGAGGTAAGTTCAGGATCTTCCTATATCATCACCTTGAACATGAACCTGCTACGTTTCCCCAATTTTAAAACAAATTGCTACATATTCTAAGATCACATGGTTATACAGACAGCATCTGTTGTTGAAAATGCTGACAACATATAAGCCTTCTTCCCTCCTGTTAAACTCACTCCAGAGACTAAAAGCCTAGGTATTTCACCACAAATTCAATAAAAAAGAAATAAAACTCACACACAACATAAGACACTGTTTTATTTAAAGTTGTCATTATTTTCAAACAAAAATTTATCTCAAATGACTTTTGAGGTTCTCCCAGAAAATTTCATCAATACTTATTCTTGGGTAAAAAGTATAAAATATAGACAGAGTCACAATAGTCTGTGGTATATATTTAAAGACAATTATATATTTTACAATAGAATGAAGCAGGTAGTGCATCAATAATTTTAGTTAGCGGTATGCCATTAACAACAAACATTTCAAGTGGTTTCTTATTAATTTATTTGTAATCAATTAATTATGGAATAGGACTTGATTATCCAAACTCTATTGTTGTTTCTCAGTTTCGAACTAGGATCTTCTGGAAATCCTACTTTAACTTGGAAAAAAATGTTGTGCCTTACTAATAGGTATTTTATGTTAGATTGGCTTTGCATATTCTTTACCAAAGCAATAGGTGAAAAAATTCTATAAAACTGAATTGTCTTTTTCCTACTGAAATAGTTTATATTATAATATTGCCTTGAAAATGGATGGAATTTGGCAAGGTAGTAGGATACAAAATTAATATTCAGAAATTGGTGGCATATTTATATACCAACTATCAGAAAGAGAAACTAAGAAAACAACCTCATTTACTATTGCAACAACAACAACAAAAGAAGGTACCTAGGAATAAATTTTACCAAAGAGGTAAAAGATCTGTACTTGGAAAACTAAAGGACATTGAAGAAAGAAATTGAGGAAGATACAAATAACTGGAATCATATACCACATTAAGGATTGGAAGAATTAACATCATAAAATATCCATACAACCCAAAGCAATCTATAGATTCAAAGTAATGCCTATTAAAATATCATGGCATATTTCACAGCTCTATTCCAAAAATTTATATGGAACCAAAAACAAACAAACCTCAAATAACCTAAGCTCTCTTGAAAAACAAAAAGTTGGAGGGATCACAGTACATGATATCAAACTGTACTACAAGGCCATTGTAATCAAAACAACCTGGTACTGAAATAAGAACTGGCATATAGATCAATGGAATAGAACACAGAGTCCAGAAATCAACCTGTCTTTATGGTCAATTAATATTTGACAAAGGAGGCAAGAACATACAATGAAGAAAAGTCTCTTCAATAGTTGGTGTTGGGAAAATTGGACAGGTACATGCCAAAAAATGAAACTATATCTCCAACTTACAGCATATGTAAGAATAAACTTAAAATGGATAAAAGACTTAAATATAAGTCATGAAACCATAAAAATCCTAGAGGAAAACAGGCAGTAAAATCTCAGACATCTGTGATAGCAATATTTTTACTGATATATCTCATGGAGCAAAGTAAACAAAGGAAAAATAAACAAATGGGACTACATCAAACTAAAAACCTTCTGCACAGCCAAAAGGAACCATCAGCAAATTGAAAAGGGAAATCACTGTATGGGAGAGCATATTTACCGATGATACATATGATAAGAGATTAATTTCCAAAATATATAAAGAACTTATACAATTCCACACCAGGAAGACAAGCAGTCCAATTAAAAAATGGGCAAAGAACCTAAATAGACACTTTTCTAAAGTGGACATACAGAAAGCCAAGAGACATATGAAAAAATGCTCAAAGTCACTAATTATCTGAGATATGCAAATCAAAATGACAATGAGGTACCATCTCACACCTGTCAGAATGGCTATCATCAACAAATCAATAAACAACAAGTGGCGAGGACCTGGAGAAAAGGGAACCCTCGTACACTTCTGGTGGGAATGCAGACTGGTGCAGCCTCTGTGAAAAACAGTATGGAGCTTCCTCAAAAATTAAAAATGAAACTCCCATTTGACCCAGCAATCCCTCTCCTAGGAATATATCCCAAAAAAATCAGAAACACCAATAAGAAAGAACATATGCATTCCTATGATCATAGCAACACAATTTACAATTGCTAAGATTTAAAAATAGTCTAAGTGTCCATCAGCAGATGAGTGGATAAAAAACTATGGTACATCTACACAATGGAATACTACGCTGCTGTAAAAAAGAAAGAACTCTTACCATTTGCAACAGCATGGATGGACCTGGAGAACATTATGCTAAGTGAAATAAGCCAGTCAGAGAAAGATAAGTATCACATTATCTCATTTATTTGTGGAATATAATAAACAACATAAACTGATGAACAAAAATGGATCCAGAGACACAGAATCATTGAACAGATCATCAAACTTCAGAGGGAAAAGAGGGGAGGGGAGGCAGCAGAGGTGGTAGTGCCGGGGTGACAAGAGATTAACCAAAGAACTTGTATGCACAACCAATGGACACAGACAATGGGGGAGTGAAGGCCGGGACTGGGGGGCAGGGGCAGGCTGGGAAAGGACAAGGGGGGAAAGGGGACATATGTAATAGTTTCAACAATAAAGAATTTTTTAAAAATGGGCAAATAACCTGCATATACACTTCTCCAAATAGGACTACAGAAGTCTAATAGACATATGAAAAATTACTCAACATCACTAATTATCAAAGAGAGGCAAATTTAAACCACAATTTAAACCTTACACCTTCCAGAATGGCTACCATCAATAAATCATCAAATGACAAATGCTGGCCAGGATGTGGAGAAAAGGGAAGCTAGTGCACTGCTGATGGGAATGCAGACTGGTGCAGCCACTGTGGAAAAAGTATGGAGTTTTCTCAAGAAATTAAAAATGCAACTCCCATTTGACCCAGTGATCCCTCTTCTAGGAATATATCCTAAGAATCCTGAAACATTAGTCAGAAAAAGTATATGAACCCCTATGTTCATAGCAGGATTATTTACAACTAGATGCCTGTTGCACGAAGAGATTCGTGAAATAGGCCTTCCCTTCCCTTGGCTGTTGGCACCAGTTTTACTCTGGCACCCGGGACCCAGGCCTTTACTCTGGCTGGGCTCTGGCCAGAGCCCCCCCACAGCCGTCAGTCTTCGCGGCTCCGCTGATCCCGGGGCGGTGAGGCCTCCAGGCTCCGCTGAACCCGGCCGTGAGGCCTTGCTGCTTGGCCGGCTTCGGGTACGTTTGGCTTCGCTCCACCACTTGGAGCCTACGTATGCAAATTAACCACCATCTTTGTTGGCGGTTAATTTGCATATCGCCCTGATTAGACAATGGGAAGCATAGCGAAGGTACAGTCAATTTACCCTTTTTGTCTTTTATTAGATAGGATAGCCAATATCTGGAAACAGACAAAGTACCCATCAGTAAATGAGTGGATTAAAAAGCTGTGGTACATTTACACAATGGAATACTATGCAGCCATAAAAACAAGGAAGTCTTACCTTATAGGACAACATGGATGGACTTGGAGATTTTTTGTTAAGTGAAAGAAGCCAGTCAGAGAAAGACAAATACCATGTGGTCTCATTTATATGTGGAATCTAATGAACAAAATAAACTGATTAACAAAATAAAACCAGAGTCATGGATATATGAAACAGACTGAAAGATGGCAGAGACCAGATAAAAAAAAAAAGTGAAAAGATTATCCAAAGAACATATATGCATAACCCATGGACTCAGACAGCAGTGTGGTGATTGCCAGAGGGAAAGGGGTCAGGGGCTTGGTGGAGGTTGGCAAAGGGGAAGGGGGGGGACATATTTAATAGTGTCAACAATAAAAAATAAAGTTATAAGTAAAGAACGCACTTATTTAATTGAAATGAATAAAAGGCATATAGCATTTTTCAGTTTTAAAATGTTATAAAATATTCATTAACTATTTCTTGCAATTATGCTAAGTGAGCATTAAAAATACAAGTATTCAAATGATGCATAAAGATATTGAATAACATAAATTGAAAAAAATATAAATAATTAAACAAAATGAATGATTGTAATGTTTAGTCTGTGGTCTACCATTCTAAAGTTTCACTGTTTACTACAAAACGATGTTGGATTAGAGTAAACCTTTCCTCACATAAAAAAGTAATGATTTATGACATTATTATCTAAATGTTATCTGGATGAATGCCCTATTTCACTGTGAAATTAATTTTTTAGGAGTTTCAAAAAACATTTATTTTTATCTATATAACATATTTGGTCAGCTAGCTATTATTTCTTAGCCTGTTGGCACTGATAACTTGGATCAGTTTGTATTTCAAATCACTCAGGCACTTAATAGCTTATAAATGTTTACACTGGGACCAACATGGAGAAGAAAATAATTTTTGAAGGAAAACATCAGTTTGTATTCCAGTCCTGGACAATACCCAGTAATGTTGGCTTCATTTTTTATTAGTTTCACTCTCTTTGTAGTTGATGCCAACTCCTCATGCAGCCCCCATTTGCATACCAGTCTAGTCTTGGCAAAAATGTCTTTCATATCATCTGTTTTTGTTGGAGAAATAAAAACTATTTAAAAATATAAAATCGCTCATAGATTGTTACAATTTATTCAGTTCTCCCTATATCTATGCCCTCAGATAGCTGCCTCTGATACTGACTCTGACCTTAGCCATACAAATTGCTTTGGTTAATAGAAAAGTGGCAAATATAACACAAGCAGAAACTTGAAAATTGCTTCTGCACTAGATTTGCCAATTCTTGGTGCTATTGAAATATTCCATGCTAGTTGTAGAAACAAAGTCTCAGGTAGCCTGTTCCTTGATGAAAAATAATGATCATATAAGCCCTATAACCCCAACTAATATATAGCTCCAATTGACAGGCACAAGAATGAGGCCATCCTAGATCAACTAGTCCTAGATGACCTGTACTGACCACAGATGTCTGGACAACTCTCACTGAGGTCGGAAGAGCCTGGCTTGCATCAGCAGAACAATCCAGTCAAAAAAGATATTCATGGGAAATGACAAATGGTGTTTGTTTAAGAAATTGGATTTTGGAGTGGTTTGTTATGTAGTTAAAGATAACGAATACGATACAGTTTGTATGGTGAGTCATAAAAAACTTTTACTCATTGGGCCTGTTTTCAAAGTGCCAAAGCAAATGTTTGCCAATAAAGAGAGGAATCTAAGGCTTAAGGCATTTATTTATTTATTTATTTATTTATTTATTTATTTATCTATTTATTCATTTTTGCATAGAATTATGGAAGCCAGGAGGAAATTTTGAAATCTTGTTTTTAATAGACATTAATGGTCAGTATCTAATCTAATAAAAGAGAAACATGAAAACTGACAATACCTCCGCTATGCCCACAAGTCACGCCTACAAGCCAATCAGGAGAGAATATGCAAATTAACCCAACTAAGATGGTGGTGGCCACGGAGCTGGAGTGAGCAGGAGGCTTGGGTTGCCTCCAGCAATGGACGAAGCCAAGTTTCCTGCCTGCCCTGCTGGCCCTGAGCTCTGATCAAGGCTACGAAGTTTCAATTATAGAAGATAAATAAATCCCAGATACCTGCTTCCAGCCCCCGGCTGTGGCTAGCCTGAAAACGGCCTTCAGCCCCTCACCCAGGCTGGCCACATCCCCATGGGTTGAGGGTCCCCACAGGAGGCTTGGCCAGCCTGCAAACAGCCATCAGCCCCTCACCCCGCCTGGCCAGGCACCCCAGTGGGTACCCCCACCCTAAAGGGGGTGTGGCCAGCCTGAAAACGGCCTTCAGCCCCTCACCCAGGCTGGCCAGGCACTCCAGCAGGACCCCCACCCTGGTCAGGGACACCCTTCAGGCCAAACCAGCTAGCCCCCACCTGTGCACCAAGGCTCTATTTACACTAATAAAAGAGAAACATGGTAATTAGCGTACGACCGATACCCTTCCCATTGGCTAATCAGCATATCCTTATGCAAATTAATTGTCAGCCAAGATGGCGGCCGGCGCCAGGCAGCTGGAAGCGAACATGAGGCTTGCTTGCTTCAGTGAAGGAGGAAGCCAACGTTCCCCGCCTGCCTTGCCGGCCTCTGAGCTGGCAGTTTGAAACATTCTAACAAATATAGAAGCTAAACAAAACCCCAGAAACCAGCTTTCAGCCAGCCGGGATCTCAGAACTGGAGTTATACATTGTTTCGATTATAGAACTCAAACAAACCAGATACCTGCTTTCAGCAGCGGAAGCCTCAGAGCTAGAGCCAGAGCTAAAGCTGGCCCAGAATTAAAAAAAAAAGAAAAAGAAAAAAAGGAGCAGTTGGGAGCTTCAGTCAACAACCACCAGCCGGAAAACAGCCCTCAGCCCCTCATCCAGGCTGGCCAGGCACCCCAGTGGGGACCCCCACCCTGATCCAGGACACCCTTCAGGGCAAACCAGCCGGCCCCCAGGCCTCTATCCTATATAGTAAAAGGGTAATATGCCTCCCAGCACCGGGATCAGCGTGACAGGGGGCAGCGCCCAAACCCCCTGATCGCCCTGCGGCTCTGTGTGTGACTGGGCGGGGCCACAACCTCCCTATCTGCCCTGCTCTGTGTGTGACAGGGTGCGGCGTCCCAACCCCCTGATCGGCCCTGCTCTGTGTGTGACAGAAATGCAGCGCCCCAACCCGCCCCCCCCCCGCCACAGGCCCTGCTCTGTGTGTGACAGGG
>NW_005871060.1:11774125-11776916 GCF_000147115.1 Myotis lucifugus
CGGGCTTCTAGTCCTATATAATAAAAGGGTAATATGCAAATTGACCCTAACAGCAGAATGACTGGCAATGACTGGTCACTATGACACATACTGACCACCAGGGGGCAGACGCCCAATGCAGGAGCTGCCCCTGGTGGTCAGTGTGCTCCCAGAGGGGGAGCTCTGCTCAGCCACAATCCAGGATGATGGCTGCCAGCACAGCGGGTGTGGTGGGAGCCTCTCCCGCCTCCTCAGCAGCACTAAGGATGTCCAACTGCAGCTTAGGCCTGCTCCCTGCTGGCAAGTGGACATCCCCCGATGCTCCTGGGCTGCCAAAGGGATGTCTGACTGCCAGCTTAGGCCCGTTCCCCTGGGGAGCGGGCCTAAGCCAGCAGGTGGACATCCCCCAAAGGATCCAGACTGCGAGAGGGCACAGCCCAGGCTGAGGGAGCCCCCTGAGTGCACAAATTTTTGTGCACCGGGCCTCTATATATATTTAAGCACAGCAACTGGAATAATAGAATGGCAGAACGATGGAATGACCGGATTAACTGAATGACCAGAACAACTACAATAACCAGTTGCTATGACACACACTGTGGTGGCCAACTGGCCCTAATAAGGCCATGATCGGCCCTGCCCATGATTGGCCCTCCATCCTGATTGGGGGCAGGGTTGGTCGACCTCTTGCATCCCCTCTCCCCCACCGGCCCAGCCTGATCAGCTCCCATCTGGATAGACTGGCCAGACCCCACCCATGTACGAATTTGTGCACCAGGCCTCTAGTAATAAAATAATGCAATATATTAATGATGCTTAAAATTTATACCTACTCAGGTGATCCCTTAATCCCACTTCTGGATATATATTCAAGAGAATTTAAAACAGTCTCTCAAAGGGGTAAGTGCATTGCAGCACTATTCACAATGGCCAAATACAGAAACAACCCAATTGTTTATTGACCAATAAATAGGTAAAGAAAATATAATATATACTTACAGTGGAATATTATTCTGACTTTAAAAAGAAGGAAATCCTGCTATATGTGACAACATGGAAGAACGTAGATGACATTAAGCTAAGTGAAATAAGGCAGTCACAGAAGGACAAATTCTGCATGAGTCCACTTTGGTGAGGTACCTAAATGTGTCAAACTCATAGAATAGAGAACAGAATGGTGATTGTCAGGAGCTAGAGTAAGGTGAAATGGGAAGTTGCCATTCAATTGATATGATTTAGTTTTTCAAAATGAATTAGTTCTAGAAATTTACATATAGCATACCTATAGTTAACAATATTGCATTGTTAAGACGGTAAATGTCATATTAAGTAGACCTACCACAAAAAAACAAAACAAACAAACAAACAAGCAAAAAACCCACAAGGATACTTTTAGAATAATGGATATGGCTAATACCTTGATAGTAGTAATAGTAACACAGGTATATGCATATTTCTGACATCATCAAATTGTATATATTAAATATGTACAATTTTGAATGTCAGTTATACCTCAATAAAGTTGTCATTGTTTTAAATACAAACCCTATGGACAAAATTGCACTTTTCCCCAACTCTTCTTTCATATATCTTTGACAATCTATTCTTAAAACATAATCACAATATATGGTTAGTAAAATGGCTATAGAGGAAATATATTAATGAATTTAAAAATTCAACAGCATGGATGGACCTGGAGAGCATTACGCTAAGTGAAATAAGCCAGTCAGAGAAAGACAAGTACCATATGATTTCACTCATATGTGGAATCTAATGACCAAAAGAAACTAACACAAAATAGAAATAGATTCATATCCATGTAATCAAGTATTTTATTACTTGTCTTAAAATTTCACATGCCTCATTTTTCCTTTGGTACTCTCACAGTATCTTGCAGACATACCTGTTATATACTTCCAACATTATAATGCAACTAGAGGCCCGGTGCACAAAAATTTGTGCACTGGGGGGGGGTCCCTCAGCCTGGCCTGTGTCCCCTCGAAGTCTGGGACCCCTCAGGGGATGACCACCTGCTGGCTTAGGCCTGCTCCCCGGGGATTGGGCTTAAGCTGGCAGTCAGACATCCCTCTGGCAGCCCGGCAGCCCTTGGGGGATGTCCACTTGCCAGCGGGAGAAGGCCTAAGCTGCAGTCGGACATCCTTAGCGCTGCTGAGGAGGCGGGAGAGGCTCCCACCACCACCGCTGTACTGGCAGCTGTCAGCCTGGCTTGTGGCTGAGCAGAGCTCCCCCTCTGGGAGCACACTGACCAACAGGGGTGAGCTCCTGCATTGAGCATCTTCCCCCTGGTGGTCAGTGTGTGTCATAGTGACCAGTCATTCCCAGTTGTTCTGCTGTTAGGGTCTATTTGCATATTACCCTTTTATTATATAGGACTAGAGGCCCAGTGCACGACATTCGTGCACGGGGGGTGGGAGTGTCCTCAGCCCGGCCTGCGCCCTCTCACAGTACGGGACCCCCAAGTGGTCCTTAGCGCTGCCACGGAGGCAGGAGAGGCTCCTGCCACCACCACTGCACTCACCAGCCTTGAGCCTGGCTTCTGGCTGAGCAGCGCTTCCCCTGTAGGAGTGCACTGACCACCAAGGGGCAGTTCCTGCATTGAGCGTCTGCCCCCTGGTGGTCAGTGTGTCTCATAGCGACCAGTCGTTCCTCTGGTCGATTTGCATATTAGCCTTTTATTATATAGAATAGAGGCCTGGTGCACGGGTGGGGCCAGCTGCTTTGTCCTGAGGGTGTCCCAGATCAGGGTGGGGTCCCGCTGGGTGCTGCTAGCCTGGGTGAGTGGCTGATGGCT
>NW_005871060.1:11777016-11876806 GCF_000147115.1 Myotis lucifugus
CAAGCCCCCCAGCAGGGACCCACACCCCATGAGAGTGTGGCCAGCCTGGGTGAGAGACTGATGGCTGTTTGCAGGCTGGCCACAGCCCCTTCAGGGTGGGGGTCCCCACTGGGTGCCTGGCCAGCCTGGTGAGAGGCTGAGGGCCGTTTTCAGGCTGACCCCACCCTCTTCAGTGTGGGTGGTCCTGCTGGGGTGCCTGGCCAGTCTGGGTGAGGGGCTGATGGCTGTTTGTAGGCTGGCCACAGCCCCTTCAGGGTAGGGGTCCCCACTGGGGTGGAGTGCCTGGCCAGCCTGGTGAGAGGCTGAGGGCAGTTTTCAGGCTTGCCCCACCCTCTTCAGGATGGGTGGTCCTGCTGGGGTGCCTGGCCAGTCTGGTTGAGAGGCTGATGGCTGTTTGCAGGCTGGCCAAGCCCCCGAGCGGGGACCCTCACCCCATGAGGGTGTGGCCATAGTGGGTGAAGGGCTGATGGCTGTTTGTAGGCTGGCCAGGGCCCCCAGCCACCCAAGCTCCTGGTGGAGGCTGGCTTGAAGCAGGTATCTGGGATTTATTTTTCTTCTATAATTGAAACTTTGTTTCCTTGTGCGGAGGCCATAACCCGCTAGGGCAGGTGGGAAGCTTGGCTTCCTCCATCGCCGGGGCAACCAATCCTCCTGCTTGCTCCAGCTCCGTGGCTGCCAGCCGCCATCTTGGTTGGGTTAATTTGCATATAGTTCCTCTGACTGGATGGTGGGTGTGGCTTGGGCATAGCAAAGGGTCGGTCAATTTGCATGTTTCTCTTTTATTAGATTAGATGATTCAGTTAATGTTTGTACTTTTTTTAAAATATATTTTTATTGATTTTTTACAGAGAGAAAGGGAGAGGGATAGAGAGTTAGAAACGTCAATGAGAGAGAAACATCAATCAGCTGCCTCCTGCACACCCCCGGCTGGAGATGTACCCACAACCAAGGTACATGACCTTGACCAGAATCGAACCTGGGACCCTTCAGTCTGCAGGCCGACGCTCCATACACTGAGCCAAACCAGTTAGGGCTTATGTTTGTTCTTTTTATTTATTTTTTCACTGTGACTTCCTCGAGGATCAGATCTGTTTCCTGTTAATCTTTTTTTCCTAAGCATCTGACACAGGAATCATAATCAGTGATGCTCTGAAAAAGACTGCTCAATGAATTAATGTGCCCTGTCAGTTTTTTAATACTAAAAAATATATACATTCTGCTATACAGTAGTCCCTTTTATCTTGAGGGATATGTTCCAAGACCCCAGTAGATGCATGAAACCATGGATACTGCTAACATATGTACATATATACTATATATTTTTCTCCTGTACATACATACCTCTGATACAGTTGAATTTATAAAGTAGGCAATTTCATGGATAGAAGATTTGTTCTTACCGTAGATCTTAGCAAACCGAGCATATTTTTTTTTCTTTCCTCATTAAGTCAAGGACTTTCACCTTTTCACTTAAAGGAAACACTTTACAGCTCCTCTTTGGCATATCTGAATTGCCAGCATCACTATCTTGTGCTTTGGGGTTATTAGTAATTAAAATAAAGGTTACTTGAACATGAGCAATGTGAAACCATGACAGTCCATCTGATAACCCAGATGACTACTGAGTGACTATCAAGCGGGTAGTGTATACAGTCTGGATACACTGTACACAAGGACGATTCATGTCCAGCTGAACAGAGCAGGGCTGCACAAAATTTCATCATGTTACTCAGAATGGCATGCAATTTAAAATTTATGAACTGTTTATTTCTGAAATTTTCTATTTAATATTTTCAGACTGCAGTTGACCGCACATAACTGAAACTGAGGAGAGTGAAACTGCAGATAAGGGAGACTATTGTATTTCCACCTTAATAGTATAATATATTTCCTAAAGCTTCCCATCTCCATCTGAGAGCCAACATTTAGTCTAGCCTACTCTGTTTAAGGCGGGAGGTGAGGATGTAGTTGAAAGGAGCAGATACAGATTAAAAAATAAGGAAGTAGATGACAATAAAAGAAATGGCAAGGCATTCCAAACTAATAGCATCAGGGTATTGCCTTATAAATATGCAGGAAGAGAAAAATATCAAAAATTTTAGATTTTATGGGCCTGTTGATTATTACGGCATACATAATAAGATTAGCAGGTTTTCATACTGAGTGTTTTTACTCTAACTAAAATTTTAAAACAGTTTATGGAAGAAATTAATATTTTAGATAAACTAATATAGTGTAATTAGAATGAAGACTTCATCCAAATAATTGCAGCATTACTATATCTATTCTAAAATATTTCCAATACATAATTCTCAAAAAGTTGATAACCATGTGAAATTCTCATGAATCATTAGTTAATATTCATGAAATATTCCTTGATCTAACTTTATAAGTTTTCATTGAAATGCACAAATTAATGTGCTTATTCATGGAAAGACTATCATATCTATAAATATAAAGGTCACCTTTTATGTACATGTGACTATTTAAAAAGTAAATTTTTATAAACTTGAATGCTTTAGCCATCCAAAATAAATGTATTTTACTATGTTAATTTTATGAATATTTGCAAATAATTTAGATGACACTTATTTGTGCCACAAAATATACAATTTAATGAAAAAAATGGACATTTGAGCCATTTGCATTCTGTAGAATTATTCAATTCATAGAAGCTTAAGCCAATGTATTTAAGGGGATCTTGATAGAAGGGACATCTGTTACAGTAAAAAAGAAAAAAGAAATAATAAGTTTGGTGGCCAAGAAAAATAGTGTCCTAAGTTTTTGTTGATCTCCTTTAACTTTTGTTTTTTTTCTGTGTATTTAGTGATGGCTCTTAATTACTTCCCTATTTCTATGATTAGTGCTTCTCTTCACTTTGCACTTTCTTCTCCTGCACTAGGAAAAGCATCTATTAGAAGCTTTCTGTATTTCCTTCTCAAGTTCCACATACTAGAATTAATAAACACCACACAAAATATATCACATATATTGTACTTTTTCTAGTTTATATTTGATCACATAAATTTAGTGTCCTTTTCGAAACTTATAAACAGCATAATATAATTATTGTTAAGTAAAACAGTTACATAAATTTATTTCAAATCAATGAGTGTTTATGGAGGATCTACCCTGGGTAAAGAATTGTATTAGCTTCTGGGTAGTAAACATTCTGTGATGTTTTTAAAAGTCAATGGTTTAGCCAGGCCAGTGTGGCTCAGTGGTTGAGTGTTGACCTATGAACCAGGAGGTCATGATTTGATTCCTGGTCAGGGGACATGCCTAGGTTGTAGGCTCCAACCCCAGGAGGGGGCATGCAGGAGGCAGCTGATCAATGATTCTCTCTTATCATTGATGTTTCTCTCTCTCTCTCTCTCTCTCTCTCTCTCTCTCTCTCTCTCTCGCTCTTTCTCCATCCTTCTCTCTGAAAGAAACATTAAAAAAAAAAGTCAGTGGTTTAGTGGGAAAAGGTAGTTTGCATTTTGTAGGAAATATGAAGTTGTAAATTTTACATAATTAATTGTATCTTAATAAATCTTTAGGAGAGTGCTTCTTTCTTCAGGACAGATTGAGCAAAAAGGCTTCTTGTGGCCACAAGACTTCCTGCTAGAGTAAAGGAGAAGAGCGGGTACCTTGTTTTCTACTTCAGTTAAAATGCCCTGAACCATCAGTGCAGGGCTACTTAGGTTAGAGGCAAAAGCCACTATCGTTTTTGAATTTTGACATGTGCTCTATAATGTACACATCTTACATTTATGTCCTTTCAGCTGGAAACAATTGTTTTCCTGTCAAAATGCTTCAGAAAGATTCATTGTTTACTTTCCAGAGAAGACTGAAACTTGACCTTGGGCTATCAGTTCTTAGGCAGTTCTGCTATAAGGATCACAAGATAAATGTCTCTGCCATCTCTCAGTTCCAATGTCTAGCAGATATCTCCTGCTCTTTGGTCTCTATTGGAAGAACAAAAACTAAAAACAAAACCTTTAATTCAACAATGTTGAAAGCATGGCCAAGTTCTTATAAAGTATCCTTGTTCATTTTAAAATTCCAAACAGAAAATTTCCATTTCATTAAAAGAGACAAGTGGAAGTGTGGGAAAGCAACCAGAAGCATTAATGAGATTTTATATCATGAACATATTGTTCCTTTTATCAAAGAAGGTACAATTAGGAATTAACTCATCAATCACAAAATCAAGTTCAGAGATCCCATGTGCATGTAACTTTGTAAGACTACAAAAAAGCAATCCATAGACTAAATATATATATAAATATATATATATATATATATATATATATATATATATATATATATATATATCATTGATTTCAGAGAGGGAGAGGGAGAAAGAGACAAACATCAATGATGAGAATCATTGATTAGCTGCCTCTTGCATGCCCCCTACTGGAATCAAGCCCACAACCTGGGCTTACATATGCAAATTTACTGCCATCTTTGTTGGCAGTTAATTTGCATATCTCCCTAATTAGCCAATGGGAAGTGTAGCGGAGGTACGGTTAATTACCCTTTTTGTCTTTTATTAGATAGGATTATTAAATTAATTAGTTTCACACACATTCTTTTACATGTTAGGGGAATATCAATTTTAGTGGAATGTTTTATATAATCATGTTCACTTCAACACACATTTTTGTAATTGCTCCTTGAGTCATTTCTATGATGTCTATGTTAAACTGTTAGTCAGATAATTCTAACATCTCTGTCATCTCCGTGTTGGCATTTATTGACTTTTTTTTTTACTGATTTTCTTAATTAAATACGAGATCATCCTGGTTCTTGTTATGATGAGTTTCTTTTGATTAAAACCTGAAAATTTGGGGCATAATGTTAAAATAGTTTAGATCTAATTTAAACTTTCTGCTTCTGCTGGCTTCTCTGACATTGTTCTTCACTGGGGTGGGAAGCACTCCTTGGTCATGACTAGGATCAGATAAAAGCCCAAATTTTCCACTTGGCTTCCAATGAGCCCGAGAAGAAAGGTTCTTAAATACTCTCATGTCAGGGTGAGAGTCCCACAACCTCTAGGATTCCACTGACTTGGCCCTGGTTGAGAGCAATAGGATTGCCTCCCTGCTGCTGCCTGTGGCCTCTACTGACACCTACTGGCTGGTGGTGAACGTTCTCTCTAATAGGCCTCTGATACCACCACAGCAAGGAGGGAAAAGCCCTCAGGAGAGCTTGGGCTAGTATCCCCATCCATTACTGCTGGTGGGCAGGCCGAGGCTTTCATGCTGTTATCTTTACTGTCACCACAACTGGAGTCTCATTACCATCTAGAGCAGTGATGACGAACCTTTTGAGCTCGGCGTGTCAGCATTTTGAAAAACCCTAACTTAACTCTGGTGCTGTGTCACATATGGAAATTTTTTGATATTTGCAACCATAGTAAAACAAAGACTTATATTTTTGATATTTATTTTATATATTTAAATGCCATTTAACAAAGAAAAATCAACCAAAAAAATGAGTTCGCGTGTCACCTCTGACACGCGTGTCACCTCTGACACGCGTGTCATAGGTTCGCCATCACTGATTTAGAGGGATGAAAGTTCTGGCTCCCTACTTGTCCTTCTCTGACACATTAAAGGCAAGTTCAACTGTAGCACAGTTTGAGGCATCTTGGTGAAGTTAGAAATCTTGACTCCCTGTTCAGATTTTGCTGCCATCGATATGGGTGGGGCCGTAGATGTTGCTGTTTTGTTTGTTTGCAGTAGAGTGGGTATTTTCTCAAAGTTCTATGTCTTCCTAGGCTTCCCCTTTTTTGACCTTTTGACTAGAGAAATCCTTGACTAGTTGGGTCTTATTTTTTTATTGTGCCTATTGAAAATTCTGGGTTACCAACTTCTCCATCACCTATCTTGGATACATAAGGCAAAAAGAGAATCCAGGAACTTATAACTGTGTCATACTTTGGGTCCTGAGGTCCCTACCAGGCTGCCTTCTTCCCTACACCTTTAAGAGTTTTCTAATATTTGTTTTATATGCAATGTTCAGGACTTTTAGGTATACTTACTGGGAGGAAGAGGGAAAAGTATGTATACTCCATATTCCTGGAAGCACAAGTCTTCTTCATTTATTTTATTAGTTCTCATCCTCTTGTCCTACTTCTCTGTGTGTTTTAAGAATAATAATATGAGATTGTATAATTTGTATTAGGTACATCATAATACACTCTAGGATGAGTCAAGAGTAGTCCATATTAACCATTCAATGTAGTACTTCACAGTTGGACACTTATATAAGTCCACTGGATGACTAAGAGCCATTTATTTACTTATTTATTTATTGGAATATAAAGTAATGGGGACAGTAGTAAGAAAAGGCTTCATGGAAAAAGTCCTCAGCTGTGTTTAGTATTTTGGTAGTTTTGATGAATTTTCATAGAATTTTATTTTAATGTCATATAATATTACATTCTAATTCCTATAAACTACATTAAATGATAACCAATGTGTAGCAAAGGAAAATGTGTAAAATATTCATAATCAGAAAATACTATTTAATTATTTTAATCATAAATAAAAATATCCCTAACCTGGCTTCCTGAACTGATAACTCTAGAATTGTGAGGGGAAACCAAATATATATGACAAGATGAATATGGGATACAAATACATGAACCATGTCATGCCAAGTGTAAATCATTTATCGTTAAAGATGGGATTGCAGTCAAGCTTCACCTCTTGCAATCTCAGGTAAGTCAGGGCACTTAGCCTGTCTGACCTTTATAAAGGTAACTTCCTTGAGATATTGCTGTAAAGATTTCAAGTGGTACTTTAGCTGTGTGTGTGGTTGGTGACATTTGTGGGGGCCTCTTAGTTCTGGGAGCAGTGTGTTTAAATTGCTCATTTACTTATCCCTAGTCCACAATCTCAGAAAATGAGCTATGCTTTTTGTCATTTTATCACCATTAACTACCTCCATGAGTGAGGACTGGATTAATTAAATAAATGCTATGGGTCTCAAGTAATTTGTTAATCATCCTTAAGTATTGCTGGAATCAAGAAAATAATTTTGTAGGTTTTTGGGTTTTTTTTTTTTTAGAAATCTCCTTATCTTCAATGTCTATATAATATCACAGTGTTTGGGGTTTAATCTTTGTGACATATCCACATGTATTGGCTATCTCCAAAAAGGAACATGACCTCTATATTTGTGATATTTGCTGTCTGACCTATTTTAACAGCAAGTTCAACTAATGAACATTAGGCAGAAATCACTATCTTTGCACAATTATCAAATGAACAAATAAAAGTTTTATCATCTTAGCCCTTATATTGAAAAATGGTTTGTATTATGCTTCTCAAAAACGATAAAAATTTTTGCAAATTGTAGCTTTGTTCTAGAACCCATACAATTTGCACTATATGTAAGTATGGCTCAATTTATGTTTTAGATATTTTCTTTGAAAATAATGTGGGTTTTTAAAATCTGTGTGTACTTATTGTTAAAAAATACTTTAGTAACTTTAGACATTTTTCCAGTTGGAAGAATGTAAGTAGAAAAAGAAATTTTCTACAATATATGCAATCATGTCTTACAAGAAAGTTTACACAGACCTTTGTGACTTCAAAAAAACCTTAAAATACATTATTAACATCTATTTGTTTATTTCAAAGAAATTACAAGAGGAATTTTTAGCATAATGTACCTGCTTAAACTGATAGAAACCTGAATCTAGAAGCTTATCAAATTATTTTCAATGAAGGGATAATAATGTTCTTGCCTTAATTTTTTTTTATTCCCACATACTATATATATAAATATATTGCTTTTTTTAAAAATTTTGTTTTATTGCTTAAAGTATTACAAAGAGTATTACATATGTCTCTCTTTTTTTCTCTCCTTGACCTTCCCCTGGCCTCCCCTACCCGCCCCCCCCCCCTGTCCATTGGTTATGCTTATATGCATGAATACAAGTCCTTCGGTTGATCTCTTACCCCCTTGCCCCAACCCTCCCCAGACTTCCCGCTGTAGTTTGACAGTCTGTTCGATGTTGCTCTGCCTCTGTATCTATTTTTGTTCATCAGTTTATAATGGTCTTAATTATCCATAAATGGGTGAGATCATGTGGTATTTTTCTTTCATTGACTGGCGTTTGCCTTAATTTTTTATAAAATGATTCTAACATTACATTTTGGACATATATAAGCTTTATTATCTTTTGCTATGTATGTGGACTATATAATTTAAAACTGCAAATTATATTGAAAAGATAAATGGAATAAATAAGAAAACTTCTGTTTCAGTGCTAGCTATGCCTGTAGACTAGTGTTTTTTGTTTGTTTTGTTTTTTATCTTAGACTAATCTTATTTTTACCAGCTTTATTAAGGTATAATTAATATGCAACAAAAAACAAACAAAAAATCACTACATATGTCCTCTATAAAATGAAGGGTTTTTGCTCACTCAATAAATATAGGCACACATTTTCAAAATGTTTTCTAACTCTAAATTATAACGTTCAATGAAGAAATAAATCATACTTTTTGATATTAATCATAATAAATATGTTCCAAATCAATGTAAACAGGATATATATCTGCAAGCATTGATTTACGGTAATTTCTCTCTCCAGAACATATTCCCAGCTTTCAAAGATATTAATGACAATTGCCCCCAGAAGACAGATTACAAATATTTTGTTTCAAGCAATAAATTCATGTGATATTGAGACTGATACCTAAAAATCATGAACGCATAGAGAAAGTATAAATGGAGGTGCAGAGTAATTAAGTCATATCTCTAACACATTCCGTCGTGTGGAGGCAGTTACAGACTGTACTATCAGAACACAGCACATTTACAGCAATACCAGTGCACCATTTATGATGAAATCCAGTGTGACTGACAGTGCCAACCTTATTAGAAACAAGGTGACTTTTTTAAAAATGCATATTTGTCTGGTGTAACAAGGATATTTGTTTTGTTGCCAGGATCAAGGTACGTTTTCTTTTTTCCATTGTGGTTTTTGCTAATGTATCTTACTTTGGTGATTATCTTAAGTACTTTGCCATGTGCTGCCTTGTTAAACATTTTTAATTAACTGTCTAAAAACCTTGCTGGAATAATATATTAATAGCTCATCGAAAGAAATTAATATATTCAGTGCCTCTACAATACCTATTATACCTTAACAAGTGCTCCTTGGCAATTTATTGAAAATTAATTATCTTGCCAAAAGAATGCAAAAAAGTCAAATAGAAGACTAATTGAAATCCTTATAACCTTCTTGTATAAATATACATATGATTGGCTAAGGAGAACAACTTGTAAACTGATTAATTACCAGGTCAATAATTCTTTATATTTATAATATCAAATAAGACATCAACTGTTATCAAAAAGATACGTGGAATATGCATTAAATCCTAGTTTTCTGAGTACTTTATATTTTCTTGATATATTTTTCAGTTAACTTTGTTTATACATAAAATATTCTATTACTATCATTGTCTATATTAAAAAGTTTGAATTAGGTGAAATTCTTTTACAGTGACCTATCATTTTTCACTTTTCTGAAATCCTTTCTCTCTTATACCCCCCATAGTTATCATCATATGTTCTCACCTTTCTTTGTTCCATTAAAATATGTATGCTTGCATCATATTATGGTTTTCTGAAAGGTTGATATTGCATCCTTTGACATGCGTACAGTACTTAAGTAGTCTAGTTACTACATTTGTTATAACTTAATGCCTAAATGAAATTTAAATACATATCTTTTTTTAGATAACACTTATAGACTAATGCTAAAATTGTTGATTGGAACAACTGTTAGGCCTGTGAAAAAGATGTTTCAAATACGAAGGCCCCAACATCTTCCTCAATAAAAAACAAATAAACAAACAAACACCAAACCCTCCTCCCCCCAAAACACACTAGCCTTTATTAAATCTATCCTGATGTGACAAGCCCTAGGCTAAGTGCTTTAGAAGAAGAAAAAGTCAATTATTCTTCATGTAACACCTATAGGATTTATCCTACTATTAATAAACTAGAGGCCTGGTGCATGAAATTCATGCTGGGGTCCCTCAGCCCAGCCTGCCCCCTCTCACAGTCTGGGAGCCCTCAGGGGATGTCCTACTGACAGCTTAGGCCTGCTCCCCATGGCCGGTCTGGCTGCGGAGACTCAGAGCAGGCACCTCGTGTGTATGTGTGTGTGTGTATGTGTATGTGTGTGTATATGTGTGTGTGTGTGTGTGTGTGTGTGTGTCCGCTGGAGGCCTGCCCCCAGCCACATTGGAGGCTCAGAGCAGGTGCCCCGTGTGTGTGTGTGTGTGTGTGTGTGTGTGTCCGCTGGGAGAGGGCCACGTGGCCAGGCCAGGCCCTGAGTAGTACCATCACTGCTGCCACTGTCATTAGCGTCTGGGATGCAGGCCTCGTTGAAAAGACTGAACCACACCCAGGCCTCTCTGAGCCTGAGTTTGTTCATCTGGGAGTTGAAGCAGGAGGGGCCGGGACCTGCACTCTAGGCCCTTCACAGAGACATCTTTTTTGCCCTCAGTCCTCTTTCCCTTTCCAGGCCTGAGGACAGCAGTGTTCTTGTTTTTTTTTGTGTGTGTTTTTTTAAGAAGGTGGAGATTTCTAGAAAAGACAAAATTACAGAGACAGAAAGCAGACCTGTGGTTGCCTGGGGCTGGGGCTGGGGTGGGGTTGACTGCAGATGGGAAAATAGCGTGATGGAAGCTTGAAAACAGTTTGTGTCGGTGGTTGAGCTGCTGTGGAAATTCACACATCAAACAATATGCCTGTTGTGGGTGAGTTGTATGGCATGTAAGTGCCTCTTTGAAAAAGCTGTGTAAAGGTGTACATCTAAAAGGGAACCCTCTTAAAACCACAGTTGGTGAGGGATTACCACCTTCTAGGAACTTGATAGAAAGTGTTCAGTCAATGGTTGTGAACTTGAAGAAGCGTGGAGAGGGTGCTGAATTGGAAGCCTTTATGTGAACTGGGCAGTTCTAAACTCTGGGTTTGTTTCCACATCTGTGACATCCTGAGTTGATGCCCTCAGAGGGGTGAGAGGTGCCAGGGACGGCCCCTGCAGTGGCTGCCCTGCCCCGCGCTCTGTGCTGCAGATCCTCGGGCTGTCCCAGGGCCGCTGTGCCTTTGCCACAGAGCACCTCTGCCTTCCTGAAATCCTTTGTGCGGAGAACTTCCTCCCGCCAGCCCCTGGAGCAAACACACAGCGGGAACAGTTGGAAAATCCAGATTAGCCTGGCCTCGTTTCCCCCACCCCTGGCTCCTTCCCTTGACTGGGACCAGAGAAGCAACCAGGAGACTGCCCCAGAGAAAACCCCAGACCAAGGGGCCCAAGCAACTCCTGGGCACTGGTACACGTGGCAGGCTAGGCTTTCCTCTCCCCTCGCAGCCCTGTCAGGTGACCGCAGCCATGTAGGCTCAGAGCAGGTGCCTCGTGTGTGTGCGTGTGTGTGTGTGTGTGTGTGTGTGTGTGTGTCTGCTGGGGGCCTGCCCCCAGCTGTGTCTGAGGCTGGGAATAGGTGCCTCTCTGTGTTGATCCCTCAGGCTCTAGGATGCGCCTGCGTGTTGTTCTCTCAGGCTCAGAGCTGTGTCCAGCCCCTCCTCCTGAGCTGGTTGTGACCGTTACGGAGTCTCGACCTCATTTGCATATTACTGCTTTACATATATATATATATATATACAAACAGATAGGGGATGATAGATATAGAATTAATAAGTGCAGAAATTCAGCCTTAGAGAAGTTAATTAAATCACTCAGGGTCACTTGTTAGTGAATGATAGTTTTGGGATTTCAACCTGTGTACTCAGTGTACAAAGATAAAGTACTTAATCACTTTCAATCAAGTTAAACTGTGTTGAAAGCTACTTAAGCTGCCTAAGTATAGAAACAGCCTTGCTTCCTGATGGCTAATAGACTGATAGAGTTAAGCAGAAATTAAATATTGTTCAAATAGTTACCTGTGGATAACATTTCAAATTTTGTCTTTATGGGTTCTTCCTTTCATTCCAATGATTGTCTACACGAAGTTAAATACCTTTTAAACTAAACCAGAAACATTCCATAGGAAAATTGGTGGTTAGAAACTCTTTACAAGTTGATAGGAAAATATATTTATAAAAAGTAAATAAACAGAGTAAGATCAGCTTGGGTACTCATGCCTATATTCACAAGTGTATCCACTGTGAGAGGTTATTTTGATGTTATGTAAACCTGTCATTAAACAATGCATATGCTGTATAGCAGTTTGCCTTCTTCAAAGGAATGTGTGTATACATTTGATACTTTATTTTTTTTAATGTATTTTGATTGATTTCAGAGAGGGAAGGAGAGGGAGCGAGAGAGAGGGAGATAGAAACATCAATGTTGAGGGAGAATCATTGATAAACTGCCTCCTGCACATCCCACACTGGGGATTGAGCCTGCAACCCGGGCATGTGACCTGACCAGGAATCAAACTGTGACCTCCTGGTTCATAGGTTGACACTCAACCATTGAACCATGCCAGCCAGGCTACATTTGATGCTTTAAATGTCTGTTTATCTTTCATATAATCCTCATAAATCTTTAATAATAAATGTTTAATGTACTTTCTGTTGCTATTTTCATACTCTAGTAGAAAGGAATATTTTGAAATGAAAACTATTTACACAAATATATTAGATTGCATACAAATTTATTTCTATTTATATATCTATATAAAGTTATGAATTGCATTACCTAGCACCTTGTTAGGTACTTGAAAAAAAAGACATAGTCACAGGAACATATTTAATGCATAAATGTGTGAAATAATAAGGTAATTATGCTTTTGATATTTGTTAGAGTTAAGTGGAACAAAATTCCACTCTAGGTAGTTTATTTATTTACTAGAGGCTCGGTGTATGAATTCATACATGGGTGGGGTCCCTCAGGGTGGCCTGTAGGGTGGCCTGCCACCACCCCCTGACCTGCTCCACCATCCCGTCTGTGGGGCGATTGATCAGGGCCAGGCCACTCACCCAGCTCCCTCAGCACCTGGGACCTGGGTGGCAGCCCTACCCCCCGCCACCACTGCTGGTCGCAGTCTGTGGGGCAATCAGCAGGGCGATTGCCCCCGCTTGCACCGACCTTGGCCTGGTGCCCCCTGCTCACCTGTTCCACCATCCCGCTGCGGTCCCGCACTCATCAGGACCCAATTGTGGCCGGCAGCACCTCTACTGCCACCTGCTGCCAGCACTGCATAGCCAATGCCCACCATGCTCCACGCCACCCCCTGGTGGTCAGTGCACATCATAGCAAGAGGTCATAACAAGTGGTCGAACTCCTGGATGAGGGGACAATTTGCATATTAGGTTTTTATTATATAGGAATATAATCTTTATTGTTGAAAGTATTACATACGTCCCCTTTTTTTCCCTATTGACTCCTTATAGTCTCACCCCCACCCCCACCCCAGGCCTTCACCAACCTATTGTCTGTGTTATGGGTTATGCATATATGCATACAAGTTCTTTGGTTGATCTCTTCTCACCCATCTACCAGGCCTTCCCTCTGAGATTCCACAGTCTGTTCCATGCTTCTATGTCTCTGGATCTATTTAAGAAATAGAAAACTTGTTTAAGGATATTAAGAGATATTGATTGGATATTATTGTAGGATATTTAAAGTTTTAGGAAATCAGTGAGCTAGCTGAAGAAGATGCTAGTTGAATTTCTGGAGCAACTAACCAAATCACTCCTGGAACCTGCCTGCTAAGGAACTTCCTTTTAAGATCATAAACTTTTAAGCCCTAAAACCACATTTACATCGTCACAACCAGGAACTACTAAAATCAAAATTCACTATCAAGCTCTGGTCGGTTGCTCCGTGGTTAGAGCAGCAGCCTGCACACTGAAGTAGATTCTCAGTCAAGGGCAGGTACCTGGGTTGCAAGTTTGACCCCCCTCCCTGATCAAGGTATGTGCAGGAGGCAACCAATCAATGTGAGAGGTTTCTTTTTCTCTCTCACTCTCTCTAAAAAAAAATAAATAAAAATCAATAGAAAAAAATATCCTCAGGTGAGGATAAACAACAACAAAAATAATCCCCTATCAGGAAATCACAAACATATACACCTAGAGACATTTAGGACACCACTATGATGAAAAAAAAAAAGAGTTTTTGCTCTTGTCTCCAGAACTACATTGTATCTTTTGCAATCAGGACCAGTAAAACGGATGCTTGTACCATCTCTCTGCTTTCCTGAAACCAGTTACTGAGCTATAGCACAGCTATTGATGTGTTGTGTGAAACAGCAAATGCCTCAATATCCACATTTGCCAGGTGAAATAGCAAAAGAAGCTGCTCTATGGCCTCTATCTCATGTTTGTCTTTCAGTGCCTCGTATGTGCATGTGAGCAGCCAAATCTGTCACATCTACAAACCTGAATCCAAATAAGCTTAGAAAATGTAGTTTTTATCTTTCCTGCCTCTGTTTTCTAGGAAGAAAAACTAGAGAAGGGTGAAATGGATGTTGAATGGATGACATGGGACACATATTCTATGTTATTAATAATGAATTATAGTCCCATTCATTTAATTTGCCTTTACTTTCCTTAGTTTTGGGTTTCCCTCCAAAATTAAGAATAAAGTATATGACCCAGCAGCCCCTCTTCTGGAAAACAATTGCAGTGTCCTTAGATAGACAGATGATTGGATAAAGAAAATCTGATATGTAATATATACAAAGGAATACTACTCAGCCATAGAAAACATGATGCACTGTCATTAGCAACAATCTGGATAGATTTTGAGAATACCATGCTAAGCAAAATAACTCAGATAAAAATAGTCAAGAACAATATGATTTAACTCATAGCTATATATGTAATATATATCCCACATTCAAAGGTTATTAAATCTCATTGTTTACCCATATCTTCAGGAAAAAATCACTTCTACTATTGTGGTAAACAACCTGCTTCCCTATTTATAATGGTCTGACCCTCTAGCAACTTCAGCGCAAAATTATAGCTAATTTGCCTACAAACATCAGGTGGTCATAATAATCTGGCCACTCAGTGTATATAAAAGGCTAATGGGCAAAGTGTCCCCTTGGGAGTTCGACCAGGAGAACCGGAGTTTGATCGCTTGCTGTGATGTACACTGACCACCAGGGGGCGGCAAGGAACATGGTAGGTGGCCAGCTGCGGTGGCTGGTCACTGAGGGAGTGAGAGAAGGAGGAGATGGGGAGGTGGAGAACCTGATCGGCCCTGATCGCCAGCCAGGCCTAGGGACACTACCCGTGCATTAATTTCGTGCACTGGGCCTCTAGTATGGGATATAAAACTGAAAGCAACAAATGAACAAACAAGGAAAACAAATTGCCTTATGATCTTGGAATTTATCCAAAGAAACTGAAAACAATAATTCAAAAGAATATATGTACCACCATGTTCATTGCAACATTATTTATGATAGTCAACATTAGGAAGCAGCCCAAGTGTCCATCAGTAGATGAATGGATAAAAAAGCTGTGGTACATTTACATAATGGAATACAACTCAGCTTTAAAAAAAGAAGAAACTCTTACCCTTTTCGATAACATGAATGAATATGAAGAGCATTGTGCTAACTGAGATAAGCCAGTCAGAGGAAGACAAGTACCATATGATTTCATTCATATGTGGAATCTAATGAACAAAATGAACTAACAAACAAAATAAAGGATGCCCCCAAAATGTATACACACTTTGAATAATTATTAACTCCAATGGGTTAAATCTAAAAAGAAAGAGACATCAACTGAGCTATCAGCTATTAAAGTGTGTATACATTTTGGGGGGGACACCCTGTAGAAACAGACTCAGAGAGAGTGGGCTGACAGTGTCCAGTGGGGAAGGGAGGAATTGAGCAAAAGAAAAAAAAGACCAAAAAAAAAGAGAGAAAAAAACTCATGGACATGGACAACAGTGTGGTGATTGCTGGGGGAAGAGGGAGTGGTAGGGTTGGTAAAGGAGAGTATAGGGAGGATAAATGATGATGGAAGGAGAGTTGACATGGGGTGGAGAATACACAATACAGTGTACAGATATGTGTGGGATTATACACCTGAAATTGTATAATTTTGTTAATAAGTGTCACCCCAATAAATTTAATAAAAAGAAAAGAGAAAGAAAAGAAAAACAAACAAAACCTCATAGACACAGACAGGAGTATGGTGGGTACCAGAGGGAGGTGCGTAGGGGTAGTAAAGAGTAAAGGGGGTAAATATATGGTGATGGAAGAAGAATTGACTTTGGGTGGTGGGCACATGATGCAATACACAGATGATGTGTCATAGAATTGTACACTGGAAACCTATATAATCTTATTAACCAATGTTCCCTCAATAAATTTAATTAAAAAGAAAGGTAATAAATTACATATAATGATGACTTATCATTTTGGTACTGATCTCTTTCAAACTTGTATTTCTCTTCTATTTTGTTTTCCCAAGTTCCCTGCCTTTGCTTCTGTATCATTAGAGTGTAAAAGAATTTAATACCATATTAAAGCTGACATAAATAATGTAGATAAGTATTACCTAGCAGATAAAGGAGCTCAGAGCCAGAGCAGTTTCAGTGCTGATAAAGCAGTTCAAACATGTTATCAAAAGCCTAAGCTCTTCCTTCTTTATGCTTTATAATCTGAAAGTGTTGAGTTTGATTCTCAGGCTTGCTCTCATAACCTGAAGACCCAGAATGAATGTTGACGGAGCTTGTTGCCAAAGGTATAAATTAGGGGCAGCTTCCCCTTACATCTTGGAAAGTCTTCCTGTGAAACCCAGCAGCTCCCATGTCCTAGAACTGAGTGAAATGCCAGAGTACTTGTAAAGAAACACTTGGAAATCCATTGCATTTTTGCGTGAAAGAAAGGCTGCACGCTTACTTGGTTCTATCCTGTAACCTTAAAATCATTATAAAGCTTGATTTAGGTAAAATGCATACTTTGCACAAATCAGCTTAACAACTCAGCCCTTTGTATTAATACAAATCACTGTGCCTAGCATAGTTTTTTTGTTTGTTTATTAATCCTCACCTGGGGATATTTTCCATTGATTTTTTAGAGAGAGTAGAAGGAAGAGGGAGAGACAGAGAGAGAAAAACATCGATGTGAGAAAGACGCATCAATTGGTTGCCTACTGCATGCATCCCCACGGGTCAGGGATCAAACCCACAACCCAGGTATGTGCCCTTGCCCAGAATTCAACCCTTTAGTCCAGGGGCCAACACTCTATTCACTGAGCCAAACCTACTAAGGCCTAGCATAGTTTTGATGTAGAGAATATGTTCAGAAATATTAATTGCTTATAACCTAAGATAATTGATCATTTTTTGTCAATAGTGTAGATAGTAGATAGACTTCTATATATATACAGATGTGACACAATTGAACCTCTCATATAAAAGCATATAATAACACATCTATTTTTATTTGTTATTTTTAACATTTTACATGTATATATATAACGAAAAGGGAAAGAAACTGAAAACAATAATTCAAAAGAATATATGTACCACCATGTACATATATTCCTTAAAATTATGTCTTAAATAAGTAATTTATATGTAGTACACCAGTAGTTTAAAGTGACTACTGCACTGTGGTACTTGTTTTAGTGAGTAAGGAATGACTTTCTTTTTTTCTCTTTTTTTCCTATGCCCTTTTAATAGAAACTTCCAATACCCGGGACTCTAGGAATTTTGTGTCATTTTGGTTCAATGCTCATCTAGATTCAGATATGATGATGCGAGGTTTCGTGCTGTTTGAAGAAGCTGGGGTTCATCTTGTGTGATGCTTTGAAAATGAGAAGAAAGGGCTTTCCTATATTTGGAAGTGTCCTGGCAATGAGCAAAGGGTAAAGAAAATCACTGCAGAATGCTGTTTGTTCAATTCAAAAAGCAGTCTGCTATTTTATGAGCCATTTTTATTCTTTGACTGGCTTCCCTGGAGAGATTCAAATAAAGAAGTTTGAAATACACCAGGTTGAAAGGCTGAATATGTCAAGAGTATGGATCACTGAAGCAAGATCTTCATCTTGCAGCTTAATTTTCTGGCTAGAGCACTTTACAAATGAAAGGAGACACTCATGATTACTGCTGATGCCTCCGACTGCAGGCACATCAATGAGTCTCCAAGGGGTTTGAAATATTTCAGCACATTGAACATCAATGGGGAAGCCTCTCTTTACAGAACAGGTGCTACAGACCTTACCAAATTTCCAAATTCCTCCTTTCAGTAATACAATATATACCTTTTTACATTCTACAGCATGAGCCAAGGCAAGCAAACCGTACACAGATTTTGTCATTTTATGCAACATGAAAACCAACAGCTTTACTGCACAGTATGGGCTTTCGCATAGGCAATATACAGCTCTGCATCCTTTGAATATTTCTATTTCTTATTATTTTTATGTTGTTAATTCTCCTGTAATTTTTCGAGCAGAATGCACATGTACCGAATTCTATGGTGTTTGGCAGTTGAGGCGATTCAGTAAGTGTGTGCCATAAATATGTAAAGTTCCAACATATTTTTATGCAAATTGTACTGATAGACAATAAATGTACTTTTCAACTCTACCAGAAAGATCCTGGCATAGAGTAGTGAATTTGAAGTTCAATGTAGAAAATTAAAAGCTTTAGATTCATATGAGTGTTTTCATCTCTCCTCCAACTAAAAAATAATTACTCTGAAAAACATGTGAGGCAAGGGTAAATAGTGAGATGTTACAATGGTGAGATGAAAGAATATTTCCCCAACCCGGAATTATGTTCTCCTTGCAAAGAAAGGGAATTGCTAAGTTTTGTCAGGCAAATGCCCCTTTGAATTTTAGAATTTAAGTCTAAATAAATCCATAAAAATAAACATAAGCCATGGGCAGAGACTTTGAAAATGGAAGATGACCAATAAGAAGTGGGAAACCACACACAAATAACATTTTGATAGTATTGTCACAAAATACATATGAGAGCCAAAAGAATGAGTCATCTAAAGAAATGAATAGGACTACACCGTGAGCTTTTTGCAAAGCTCAGGTATAAAAAATGGCATGTGCAAAGTGTAGGAGGAGGAAATCAATATAAAAGATAAATTTTAAAATAATATACAACATCTAATAATGATGTCAGGAAAGCTATAGGTAAAACAAGAGGTGAAAATGGAAAGATAAGAAATGGTTAGAAGATAAAGCATTAAAAAGGACTGCTCTGATCCCTTGGGATCAATGGTAAAACGTTGATGATGAAACAGGAGAAAGTAGAAGGCCACTGATATTTTCTGCCATTCAATGGATTATCATTTGTTTTATTCATTTATATATTTGTTTTTTATTGTGCACACACTCTATGCTAGACAAAATATAAGGTTCTATCTGGGAAGAATAATGCCTATTCAAACTGAAAATATAATAAAATAAACATGTATAAAATAAGTATAAAATGTATCTTTAATGACTAGTAATAGAGCACATAACTTCTCAAGATCATTGTCTATTATTATAATACCAGAGGCCTGATGCACAAAATCCATGCAAGGGGCTTGGTCCTCACAGCCCTGGCCAGCTCTCACAGCCCCGGCTTCGTCCGGAAGGTTGTCCGGAAGGACGTCCAGAAGGTCGTTAGGCTGTTTGGTCTAATTAGCATATGAGCTCTTTATTATATAGGATTATTTAGAGCCAACATTTACCTAATATTATTTGGCTTGAACTGTGCCAAGGTATTAAATGTGTTACCTCATTTAAGCTTTATTTCAATTTGTTAACCTAAGTTCAAAATGAGGTACAAAGAGGTAAATTTCTAAAACTGATGTTTTCTTCAAAGCAAGGGTCTACCTCCCTTTCATTTTCTGGGTCTCCTCCAATCCCTGACCTTACTTGAGGCCTACCTACCACTATGGAAACTACAAAAACGGTAAACTAAAAGCAATAACACACTCATAGGAAAATTTAATATTACCGTCACTGTAAAAATATTGAAAGATGCAGAAATGGTCATTTCTATGTCAAAACACATTTTTCTCTGGATTGGCTGATGAAATAAAGGATAGTTCTAACAGCTTGATGTTTGAGAAATAACTTTTGACTTGCTACAGGGCCCAGTGGAGAATGGGACACCATGCGGCCATAGGACCTAAACTGCCTCCTTTGAATAAGATGTATATTGTGCACCTTGCCTAAGGTAGGCTTGCCTATTAGGCCTTCATAATTATGTAGGGACAAAAATGAGTCCAAGCAGATAACAAAGGCACAAAGTAAAATTCACCTTCTCTCACTCCAAGTAGGTCTGGATCCTGCCACATTGCGACCACACTTTCAGGCCATAACTATGACCTCCTGCAGAGTTTCCTGTAACCCTCTCAAAGAGAAGGAATGATTTTAAGCTTGGCTTACCACTGGCTCTGCATGATATGCTGCCACCAGCTCTAAGTGGACTGCTGTGTGCCTGTCCCATTCAGGATTGTCCCTTGAGGACAGTGGAGAGTCAATCTTTCATAAGGCTACCTTGTCCACTTATCCTAGAAGAGAGGGTGGCTTCACATAAGGATATATTATGGCTTATGCTTAGTGTCTAAGGTTTTGAAAGGATGATCCAAATTATCAGGGACTTGTGAAGAACAAGACTGGACATTTAGTAACAAGATTTTAGAAAGAGGTATGGGACTGTATTTCTGAATGACTCTTACCCCTGTTTTTTATATCTATGCTAGCACCACAATCTTCAGATACTAACAAAACATTTCTCATTTTCTAGAACAAAAGATATAAATCAGTGAATTGATGCCTTTAGAGTTTGAGTCTTGTGTATCATACAGAGATCCAGTAAAGAATAATGTAATGACTTATTTATTGAATTAAAATACATCCTAGATTGCTCAGAATAATCACTGTAGTTAGCTGTTGTGTAATTATCAATAGTGTCCTTTCACTGGTAAAGATAGTGATTTTAATGGCAAATTATGTGGTACCCTATCTAATGAACACATGTTTAGATGCATCCAGGTGAGAACATTTTATATTGCTATAGAGAGTGCTAGGTTACAATGGAAGACTACTGTAAATTTATACAGGTGACAATGGGCTATATAAAGGCTCTCATCCCTCAGAATGAAATTTAGATTTGTCTTACCAAAAAAGGAACCCTGACCAACAAGATACTACTAACAAGTAAAGAGTACATGCAATGGACAGTAAAAAGGGGAGTTATGCATCAGAACTATTGCTTTGTGACCAGTAGCAAGAACAAGAACTCTTTTGTCAAACCTTTGTCAATCTTTCATCTTGCTATATCATGAGTAGTAATGTTTTAACTAATATTTTTTCTGTCAATATTATATAAAAACAATGTCCAATGCTGGATATCTTTACAAATTTGTTCATGAAGTGCATAATATTTAGAAGTAACTTTAACAGAAGTAGAGGAGATGCTGATACCCTGAAATTGGAGATCGATACAGAAGTGAATTCCTTTCGTTCTCCTTAGAAAGGATGTTTGCATTTTGTTTACAGGGGCCTTGTTTTCATTGTTGTTATTTTCAGATGTACTTGTGAAAGACTAAATATATATGAATGTTAGTTCTCCTGAAAATGGACATTTATTTTTTATCTGAAATGCATGCATTCCCACTTTGTATTGGGGATGGGGCATCCATTGAGACTCCTGCCTCCCTGTATGAAAGTTGAAATGGGTTATGTGTCCCTTGGTCCTTAAGGAGCAGGCACCTGATCTAGCTTGGCAATAGTTGCTCCAACTCAGTGTAGTGACTATTGCAAACAAACTATGTAATCATGTAAGAACAAATGGATATTTATTTTAAAGTGTAATAAACTCCCAAGCAGCAGTATACAGAACCGGAGTACTCACTGGTAGTAACAACAGTAAATTCTCATTCCAACCAGGGTATTTCCATGGCCTGATCTTGGCTGTTGCTCCTGCTCCCATTGCAGCTTCATATGGACTCTTTGAATGGTCAGATGGTCTTTCAATAAATCTCCTGTTTCCTTGGATTAGCTAGAGTCGATTACTTTTTGTTTGCAATCAAGAAATCTGACTGGTACACAAGTGTGGTAAAAATAATAAAAATACATGTATAGATTTTTCTACTATAAGCAAACATTTCACATAGCTTTAATATAGTAGTTTACATACAGTAAGATCTAATGCATTTAGGTGATCCACGAATTAATGCAAAGAAAAAATATAATGTATCTTACAGAAAGACTAGTGAAAATATGAGCTATGTTAATAAACATGATACACAAGAAAGATGTACTAGTTCTAACAACCCATCCAGGATCAGAGATCAGAAGTTACAGAGCTGATGATTTCAGCTAAATACCATATAGACTATTTAATACATTGTTTTTAATGGAATTATCTCACGTGGGGGAAAGTGCAGTGAAATGAGACTTTGTTCTAGATCGTATTCCCATGTCTAACATTAACTGTCCACGTGATTTTCAGCAAATAACTTCTGTAAATACAGTGCCTTCATTTATATAATAAAAATCCTATAAGGCTAAAACCAGTCTTGTCATTTTATTTGTTTCTTATTTATGAATTAAATAAATCTTTGACACAAGCTCACTCTACTTATTTTTGTAAGAGTTTTTAGCTTTAAAATTTTATCCTTTAATAGTAAGATGTCCATATGGACTCATCTTCTAGAGCCAATTAAATTATATAGCCCCACAATTACATCTCACGGGCTGTTTAAGTCCAGGAGAGTATTTTCTTAATTCCCAGAGTAAATCGCAAACAGCAAAAAAATTTTACTTCTGCTGCCTCTCTCATTCTGTATTTTCTTCAGATTCAGTATTTTTTTGTTTTTGGCTAAGTTTAGTTTTTATTCTAGTCTAAATTTGGCTTCATCATTAGTGGCAGCAGGATTTGGGAATTAGATATTATTTTTCTGATCATTCGGTGATTTCTGTTGAGTAAAAAAAAAAAAGGACCTGTCCGGTGAGAGATGACTGAGGATTTGTTTTGTTAATCTTTTTCTGATCATCTTTTGCAATAGATTAACTCCAAAGATGTTCACTAACAATTCTCCCATCACTATATCCTCCTATTACTTCTTTCTTCAAGAAGTGGAATCCTTGGCGTAACCGGTTTGGCTCAGCAGATAGAGCTTCGGCCTGCGGACTGAAAGGTCCCAGGTTCTATTCTGGTCAAGGGCATGTACCTTGGTTGTGGGCACATCCCTAGTAGGGGGTGTGCATGAGGCGGCTGATCGATGTTTCTCTCTCATCAAAGTTTCTAACTCTCTATCCCTTTCCCTTCCTCTCTGTAAAAAATCAATAAAATATATATTTTTTAAAAAGAAGTGGAATCCTTTACCATCTTTTTTAATCTGGGCTGGCCTTGTGACTTGCTTTAATCAATAGCATGTGGAAGAGTATAACACACCTGTTCTGGGCCAACCTGGTGTGATGTTTGACAGCATCCACTTTTGCTCTCTTGATGCTATAGTTCAACATTTAAAAACTTAAATTACCCTGCTAGAGAGGGAGATACCAAGACACATTTGTCCCAGCCACTTGCTTCTTAATTCTGTTTAATATTGTAATTATGCATTTAGGTTATGTTAAAAACAATAATATTGCAATTATTAATTTTTGCCTATTTTAGAAAGTATAAAAGGAAGTGTGTGACTATAGAGGGTTTTATTATGTGGGTTCATGGTCCTTGCAGTTTTGCTAAAATGTTTACGCATGACAAATAGTTCCCAAAAATCAGCTTAAAGTTGTTGGTTAATTTCCTTAAAGACAAGTTAGTTACTTTGATTAAAACTTATAATATGAGGGGTTGAGACTATGATATGAAAAATAGCAAAGAGTGAATATATAAAGGATAATGAAGGCAACTATGCCTGATATTAATATCATAATGTGAATATGATAATGCTGTCATTTTAAACATACTTTCTTCTATTTTTCTTATAATTCATTTTTTGCTATTTCATATTCTTAATAATTTTTATTCATTCTCTTCCATTTATAGTTGAACAGCTGAATTAAATTAAACTCCTGTATTCACTATAAAGATAGATGCAATGACTCACTTGGACTTCATAAAAATCCTTCTCTTATTTCTAATGAGAATTTAATTTTTGCTCTTTAAAAAGAGGAGAATTATGCTTCTATATCTTTGTTTGGAGCACTAAAACCAATGTATTTTCTTGAATTCACAAATAAAAAAATTAGGCATTGATGCAAAAGAATTGCATCAATTTTCAAATTTTCCACTTGAAATCTCCAGTAGAACTATTTTTTCCTCTATCCAGAAGGTCATTGCCATTGACCTAGATCACAGCTTCGGGGGAGCTGCACATGGAGCAGTGAGGGAGGAAAGGGACACTGATCTAGCACCCAGTTCAGCTGAATCAACCCTGGTGATCACTGGAGTGCCAGAGTCGCAGCCAGATGGGCTCACATCCAATTTTTTTTGAAAAATTAAATGTTTTCCTTTAATCACTGTAGGTATTAGAAATATCAAAGGTCTGATGGACACAATTTCTGCGTAATAAGGTCAACAACTCTGCATGATTCTGGTGAGCACTAGTATATGTTTTTATGCCTGGCACTTTCTAATACCTGCCCTTTTCCTGAGCAGTGATAAACACGTGTAATATTACCATTGAAAAGATGCTTATTTCAAATTCATTGTCGATTACTCTTCTTTATAAATAATATATCAATTTCTTTACAATACTTAACTCTCACTATAGTTCACATGATATGTATTTCTCTCTTTGATCATAGAAACAGACAAGACATTTTTCCACAGGGAGGCATCAGTCTTCTGGATTGCTTATTTGATTGCTTTAACCCTTAACCAGTAAACATCTGGCAAAGCAAGGCATTGTTGCAGTACTAAATCTGAAAGCTTTTGTTTTTTAAGTTTCTTTTCATTCTGATTTTTAAAAATCATTACTTTCTTTGGAGAGGAAAGAAAAAGCTATTACTATAGAAAAGCATGATTACACATTGTGAATTTTTAAAATATGGAGCGCAAATCTCAACATGAATATAGATGCCTACACTATCAGAATAGTTATATTTGGTTTTGTTTTTCCAGCTTCTGTTAAAATATCTTCACACTCATCACTTTAATTTTAAATTATGTCAACCAGAGAGACTTTCTCATAAACTGAAGTTCTCATTTGGTTATATTTCACTCACACTGAAGAATAACAGAATATTGACTAATGGTCTACTAAAATCACAAATGCCTATTTGTAAATCTAAATTAGTGCTGTTCAGTGTGCGTATGTTAGATTTATGTGCAAATGTATGACCTTACGTATCTCTATCCTTATAGCATATCTTTATCTACCTGACTACCTATATCGGTATTTGTGTGTGTGTGTACATACAACACATAGACACACACGCACATACTCCCAGTATTCCTTTCTATGTCTATAGTGAAATTACTAGATATAAATGAGAAGGCATTCAATTATACTTTGAAAATTTCTAGATGTCATTATTAATCCTTATTTAAAAATCATTCCTTTACATATATATTTCAATATGCACATATATGTATATGCATCTATGTGTGTATTAATATTCTTACTAAGCATGCTAGACACAAACAAGTTGCTTAGAATCATAGGTATGGCCAAAGAATAACTGTTCTCTTTTTTGTTACCACATTCCCCAAGGACTCTATTATTACTTCCACTGGGACCAATTTAAAACTATACAGCCCTCTTCTCATGGATTGAATAAGGCAATGTATCACTGTTTAAGTGTGCTACTCAAAAATTTGGAACCCAGAGGGAAAACATAGGAAAACTGAATAAACAAAACCAACCATCATTCCCACCAATATTCTTTTTACAAAGTTTTAGAAATAACTTTTCACTAATTTATTTATAATGTTTAAGATATTAAAAACAGGGAGTCAGGAAATTCAATTTATATTCTTTACATTTTTTCCCTTTGGGAAAATACTTAATATTTGTACCATGTGAGATATTATATTATAGTAAACCCAATAAAGATAAAGCAATTTTATTTAAGAGCAGATACTAGCATATGCAAGTTATTTTGTTATCTGTTTTATATACATAAAACCCTTAAAGGATCATAATACTATTATGAATTTAGCTATTTTTCCTACTTTACCAAAGAAGCAGAGATTCCAATGTTATTTGAATCACTTTCTGACTCTAAAATTCACAATATCCTAATAAACATAACTTGTTAATTTCTGCATATTCATATCTTTACACAACAATTGCCTTACATATTTTATATGCATACATTCTTTTACATAGTTAGCAATTATTTAATGACTATTCAATAAAATGCTAAAATGCACTTTACTGAGAACAAGCACCAACCTCCTTCGCATTGTCTTTGCAGAAATATGACTCCAATATCACGCTCTGTCCCCTTTAATTTTGTTCATAGAACTGCTTTCTGAACTTGTCATATTTATTTTATGCATTTGTTTTATTTGTTTTTTTGTATTTATTGTATGTTCTCCACAATAGATTTTAGGCAACGTGACAACACAGGGACTGTGTATCCAGTGCTTGGAACAAAATAAGTATTCATGAAATACTTAGTGATGGACAGAGTAAATGAAAGAGTGTGTAAATCAGTCCTAGGAACTGTGATAAATGAAGTTAGATTGTTTTTAACTCTGTAACGGTGCTTTGCTACCAGCTGGTAGACAGCAATTCTCAGGAGCTCAAATTGCATAAAACCAGGAAGTTTTAAATTAAAGGTCACCTTCTGGTATGAGATCCACACGTACTTAGTTCCAAAACTCTGGTTTAGGGGGAATTACGATATTCCAAAGCTTTTTACTAATTCTCAAAATTGCTCATCTTATTTACCAAATATTAAAAGTTGTCTATGGAGACTTATAAAATGTCAATAGCTCCACCTCATCTTTAATACAGGATTGTATCAAACCCCAAATCTTGCTTTGACTCTAAGAAAATTCTGCATAAATTAAAAATATAACTGCACTGATTTTAATAAATGAGAATGAAATAATGAAAAAAAATCTTGTTTTATTGTTAAACACCTCTAATGAGTATACAAGTAAGCAAAATTAAATCATTTAATGAAATAAAAACAAACAAGGCCTATTTTACATAATAATGTATCATGTGCTGCAAAATTCATAGTTAAGCTACTTAGTTATATATACTTATATTTATATAGTACTATTATTAAAGTGTCATAATTCAGTTAATGCTCACATGAACACCTAAAACTTGACATGGCAAGTGCCATCTTATTGGGTTATTTTGTAATAAAGTGCTAATTGAATGCTTACCAGGTACCACAGTGAGCAAAACAGACATGTTACCTTTTATTCTCTATGATAGAAACACATTAACCAGTGACACAGATAGACCAAGTTGTTTTAAACAGTATGACCAAAAAAAGCACAGAAAAATATATAATCAGAGGAAATGATTTTGTCTGAGAGTTCAGGGATGCCTTTCTAAGAAAGTGATTTTTTAACTTAAACCCGGAGAATCGGTAGAAATTAACTGGGAAAGAGACACTGAAATGATTCTGTATTACAGAAAAAGGAATCAGCCTAGCCAAGGAAGAGAGCCGAGAACCTAACCCTTCTAACATTTCTAACATAATGCAATCTTATACAGTAACAAAGGGAGTGGTTGCAATTCATTTATGTTGAGTAAATGAACAAATAAGTCAACAAAGTGGATGGTTTTCTATGTTAATTTGACTATTTGTCTGGCTACTGCAAGAAAGATCAAATAACACTGGCAGAAAGTAAAGTATTGCAATAGTTGTGCCATAGGACACTTGTATGCCAGGAGACGATGGACTTGGTACCTCAGCTACTTGCCCAGCGTGCCATACAGATAGCATTTCTAACTGTGCCATGCAGGAAGCCGCCCATTGTCTTCACTAGCAGAGAAGTGCAAACAAGGATCCCGGAAATGCTGGTGAACCTTGAACCCATGGCAAGGGCCAGAGTTATGCACCGATTGCCTAGTCCAGACAATGGGGGCTCAAGCTATTTCCTGAGTAAATCCTTCTAATATTTATTGACCTTTAAGATTGTCTGTTACTGCAATTGCCTGCCTGACTAAGAACTAGATGTGTATCCAAAGTTGAATAAAAGGTTGGCGAGGCCTGGGCACCAGTGGAAGTCCTTCCCCTTGAGTTGGGCTTGCCCGCCTGGCCCCCAATATTTCCAAATTATTCCTTGTCTCATCTCTTTCATTTGCGTGCAGCCCCTCTTCCAGATCCTGAACCCTGAACCACGCGGGACATGGGGGAACATTCACAGTGCCACAATGTGAAAAATGGTGTGAAGCACTGGCTTATACAAGATGGAGTTTTATTTACCTCTTAAGTAACAATCTAAGCATTATCACTCCCGGGCTGTTACTGTAGCACCTCAACATCCAGGATCCATGACCATTTAATAATCTCACACTGACATCTATATAAGCACTGCCTCAGACAAATGGTCTGAGATGGCACATGGCTATCTATATCTGTACTCCAAATTGAAGGCTCATCCCTACCCTGTATAGGTATAGTGCAAGAGTTGAACACATCACTTACAATCATATCATATTGGCCATAAAATGGCCACTGAGCATGATTAACTTCAAAGGAATCTGGGAAGTGTACTCTTTCTTTTGGGCATACTTGCTCCTAGCTGCAATCAAAGGGTTTGTATTGATAATGGCTCATTTATCCCACAGGTATTATTGAGTGACTTCTAGGTATCAGTGCTTTTCTGAGTAGAGATACATTAGAGACCTACATCAGTGAACAAAATTAAAAAGTCTACACTTAGTTTTTCATTCTAATAGGGAAGACAGACAGTAAATACTAAACATTAAAAATAGGTATGTTAAGGTGTTTTCTAGAAGATTATGAGTACTATAAAAGGATAGAGGAAGTAAAGGCAATCAGTAGTAGTATGCTGGTAAATGTTTACAAATCAGTTCTGGGGGGAAAAATCCTGATTTATAGTGTTGTCCAATTTCCATGTTGTAAATACTCTCACCAATTTTAAGCTACCAATGTGATGTCAACCTACTTGAAAATTTTCCATTATCATAAGCTTGCAAAAGTAGGCTCCTGCATGTTCCTGAAATGTGAGATTTTGTGATCAGGAAAAGATAAAAAACACAATTACATCTGGATATAAGAGAGACAATTGTCTCCGGGAAGGAAATAGCTAAAAATTAAAGAGTTATCATTGAGGTATAATAAACAGAACATCATGGCTTGTGCCATGTAAATTAAGGGGAGAGACATAGGAGATGAAGTTAAAGAGGAAACTGAGGCCAGATTATGGAGAGCTTCTTCTTCTTTTCCTCCTCCTCCTTCTTCTTCTTCTTCTTCTTCTTCTTCTTCTTCTTCTTCTTCTTCTTCTTCTTCTTCTTCTTCTTCTTCTTCTTCTTCTTCTTCTTCCAGTGGACTTATAATTTTCTTTCTTTTTTAAATTAAATTTATTAGGGTGACATTGGTTATTAAGATTATATAGGTTTCAAGTGTACATTTCTATGATACATGGTCTATATACTGCACTGTGTGACTACTACCAAAAGACATATCATCTTTCATCTCCATTTATTTGGTCCCCTTCACTACCCCCTCATCTCTCTTCCCTCTGGTAATGACCATGCTATTGTCTGTCTATGAGTTTTTGTTTGTTTTTCTTGTTTGTTAGCTTGTTGCTCTCAGTTTTGTATCTATATATGAGTGAAATTAGATAGTTCTTAACTTTTTCTGACTGCCTTATTTAGCTTAGCATGCTATTCTCAAGGTCCATCCATGTTGTCGCAAATGACTTCTAATGAGATTGAACTGGTTAGAAAGCCACTGAGGAGATTTGAGCAGAATGGCATTATCTTACAAATATTTAAAATGATTTCTCTGGGTGATTCATTGAAAATAGAGTATAGAGAGCATTTAGAATGGATTAGTAATAAGGTTATTATAATAGTTGAATTAAAAGATAACTATGGTTTGGGCTAGTGTTGGATCAGTGTATGTGAAGATAAGTGAGGACTCTGTGTTTAGAAAGTAGAGGTAATAAGATGTCATGAGTGACTAAGGATTTTGATTTCAGCAACTAGATATATGGACAAAACTGTACATGGTCTGGCAACCTAAAAACTAAGCTCTTTTTCTCTCTCTCTCCCTACCTTTATTAAATATACAGTGACAAAATAGAAATAGTATAACTACAAGAAAAACTCCCACATGGAATAAGGAATAATAGAAAACACATAGCACTCAGTCATCCAAAGCACCTATCACATCCTGCTGAGAGACCTGCAAACCCCTGAGCAACAATAGAGAAGATTCCTGGGTTGGTCCATATCATAGCTTTGGGGTCTATTTTCTGTCACGTACTCCCCTATCCATCATCTTCATTGTGAGGAGTTTCTTCCTTACCTATTACTCCCTACCTCCATAGTTGAGTTGGCCAATGGACAGTAGATGCTCTCTCCTTAAGGGTTTAAATTATTTCACAACTTACTTCATGTTGGTACAATCTCTGGGACCTCGGAGTGATTTTGACAGTCAAACAAGTTTAGTTTTTTGCAGGCTAGACATATAATTTTGGTTGATAATGTAGTCCCTTGAAAACATAGTAGGTTTTGTGTCTATTTACTTCCGTACAGTACCATAAATGAAGAGACACGGGCAAGGTTATGTCTAATCCTGAACAGTTGCCTTACTCCTGTTCTGTGCATTCCTTGTCCCCCATTCCTTCATGGAGGCTACCTTAAAGCTGACTGAAATAAAGGCTTAGGTAGGATAGAAATCTGAATTGCTCTGTCTGATTTTTGAAGTTTAGCTGCTTTTCATTGCCTGCAAAAGAACTCATATTTAGTCCTGGCCAGTGTGCTCAAGAGGTGGTGGGTTCGATTCTGGTCAAGGGCCCTTACCTGGGTTGTGGGTTTATCCAGGCCTGGGTCAGGGTGCCTGCAATGTGTCTCTCTCACATTGATGCTTCTTTCTCTCTCTCTCTCCCCCTTCATCTTTCCCTCTCTTCCACTTTCTCTAAAAAAAAAACACAAAAAAACAAAAAACAAAAAAAAATCAATGGAAAAAGTATCCTGGAGTGAGGATTAACAACATCAAAAAAGAAAAAAAGAAAAAAGAGCTCTTATTGATGTTGCTTAAAAGTGTGAGGCCACAGCCTTACTCGCTTCTAATGTTGCTTCTTCAGTCACTTATTATTACTTTGGTTTGGTTTACACAAAGAGTTTGCTTTATTAACCTCACTAGGGTTGAAATGATCAGAATTTTGTTCAAAATAGATTATAGGTTGAGACTAAAACAATCTCTGTAATCAAAACTGCATTCTCTAATATCTCCCCCTGGAAATTTTCTGTCTCTGTAACTGGACCTTGCTACAAATGTTAATAAGAAACCAACACTTCCTAATATTCTGATTTTTTTATTACTATAGTATCCACTCAAGCTACAGACTCTTTTGGCCTATGTTCTGACTTCTGAAATTTCCATTATCACAGAAAGGTCTGGTGGAGAAGGCTGGTTACTCACGTTCTGCTTTGCACAACAAAGGTAACTGACCTCTGGCCAGCAGCACCTGTGTCCTTGAGACCTGCCACATAGACACCTTGTAACAGCAGCCCTACTTCTGGAACCAAATTCTTTTTTTTTATTTAATATATTTTATTGATTTTTTACAGAGAGGAAGAGGGAGGGATAGAGAGTTAGAAACATTGATGAGAGAGAAACATTGATCAGCTGCCTCTTGCACAACTCCTACTGGGGATGTGCCCACAACCAAGGTACATGCCCTTGGCCGGAATCAAACCTGGGACCTTTCAGTCCGCAGGCCGACGCTCTATCCACTGAGCCAAACTGGTTAGGGCTGGAACCAAATTCTTTATAATACTGTATATACTTACAAGTGATATAATCATGTAAAGCTAAAAATAGATTTTAAATTTATATGTTTATTTATTTCCCGCACAATGGCACAAATGAAAATACTCCAGAGATAGGAACCCAGTCTTCTATGTTTTTGTTCTGTTATGACCAGGATGGTGCCTTGTTTACATGCTCAAGGAGATTCCTTAGCAGAATCTTCCAGCACCCAGAAGTGGGAAAGGTCAATAGTACACCCATTTCCTTAGGTGTACACTTTGAAAGTTGCAATGCACCTCATGTTCTATTTGTCGGAACTCAATAATAAGGCTACTCTGGGCAATCAAATGTGCCTGGAAAGTGTGTATTTATTTTTGATAGATAATTGCAGTTAAAATTTAAGATTATACTATTAAATTTTTTTAAAAAAACAAAATAAATGTTAGGTCATATGCTTAGTTTCAATATATTTTTTTCTAGAGTCTAGATAAGTTGATGTGCATTTTAAATAGAGTTGATGCAAACAACCCATCACTTAAAACAATGTTGCAACTTCAGGATTAAGAGTCTAGGCCGCGATTTTCAATCTTTTTCATCTCTTGGTACACATAAACTTGTATTAACTCTTTTCTATTCCTGAAGTTCTTGGAATTTAAAATTTTTCTGCTTTATAAGATTAATGACTCTTTTTTTGTTTTTTTTCTTAAATGTTTCATCATTCTTGGTTCTGTCTAGATATCAAATATAAACACCCCATCCAAATTAATATATTTTTAGCAATCAGTACAGTAATATTGAGTAATAATATTACTATTAACAATATTAATAATATATTACAATAATAGTATTATTATATATCACAATTTCTAAAGAAACATTTTAATTTCTAAATAAACATCTATGATACATATATATGTATATATAACAGTTAATAAACTTGTTTTTAGCATGAAAAATTATAGATATTTTACAAGTAACAAAATTATAAAACAAATTGTTAGTGAAATTGATCAATTTTTAAAAATAGCCCTTATAAACTTATTTGGAGTGTGTGTGTGTGGTGTGTGTGTGTATGTGTGTGTGTATGTGTGTGTCAGGGCTCATGGGTTCATGGTAGCTACCTAGTGACTTTGTGCAATTTGACATAAGGAACCATATGAAATTTTTCCAATAATTTATTCATTAAATTGAAAGTTATTAGATTATTTGTTGCCTCAAAAGGTAGATAATTTTTCTTAATATCAACAATAATGTTCATGGTGCTGAGGCATTTTTCCCTCTACTTAATTTAACAGCAATTATATTCAAAATGTTCAATCCAGTCTGGGATGTTTTTTTTTAATATATCTATTATAAAAAAAGTCCTAAAAGTAGTTTATTACCATGCCATATTTAATTAAATGAAACTTAATCCCATGAAACTCGTGGAACATGGCATTTAAGAGACTGGCTTCTTAACAGGATGTTTACATTTAAATTCCAGCTCTCCCACTTATCTTTTAAGTCATCTCTTTGTGTCTCAATTACTTCATCTGTAAATGGGGATGAGATAAAATTATAGTACTCTTTTGATCTAATGTAAATTTGTAGAATCATCTTGCATGGATCAAATGCTCTGTAAAAATTAGCTATTTCTTTTATTCATAAAGTGAAAATCTAATAATGGCTATGAAGGATGGGAATTTTGATGGTTCTTGCCAAACCACATTTAAATGGGAGCCAAATTCAATAGGAATAATGAAAAGGAGAAATCATAACCTGAGACTACACTGGAGCCTGGACACACACCTGGGAGCAGTCCCTTGCTTTGAGTCCTCTCTTCTGTAACGGAGGTGCTTGTCTGTTGACAGACTTCCAGGAGGCCAGTGCCTGCGGTAGCCTTGTTACTGTCATTCCACCTCCTCTCCCTCCCTCTACTTGGATGTCTTCATTTCCTTACGCAGTTATGTAGGAGTGTTAGCCCGAAATGGCAGCCGTACTGTATGAGGGCTGGAGAGGCACCAGCGGTTTGTTTCCTAGACGCCAGAACTTTCATCAAGATGCAAACTATCATGTGAAGGGCTGACTGTTATTGGTGCATGTATGGGAGCTGACATGAAATTGGTTGGAAGGCCAGGGGGCTGATTGTCACAAAAACAAATACATGGTGCCTTCCTGGCACTTTTCAGGGCAAGACTGGCATCTAAGTGGATCATGGTCCAAACTTCTGAGGTCCCTGGAACCCCAGTGCCTTTGGAACATGCCTTTTGGTACAGGTACTGAACCACAATTGAAGTTGGTCATATGGAGCATGTCCTAGTATCCTGTAACAAGCCAAGCATTTTAGTTGCTTGATCCTGAGATTGTTTGGGATGATCTGGGAAATGGATTTTGGTAGCTGGGGCATTAGGAGGACCATCTGGGCCTCAGGTAGGTTATTCACCAATCAGTGTGGAACTATTTCAAATTTTAGCAACAAAATCACTTTGTGCCAGTTAAATATCAGCCTTGACTAACAGTATATGTTAATTTGGAGTTATGTGTGGAGCGAGAAGAAGAGCAAAAAGGAAACAGCTGGGGATAAATAGGCTACATTGGAGTAAAGATGGCTGTGACACTCCTGTCACTGTGTGGTCAAGTCTGACTTACCTCCCCTTGTGGCTGCACTGAGTGACTTCCTTGATCAATAGAATGGGCATATATGCCTTCTGAGACCTTTAAGTCTGAGCTGTAAGAAGCATTGTTGGCTTCTCTTTGGGTCTTTGAAAATGTTTGCTCTGTCTATCCTAAAACTCCATACTGTGAGGAAGCCCAAACTAGTGATGTTAAGATGGAGAAACAGATGACTGATCCGTTTTTTGGTGTCTGGATGCCCCAACACAAGTGGCAGACATGTGAGTGCAAAAGCCTTTAAATGAGCCCAGTGCCAACAACCATCCAACTGCAAGTGTATAAGAAATCTGGAGGGAGAACTTGGTTTAGTCACTTCTTTGTTGGTTTAAGTCATTTATTTTGAGGGAACACAGCCTAGGCAGTGGTTCTCAACCTTCTGGCCCTTTAAATACAGTTCCTCATGTTGTGACCCAACCATAAAATTATTTTCATTGCTACTTCATAACTGTAATGTTGCTACTGTTATGAATTGTAATGTAAATATCTGATATGCAGGATGGTCTTAGGTGACCCCTGTGAAAGGGGTCACGACCCACAGGTTGAGAACCGCTGGCCTAGAGCATCTTCCTAAGATAGGTTATAGAGTTTTTATTTTCATGACAAAAAGTCAATATTATTCCTCATTATTTTATAAGGATTTGTCCAGTGGTGTCTATCATTGAGTTTGTTGATAAAAAGTCTAATATTAGACTGTTATCAGGGCTTCATAAGTGACCTTCTTGAATAATCTTTTGAAAGCATTAGAGTCATCTTTATGTTTTTGGTTTTGTAAATTTTCACAGCTCTGTACCTTATATGTGTTATTTTTTTATTAATTGGGTTGTATATCTGATGACTCTTTTGAATATTTGTGTAACTCTTTCCTGTTAAATATCTTGGATTACATGCTTTGTAATGTCTTCCCTGTCATTATTCTATTCCCTTTTTAATGATACTTCTATTAATAGGATATTTAAATTTTTAGATTGATTTGTTCTCTCTCATCTTTTCTCTTGCTTTTTGTTTTTTATCTCACTTTTTCAGAGTCCCTTAACTTTATTCCCTGTGCCTCCATTATATATAGATAAAATTTCAACACTTACAATTTTATTCTTCAAAAGCATTTGTTCTCTGAAGGGTTACTTTTAACAGTATCCTTTTCATGTTGTATATTGATAATATCTTTTTGATCTCCCTAGGGATAGTAACTAGAGTGCCTCTGTATTTGTAGGTAAAGCTTTCTTCTCTAAATTTGATATGTTTTATTCATGGTTATTTTTTTTCTGCTTTTGTCTCTCATATGGGTAGCTTACTTCAAATGTGTGGCTATCCTTACTTTTTTATATAGTAAAAAATCATAGTAAGAAAAATATGATCAGAGTCTATGAGTATGTGGGGCAGAGCTTTGTTAATTAGTAGTCCTCACAGCTATGGTGGGTGGTGATCGGGATGTGTAATCATTATGTTGGGAGATGTGAAAATATGGAGCTCACCATGAAGTGCCAACTCACAAACTGGCCTATTTCTCTAAGGTTGTTTTTTCAATTTCTTTAGAGACTTTTTTCTTAGCCTCATGCTCAGATGCTGGCACCCATGTGTACTGCTCATGGAGATGTGAAAGTAGAGTTGAAGGGGTCAATTCATCTCACAAGATTCTGAATAAACCCATTGGTTAATTACTGCCCTCCATCAGCCTTGGGGGTTCCAAGAGCCTGATGCCTTGGATACATCATTGGATACTATGTTCTCCCATTCAGTGTGTTCCCTTTCTTTGTTGTTGATGTTTTCTTTTGCTGTGCAGAAGCTTTTTAGTTTGATGTACTCCCATTTGTTTTGTTTTCCTTTGTTTCCCTTGCCCTAGGAAATACATTTGCAAAAAATATTGCTGCAAAAGATGTCTGAGATTTTACTGCCTATATTTCCTTCTAGGATTTTTATGGTTTTTCAACTTACATTTAAGTCCTTTATCTATTTTGAGTTTATTCATGTGTATGGTGTAAGTGGTGGTCTAGTTTCATTTTTTTGCATGCACTTGTCCAATTTTACCAACACCATTTATTGAAAAGATTGCCTTTTCTCCACTGTATGCTCTTGCCTTCTTTGTTCATTATTAGCTGACTATAGAGAGGTGGTTTGACTTCTGGGTTTTCTGTTCTATCCCACTAATCTATATGTCTATTCTTATGCCAGTGTCATCCCTGTGCTGTGATCTTCACAAGGGTTCTGAACTATTTTACCTCCTAGGTAAGACAGAAAGAGTTGGAGAGTGAGACTGGAGTTCAGTATATTCCTTCCCCCACATCAAAAGCTAGAGAGGCCTGGAGTTGGCCCTTTCCCTTCCCCCAGTTTGGCCAGGCTGTGTTAAAATAGATTCACTCACTTGAGGGCAAGCATTTGCTAAGGAAAACAGAGAATTCTTGATATATTTGAAACGGCTAATTCCACCACCCCTCCTTTATCAGAAACATGAGGGAATTTTTTTCCTCTCTTCACCTTAAGAAACTTGTGGGGCTTCCAGAAATAAAATTTAATGAAAGAGATGGACTTCAGAAATTTTTATTTCTCAAGCTGGTCCACGCTTAATCTCTAGCAATTGGTTAATTACCTTTTAAGTGTTGCTGCCAGCCTTCAGCAGTGGTTTCTGCTCCTACAGTTAACTGTAATTCTCTGTGATTACCTTTCACTCCAAGTTTTGGTGGTGTGGTCTGCCCTGTGTGTTCAATTTTGTGATGTATCTAAAAAGAGTTGATTTTTTCAGTTTACTCAGTTTTTTTTTTCTTGTTCTGTGGATAGGAGAGATAACTTCCAAGTTCTTTACATGTTGGATCAGAAACTGAATGCATCCTATATTATCTATAATAATAAAAGCATAATATGCTAATTAGACCGGACGACCTTCCAGATGAAGCCGGAGCTGCAGCTGTGGGATCGAGGAAGCCACCGCGGCTACAAGGGAGGGATCCAGGCAGCCACCACGGCTGTGAAGGCCTACTCTTGCACAAATTTTGTGCATTGGGCCTCTAGTCTTTTAAAAAGTAGAAAAGCATAGCAATTACTATCAGTCTCATTTTTCCATGTGTAAACTTAACAGATCCTTGGAAATCAAGCATTGAGGAAAATGTAATGCAATGTGGCTTTGTGAGGAGTGAATTCTGTCAGAACAAAAATATATATTTTTAAAGGTGCAAGGATAATTCTTGAGATTCAAAGCCACATGTACCTGCCATTTCAAACTCTTCTTGCATATACAAAGTGGGGCAAAAGTAGATTTACAGTTGTTCATATGGAAAATAATACAAGCATGAATAAATAAAATACAAGAACAAACTTTCTCTGTTTCATGTTTCCACAATGGTAAACCTACTTTTGCTACCCTCCCCCATATATGCCAACTCACAAATAAATTGGGAAAAACAATAAAATTGCGTTTATCTTGTGATAGCTAGCCATCTAGTAAGAAGAACCTGGACATGTTTCAAAAATAGATACATTATTTAGTGCAAGTCTGGTGGATATCATATGGTAAAGCTCTTTAGAGATAAGTTCTGGTTTTGTTTCTATTTTTGGTAAATGGTGCAATATATGGAATAGAGAACACACACACATCCTTTTCTTAAATTATCAAGACAAGTGGAAAGTTTTCAACACCTTAGGAATATAAGTAAAAATGTATTTTCATATAATAAGAGTAAGCAGAGTTGAACCTATTAAATTTTACAGTGTCATTTGTAGATTGACTTACTTATGGATAAATGGATAAAATTATATATTGACAATCTCAAGAGAGTGTTCACTGTCAGGAAATCCTAGCTGCAAGTCTCAGAACTGCCTGTAAATGGCATGCTGACTCTCTAAAATGGGCACAGAGTCACACCTACATCAACTGGATAGCATCATGCTATAGGGGGTACTTCACCTGACTAAATATTGAAAGGAGAAGTTTCAGAAGAGGGAGATAAAGTCCTTTTTTTTTAAAAAAATTAAAATACCAATAGTATAGATTTTTATTTAAAAATAAATTCTTGATCAATATTTTTTAAAATTCCTGCTTACTGCTTATAACACTCTCATGTACATTCAAATGTATATTAACATGTTAACAGCTTTAAGAGGTCATATTGTAAAACTAGCTATTTAACTTTATTTACCCAGCATCGTCCAAATTTATTTGATCATAGAATGTTTATATTGTGATTTTTAGTTATTAACTCTGTGGCCTACACTGTTGGAGATATTGTTCCCAAATTATTATAGATGTTTTACTACTTATTCAAGTGCATAAAATAGTATAACTTTCATCACAGGCCCGATTTTAGAACATTACTTTGTATTCTCCATTTGGAGAAATTAACCAGTAAAATTAAAATGCGTAATTTTTTATTGATATAGCTATTCTGAATGTGGCATCTTCATTTGTCTTTAGAGCATCCTGCAGACTGAGACATTCTTACATAAAATTGATCAGAATTCCCCAGATAGCAATTGTAGAAGTTTTGCATTGTATAGTTGTTAGAAGAAATTAAATCCTCTACAAATAGGAGATGAGGTAAGCTTGTTACTTTCTTAACAGATGACAGATAAAGAGCCAGTTTCAGCACTAGTTTAATAAGTAATCTGTGGGGTCAATGATGTATCAAACATGGTTAAGTAGTTTTTTTCCTACCTCCAATTATCAAAAATTATTACAAGACAGAAAGCATCAAACAACATTGTCCCAAGCAGCAAGTCACACCCATAACTGAACCTGACTTCCCGCTTTCCTGGGCTGCCCCAGAAAGAGAAGTGTGTGCTGCTTTCCTTCCATTTTCACATTATCTTCTGAGATGCCACGTACATCTATGGTTTTATTTTCCCCTCTTTCCAGGAAAATTCAATTCTTAAAATGATGTCCCCTTTCCTAACTTATATAGGTCACTGGCGGGAAGGGTCAGGAGGTATAAATGACTATATTGAGAGATTTATACACTAGCATCCATAACCCAGGACTCACTTCTAAAAAAACAACACAGTTTAAAACAGATATGTGAGCAGGTCTATTTACATGTTCTTGATAAATATTTCCTCATAAAACTGAACCACAGAGCAGAACAAATAACATACACATACATTATGACCATGCTTTTCTTGTTTCTATGGCACCTGCTTCTATGCATTTGTTGGTTTTGACTATATTGCTACCACTGCGGAGGAGGCTCAGAATCCCCAGTGTCCCATACCCATGGGCACTGTGATTTCACTGTTTGTCTGCTTTTTGGAGTATTTGGGTATTTCTTCGGCACTCATGCTAATGATGCCTTACTACCAGCTTCACACTGAGCATACCTTGCCTGAGGCATTTCTCCGTGTTGGATGGGCCCCTTCCCTCTATGTTATGGCTATTGGATCCCTCTGCGCTCTTTCTACTAGCCTCTTGGGTTCTATGTTCCTCATGCCTTAGGTGATCTATGCAATGGTGAAGAATGGCCTTGCTGTTCCGTGTCCTTGCCTGGATCCACAATGGCACACACACACCCATCGCAGGCACTGTGGTCTCTGGTTTTATTGCAGCATTAATGGCATTCCTCTTGGAACTCACAGATCTTGGGGACCGCATGTCAATTGGGACCTTGATTGCCTACCCTATTTGTGTGCTCATATTCAGGTATTGGCCTGGCCAGGAGAGAAAGACTGAGGAAGGTGAACTGGAGTTGCAGGAGGAGAGAATGCCTGAAACAGAAAAGCTGACCTCACAGGCACCATTTATCCACACAACTCCACCCCCACTCCACTCTCTGGCCCAGGTGCTTATGTTGGCTCCCCACTGCTTGCTCTGCTCCAGAGTGTCCTTTGCCTGGTGCTGGCCCAGTGGTCAATGCCACTGCTTTCTGGAGATCCAGTGTTTACTGCAGGGGTTGTGCTACTCCTGATGCTGGTTACTGGGGTCACTGGGTCATCTGGAGACGGCCACAGAGCTCCACATCCCTTCACTTTAAGGCTCCCTGCTTTGCCTCTCCTCCCACTAATGAGCATCATTGTGAATGTTTATCTGATGATGCAGCTGAAAGCTGGTACTTGGGCCTGGGGTCTGGTAGGTGATCAAGTTTGCTGTCTATGAAATCTAGCACAGCCTGAAAGAGGTTAAGAGTGATGAACCCCTACTCGAGTCTAGGACCCAAACTGTAGACTTTGATCTCAGCAGTGCCTGAATGCTGCCTGGTGTCCCCACACAATAATGGAGAGAACTCCTGACCACTGGAAAGCTAGGTCTCCAATGGGGAGGGGGGGAGTCAGAGGGGGAGGGCACTAGTAGAGCTCAGCTCTGTAGAGTGAAGGGTTTTCTTCGCTGTTTCTTGTCTCTTTGTGTTTTTTTTTTAATCCTCACCCTAGGGCAGTGATGGCGAACCTATGACACGCGTGTCAGAGGTGACACGCGAACTCATTTTTTTGGTTGACTTTTCTTTGTTAAATGGCATTTAAATATATAAAATAAATATCAAAAATATAAGTCTTTGTTTTACTATTGTTGCAAATATCAAGAAATTTCTATATGTGACACGGCACCAGAGTTAAGTTAGGGTTTTTCAAAATGCTGACACGCCGAGCTCAAAAGGTTCGCCATCACTGCCCTAGGGCATGGTCAGAAAGAGGAAGGGAGAGAGAGAAAGAGAGGAAGAGAGAGAAACATATATGTGAGAGAGAAACATCAATAGGTCACCTTCCCTTCAATATCCACCCCACTGGCGATCAAACCTGTAACCCAGGTATGTGCCCTGGTCAGGTATTGAACTGGCAACCTTTCAGTGCACACGATGATTCTCGACCAACTGAGCCACTCCGGCCAGGCTTGTCTCTTTTTTTGAACTTGTCTACTTTTTAATTGCATCTGTAGCTGCTTCACTGGATTTAAAATATATATATTAAAAGAATCTAGAAAAAGAAAAAATAATATTAGATCAAAAAACAGTTTTAACACTAGGGAGAAATAATACCTATAGGACAATTTCCTTTTGATATTGCTACTGATATAACACATACACATCATAACAGGGGAAAAATCAAACCAAATAATACTTTTCCATTTGTATAATTAGTTTTAGTCTACTCATAAATAATAGTGAACTATTTCCATTTCTCCTCGCCTCTATTTTTAAATTTACCACAGAAAAAAACATCAATAATATTTTTAGTATATTTAGGCAAAAGAAGAAAAAAATCTAATATTTTGGATGCTGGATTTAAAGTGTTGTTTTTTACATTGTTTTAATATCTTAATATTTCAAATGGGGAGTGATTCTTTGTACATTAAGAAAAATATTAGATTAATAGCATGTGATATCTATTTGAAACACATCTGTGGATTTGTTGTATATCAATTAATAGAAATCCATTGTTCATTACTATTTGTATCCTTAATACCTAGCTAAGGTTTTAGTGATGATGCAGATACATGAATAGTTTAGGAATGAAGTTATTTAATGGAAAGGCTCTGTCAGCCTTGTTCTCAGTGATTCTCTCTCACACTTGGGCCCATTTGTACTCAAGATTCAGTCTCTGGAAGGCAAGGAAAAAACCCATAAGGCCTATCTTCCAAAGCAGTAACAAAAGTACTCTTTTTGAGCACATTAGCAAATTGGATGAATATTGGTTTGCCTGTGCGACATTCTACAAAATCTCCCTTTCAAAGTGACTGATACAACCATCTCTTTCCTATAGTTAAATACAACCATGGGAGAATCTTACTGAACAGAATAATCAGGGGTCCTCAAACTACGGCCCACGGGCCACATGCAAATACAAATATTGTATTTGTTCCTGTTTTGTATTTTACTTCAAAATAAGATATGTGCAGTGTGCATAGGAATTTGTAAATAGTTTTTTTTAAACTATAGTCTGGCCCTCCAACAGTCTGAGGGACAGTGAACTGGCCCCCTGTTTAAAAAGTTTGAGGACCCCTGGAATAAATAATGTGGAGATTCTAAAACAATTTTATAGATACTCTGTTTCAATTTTATAAGGCAAAATTTTGAGCCTATTTGCTTCTATCTAGCTTTTACCACAGGTAACAAAGGAATAGCCATAATTACATGTTGTATCACCATAAGAGAAAATAAGCTGAGATTTCAACAAATACTTGTGGAATGTCTACTCTATGTTCTGAACCACAGGGACATAACAATTAAGAAATCAAATCCCTCTCTTTAATGATCTTGAATTTGAATTGAGAAGAAAGAGGATCTGAAAAAAACAAAACATAAATCCCAATATATAACTAAATGTGAGAAAGGATAAATATTATGAGGATAATGGAAGGTATTGGTATTTTAGATAGGCTAGGAAAGGAATAACAGGCATAGACCTCAGGGGATATTTTATATATTCTAGAAACAGCATATAGCCAGTGGCATTGCAGGTCAGTGAGTAAATGAGAGAAAAGCAATAGAAATGGGGCATGAGTTAGAGCCTTGGACCTGGTCATTTATGTTTCTTTAGTGGAACATGGTAAGTATTTTATAATTTATTTGGATAGATATGGTTTTGAGCAGACAAATGTTATGATCACAATTATGTTTAAAAAGTTGCATTTGGTCTCCTATGTAGAGTAGAGAATAAAGGGAAGTCAAGAGTTAAAGCAAAAATATAAATTGGGTTTGGCCAGTGTGGCTCAGTGTTTGAGGGTCAACCTATGAACCAGGAGGTCATGGTTCGACTTGAGTCTGGGCATATACCCCTGTTGTGGGCTCGATCCCCAGAGTGGAGTGCAGGATGCAGCCAATCAATGATTCTCTCTCATCATTGATGTTTCTCTGTCTTTCTACTATCACTTCCTCTCTGAAATCAATAACATATACTTTCCAAAATAATATCAATTAGAAATTATTTCAGTGGTATATATAGTCCAATAGTAGCAGGAGATGATTCATTAAGCAATGGTCAGATTCTGGGTTAAATTTTTAAAGTAGCTATCAGAATATATATGCTAAAAGGTTGGATTTGGGATATAATATAAAAGACCAGATCAATTGTTACTCTAGGTTTTTTGATTCAAAAAATTGGAAGAATAAAATTTCCATAGAGTGAGTTAAGGGAGGTAGCAGATGAAGCAGGTTTGGGGACAAAATATCTGAATTTCCATTTTATTAAGATATAGTTCCAAGGTCTATTAGTCATCCAAGTAGATATGTACAGTGAGCAGTAGATATATGCAGCTGGAGTGAATGTGATAGGTCTGTGATATAGTGTGATATTTAAAATTTCATGATATCCATTAAGAAAGGGGTTAAAGTATGGGGTTGTGAGCACTCTAACATTTAAATACAAAGAAAAATCAGAAAGGACACTAAATATAAGCTGGCTAACTTTTCATAGCATTGCTTATTTTGTATTAAGTGTTTCAGTAACTCTGTCTTTTATTTAATATTAGAGGCCTGGTGCATGGATTTGTGCACCAGTGGGGTCCCTCAGCGTGGCCTGCACCCTCTCTCAATCTGGGACCCCTTGGGGGATGTCAATGCGCATCATACCTACTGGATAGTCTGCCAGTCGGTTGGTTGGTCTGCTGGTCGGTTTCTTAGGCTTTTATATAGAGAGATTGTAAGTCATATATTTGATCACATTAATTCCGTTTCACTCCTGAAACCTCACTTCTAAGCCCTCTTTCCCCATTAGAATTGCTATTGGTGCTTCCCAGCTATCATTTTGATATTTTTCATCATTTATCCAATAGTGGATTTTTTTCTTAATTTCCCTATATTCTTCTTACTTGGTTTATTCTCTTGTTTCATTGTATCACCAAAGAAAGTTTTCATGAGAATTAGTTATTTTGAGAAATTTAATGTCTGAAAATTATTTTTTGACCCTCAACTTGTATAAATACATTTAGATTAAAAACACACACACACATTGTACAGGATTTTGAAGGCTTTTTGCTGCTCTTTTCTACATTACACTATTACTAGCAATGCCATTCTAAATCTGGATACTTTGTAGATGACTTTTATTCTTTTGGGACTTGATAGCCCCTTTTTATTAAGAGTGCTAGAGACTCAAAGAGGCTTTTTAATCTGGAGTGGAGACACATGCTCCTAAATTCTATTTTTTTTTAACATTATTTATTTGATGATTTTCCACCTAAATTTTTCTCCTCCTTTTCTAGTGTCCTATTATTAGATATTTGTTCTTGCTGTAATACTCTGATTTTCTTAAAATTTACTTTCTATTTTCAATAACATTTAATTGTGTTATACCTCAGTGTTAGCTTTATCATTAAAATATTCTAGTAATTTCATTTGCTATTTATATGTTCATGTCCCAAGAACTTTTTATTATTAGATAGATCTTATTTTATAATAGGATGTGATTTTAAAAAAAAACTTTAAAAATTAAAGTATAACATGCATATAGAAAAATACACAAATATAAAAGTACAGTTCAGTAAATATTCACAATTTGCTCATGTGTGTATAACCACCACATACATTAAGGAGTAAAGGATCACTAGCACTGCAAAGCCCTCTCGCCTCCCACACACACAGCACCTAGTCACTAACCCCCATCCTCCTGCCGCAGTGGAAACACCATCCTGACTTCTAAGAAACAAGATTACCTTCAGCAATTTCTGAAGTTTACAAAAGCAGAATCTTATTTATGCACTCTTTTTGTTTGTCTTATTTTACTCTGTAGTATTATGACATATATTTGTTGTTGTGTAGCTATAATTAATGCATTATTACTGTTGTTATTTACCACCTAAATGTACCACAGTTTGCTTATCCATCTTAATATTAATGGGCACTTGTTTATTTTCAAGCTATTTGAAAGAAGGTGCAATGAAAAGTCTTATACATGACCCTTCATGGACATATGTATGCATTTATTTTACACATATATCCAAGAGTAAAATCACTGGGTTATAGGATAAACCATAATAAATACTGTCAAGAAGTTTTCCAATGTGATTATTCTTAATTTTTACTTCTACTGGAAGGATGTAAAAATTCTATTTTCTTCATATTTTTGTCATAACTTAGTGTCATCAGTAGTTTAACTCTAGCTATATTTGTGGGTGGTTTCTTACCAATTTAATTTATTCTTGGAGAAGTTTACAAAAAGATTATCATTTCTTAGCTAAGGATGGATTTTATTATTTTGGCCTGTACATAAAAATGCAGTGATTGCATCACTCAATATTCTCAGCAAAAGTTAATTATTAAAAAAGAATGCATGCTCAGTTATTCCAGTTTATAAAGTTTTATAAAATACAAACTAATCTATAAAAATAAAAAGCAGATCAGTGGTTATTTGGGGATGGTTCAGGGATAAGGGTGAGAGGGAGAGATTATAAATGGTCATAAGGACATTTGTTGAGGGTATGCTGATGAATCATGCTGATGTTTTTTATCTTCAATGTGTTTGTTTAAAAAAATTAAGAGACTTTGTTGGATATAGAAATCTAAGATGGCAGTTTTATATTTTTTCAACATTATGAACATTACATATTTCATTGACTACTGCTTCATTACTTTTGTCAGCAATCTACCATCTATTGTTGCTTCTTTAAAGATAATGTGCCTATTTTTCTTTAACTTCTTTTAAAATTTTCTTTTTTTTCCCACTTAAAAATATTACCATGATTCATCAGTTCTGTGTTATTTTTTTGTTTTTTAATTTTTTGGGTGTGTGACCTGCTTAGGATCATGATATTTATTAAATTTGTGGCACAAAGGTATAGCATTCACAAGTTTTGGAAAATTATCAGTAATTATGTCTTCAACAATTAATTCTATTTTTAAATAGTTTATTGAGGTAGCAGCCCACTCTCTGGTATTTTATTATGGCAGCCCTAGAAAATCAATGCACTCTCCATAACCTCAAGGCCAGATTTTAATAACAGCAAATCTCATGGCAGATTCTCCCACACATGCAGACAATTATTAAACATTTATTATTAACAGGGCATATTAAGTCTCATCTCTCTTTTGGGTGCTTTCATCACACCTTACTTGAACATGCTGTACTACATGCAGATACATTCCAGTGTCAATATTCATTTAACCTTATAGTTGGTAACAGGCAACCAGAATCTTCAGAGCCAAGCACAGCATGGGTTTGAGAACAAGATTCTGTTGCCATCTCTGAGGCTAGACGACTTGTTATATTGCTACACCAGTATATGCAATGGATGGGTGTGTCTATAAAATATTTTTGACAAGCCACATGACTTGAATACTTCTGAATTTATTAATAAGAGCCTATTTCTAATATTCATTAAGCTAATTAGCAAGCCACTAATGAAAATCCATTTTGAACATTTGTTAAATCACTTTTATTGTTTGAGATTGGAATAACCAAAATATTTGTAATAGCTACCTCTGGAGTGTGGGTTTTCTGATTAGAATACTAGCTGACCACCCCTGAGGCATAAATTCCTGATTAGGGCAAATGATTGCCCTATGGTGCTGCCCAAATTAACACAGCAAAAAATATATATACATATATATTTTATTGAGATATTTTAATATTCAATAAACTCCATATTTAAATGTACAACTAAAATATATACATTTATACATACATACATAGAAAATAATCACCACAATCAAGATAAGGATTACAGCCATTACTCCCCCAACAATTAAGATAAGGATTATAGCCATTACTCGCCCAAATATCCTCATGCCAATTTGTATTTCTCCCTCTCATCCTTCTGCCCCATGCATCCCTTGGAAAACACTGATCTGTTTTTGTTGCTATATATTAGTTTGCATTTTATAAAACTTTATAAATTTAAATAATAGAGTATACATTCTTTATTATCTGCATTTATCTCCTTCAATAATTATTTTGAGATTCATCTATGTTGTTATGTTTACAAATTGCTTTTTATTTTTATTGCTAGGAAGTATTCATTATTTGGAGATATCAGTTTGTTTAACTCTTCATCTATTAATAGTCATTTGGGTTGATTTCAGATTTAGCTCTTGCAAATATAGCTGCTTTGAATATAAGTGTACAAGTTTTGTAGGAGACATGTTTTATTTTCTTGGGCGAATATCTTGGAGTATAATGGCTAAATCATATAGTAGGTGCTTGTTTAACTTTTTTTATGAAACTGCCAGTTTGGTAAGTGACTGAACCACTTAATATTCTCACCAGCAGTTATTGAGAGCCCCAGTTTATAATCTTACCAAAAATTGGTATGGCCAGCCTTTTGATATTATCTAGCTAATCCTATCTAATAAAGAGGGAATATGCAAATAAACCATCATGCCATCACAAAGATGGCTGCTCCCACAGCAGAGGCTGGAACCTGAGGCTCTGTGGCGCTGGGCCGGGGCAGGGGACCTGAAGCTGTGCCCCCCGCCTGGTGGGGATTGACAGGGGACCTCAGGCCACGCCCCCTGCCCAGGCGCCAGGCTGGGGGGCCTCAGGCTGCGCCCCCTGCCTGGCAGGGCTTGATGGGGGACCTCAGGCCATGCCCCCTGTCCCAGCACCAGGCCGGGGGACCTGAAGCTGCACCTCCAGCCTGGTGGGGCTTGATGGGGGACCTCAAGGTGTGCCCTCCGCCCAGGTGCTGGGCCAGGGGATCTCAGGCTGCTCCCCCTGCCCCAGGCCAGGGGACCTCAGGCCATGTCCCCACCACAGCACCAGGGGGACTGAGGCTGCATCCCCCACCTGGTGGGGCTTGACAGGGGACATGAGACTGCGCCCCCCACCCAGCTCCAGGCCAAGGGACCTGAATCTGCGCCCCTGCCTGGCGGGGCTAGACAAGGGTGGGGTTGGCCAGGTCTGGATCTCACCCAACAGGAGTGGGGCCAGCTGGGTCTGGGTCTCATGAGATTTTGAGGCGCCACAGGTGGGCAGGGACTTGACTCTGGGTCCCACCACGTGCCGCAGACTCTGAAAGGAGGAAGATTTTCATATACATTGTACTAATTTTCCTTCATCTCTGACACTTCTATTATAGAGAAAGGGCAAATAGCAATATTAAAATATTTCCTCTAATTAATTCCCTTTTAATGTGCACGAATTTCATGCACCAGGCCACTAGTCTATATATATATATAAAAGCTTAAGCAACCAGTCGCTTAGGGGATCAGGCCAAAACTGGCAGTCCGACATCCCCTGAGGGGCCCTGGATTGCGAGAGGGCACAGGTCAGGCTGAGGGACCCCACCGGAGCACGAATCCGTGTACCAGGCCTCTAGTATATTTATAGTTGTATCATATTGTGGTTTTAATTTGCATTTCTCTAATGAGTATTTTGAACATCTTTTCATTTATATTTGCCATTCATGTATCTTTTATGAAGTCTATACTCAAATATATTATCAGAATTAAATTGTTTACTTATTATTGAGTCCTGAGAGCTCTTTATATATTCCAGATAAAAGTTTTAACCAGGTATACAATTTGCAACTATGCAAAAACATACATAACAGATAGACACAGACAACAATATGGTACTAGCCAGAGGGAAAGGGGGTTGGAAGTAATTGGATGGGGATAGGTTGAGGTGGGCAAAGGGGAGAAAAATGGGGGAGGAAATTGACTTTGCTTTGGGCAGTGGGTGCACAATGCAGCATGCATATAATGTTTGAGTTGTACACTTAAAATCTGTATGGTTTTGTGAAATGATGTCACCCTAATAAATTTAATAAAAAAGTCATTACCAACCATCCCCCCAAACAATAAATTTTAAAAATTGCAACTACCTTCTGTCATGTGATTTATCTTTTAATTCTTGTGTTTTTAAAGAGCAAAAGTTATGTGTTCTAGTAATTCTATAATTTTAGGTTTTATATTTAGGTCTATGATAATGGTTAAGTAAGTTTTTTATACAGTGGGAAGTGTGAATTGCAGTTCCCTCTTTCTTGTTTTGCTTTTCATGTATAAATACAATGATTTCAACATCATTTATTGAAATCTAACCTTTCTCCTGTAAATAATGTCTAACACTTTGGGGAAAAATCAGTTCTATATTAGTGAATCAACTTTGGACCCTCTTTTCTTCCATTGATCTATTTGCGTTTTTTTTTTAAACCTCACATAAGGGTATTTTTCCATTGCTTTTCAGAGATAGAAGAAGGGAGGGAGAAAGGAGAGGAGAAGAGAGAGAGAGAGAGAGATAGAGAGAGAGAGAGAGAGAGAGAGAGAAACAGACACATCAAGTTATGGTCTCTGGCCCATGCCCTAACCTGGGGGCAGGGAGGGAACCCTGGTACCTGCACTTGACCTGGAATCGAACCTGTGACCCTTAGGTGTATGGGCCAACAATCCAACCATTCAGCCACACCTATGGCAATAACAGGGTTATTTGCCTATCTTTTATACCAATTCAACACTGGTATGACTATGGTAGCTTCATAATAAGTCTTGAAATAAAGAAATATTAGTCCTTCAAATATATTCCTTTTAAAGTTGTTTTGGGTATTTTTAAAAATGTATCTTTATTGTTGAAAGTATTACAGATGTCCCCTTGTTTTCCCCTTTGACCCCCTCCCTCCCTTCAAGCCCTAGTCCCCCTTCAGGACTTCACCTCACTATTACCTGAGTCCATGGGTTATGCATATATGCATAAATTCTTTGGTTAATCTCTCCCTGCCCCCATTCCCTTTGTATTTCTATGTGAATTTTAGAATCAGCTCGGCAATGTCTACAAAAAGAAATCCTGCTAGGATTTGACTGGATTTGCATTAAATCTATAAATTGATTTGCAAACTTGACATCTTAATAACCTTGAGTTTTCTGTCACTTGCATACAGTATCCCACTCTGTGTATTTAGGTCTAAATGTTTTTTCAGCAATGTTTTATAGTTTTCAATGTAGAGATCTTGGAAAATTTTGTAACACTTATCTCTGAGTATTTTGTGTTTTTCATATTATTTATTTAATTTAAATGTCCAGTAGCTTTTGTTATTTATCTAGATACACTTGATTATTTTATATTGATCTGGTGTTCTACAACCTTGCTAAGATTACTTACTAGTTCTGGTAGATTGTGTGTGTGTGTGTGTGTGTGTGCATGTGTGTGTGTGTGTGTGTGTGTGTGGGTGTGTACTCCATTGGATATTCTATACAGACATTTGTCTCATCTACAAATAAAAACAGATTTACTTCTTTTCCAATCTGAGGGCTTTGTACTTTTTCATATCTTATTGTACTGGCAAGAACACCAAATAGAACGGTGAGTAAGAAGTCATGACAGCAGGCATCATTTTTCCATATTCTTGATCTCAGAGGAAAAACAGCAGTCTTTCCGCACTAAATTGATGTTAGCTGTAGGTTTTTCATTAAGACTTGACATCTTAATAACATTGAGTTATTATGCACTTTATGGCATTAAGGAAATTGCCTTTTATTCCTCATTTTTCTGGGAGATTTTATCAGGATTAAATTGTTTCTTAAGGTATAAACTGAGGCTATCTATTTGAGACCAATCTTTTTCCAGATATATAAATTGTTTCAGTGCTAAAAAGTCCTTCTATGAACTGCTTTAGCAGGATCCCACAAATGTTGTTATATTGTGTTATTTTCACTTGATTCAAAATGCTGTCTAATTTCCTTTGTTTGTTTCAATCAATGAGTCATATAAAATTTATTTAGAATATTTTATAGCTATATTTTTATTTGGGAATTTTCTAGAAATGTTGTTGTTAATGTTATTCTAATTCATTTCTTTGTCAGGGAACATAACATTTATGATTTGAATTATTTTTAACTTCTACACATACCTAAGTTGTAGATTCCTTGCCTTTGTTATATTAATAACCACACTTCTAATAATTTGATATCCTTTTAAACTGTGTTTCAATTAAATCATTAGTTGCTCTCTCTTTTGTTCTGGTATTTGTTCGCATGTGTGTATGTGTACACACACACACACACACACACACATACACACACGCTTAAATTATTTATTGCCATATTTATGTAGACTTCACAGTAAGAGTAAATTGACACATTTAAACTTCTGTTTATGAGCAGAAATCCTTTACCCAATATCAATGTAAGGCCATAGATAATCAGGTCCTGTCTTATTTTAATCCTTATTTTTATTTTATATTTTGTAGAGTTTCCCTTTGTCTGTCTTTGGTTCTAATTTTCATATTCACTTTTGTGCCTTTACTCACATTTTTGCTATATCTATAATTATTTTCCTTGACTATCTAAAGCTCATGCAATTTCTAAGTAACAAGTCCTTCCAATTTCATGAAGAATTTTTAATCTACGACTCTTCTTGTTGATATTGTCCTATAACCTTTGTGACTGTTATAGTTGTGGGTAGAAGTTGCGTAAGTAAGATAGTGCTGATAAATGTAGTCTAAGAATTGTAGTTCTCTGGCATCACTATGTTGCAAAGGACATTTTGGGAAATTTCCAGATTTTTTTAATAATTTCATATTAATGAGGAGGGTATGGTCATTTAATTGATGGGGGCCAGAGATGCTATAGGTTAAGCAATATGTAGGACAGTCCCTAGCAACAACAAAAATGTTTCTGGGCATCTTTAGCACTGTAACATCCTAGAAGATATGCATGTTGTAGTTGCTAATCACTTTATAATTTCCTGTGATCAATACCATGTGTGTTTTATACAATTTTGATGGATTTATAAACTGTAATTTTACAATTCAGGAATGAAAATATTATGAAAGTCAAGGAAGATTGAATTTTGTTTAGAAAGTATTACTTTTTTTAATATTTCAGGAAATTGCATCATTAATATCAACACATTTCATGGAATTCATATGGCCAGTGCAACACAACTATATCAGTATTTATTTATAGCTGTTGCATTCAAAATGCAATCAAAAGATGAAAAAATTCTTTTATTTTTTGGAAACATACAGCATTTAAAGTAGACAACCATCCTATATAATAAAAGCCTAGTATTCAAATTGTCCCCTAGACCGAGAGGTTGTCTTGGAGTTTGACCAGGGGTGGGACCTGCCGGGGGAAGGGAGGGAGGCCCTGGCAGCAGGCAAGGGGCCAGGGGAAAGGAGCGAGGCCCCAGCAGCATGCAGGTGGCTGGGGGAAGGGAGGGAGTACCTGGCTGGCAGCCAGCAGCCGCTAGGGACCCTATCAGTGCACAAATTTCTTGCACTGGGCCTCTAGTTAGATATAAACACCTATTGTACATTTTGTTTGCAAAAGCTATTTTATAATATTTTATATTACCACCCTAAATGTTTGAGTGTATTGATACACTTAGTACACTGATAAGAAATTTATTCTGTGGGGATTACATAATGAAAAACACAATTTTCTAATTTTAGATTGATATAATCCTAGGTTTCTAACACACAATTTCTTTATTGAGTGAATTTACTTTCTCAAATTTTTATCTTTTCCCTAATTTTCTGTAAAGAATATGGTGTTTTAAGCACTGGAGGCTAAATGTATGTTTTCACTTGTGGTATATTTCAAAGGAAGAAATATTTTTTCCATAAAATCTAATTTTCATTGCACTTCACATGAAATAAACAGACATTCTTTAGTCACCACATTATAAGCAGTATAGACTAAGAAAGTAAATAAAATATCAGTGTTCAATTCATGTAATTAGATATAACATTGTTTTGAAAAACTTTTGTTTTATTCATATAAAGAAATGAACTCATGAATAATTGTTAGTGACCTGGGTTATGATGTAATATATACATATATGTTTAGTAATAAATGTATATTTAGTCATAAATACATATATGTTTATAGACACACATAATATTGAAAGCTGAAGTTCTAAAGAAGAACTCTGTAGGAGTAAAATTCCACTTATAATACAAGAAGTATTTCACATTATTTCACAAAAATTAGCTTCCACAGTTTGACAGTTTATGTAAAAACCTATTAATTACTTGTTTGGGGTTATGATTCAACTTCATGTTTATAATACCAAGTGTTCAGATTTTTGGTGAGGCTAGAACAAAGAAAGCATGTGCTTTTAATTACATATAAGCTTATATGTTATTGCACAGAAAACCTCCCTATGACTTTGAAATTTCAGTGTTTTTATCCTCATTATTTTTCATAAACACCTCTAAATCTTAGGGACTTTTTTAGGTCTTATCTCAAATTTGAGATACCAGTTTTAGCCATCCTCTAATAAAGAATCATGCTTTTAAGACTATGGCCCAGAAATGGGTTTTAAGGTCTTTTTTAAAAGATGAAATTGGAAGCCTTACTTATCCCCTTTCACATTATCGTTCAAGAACAAAGGCCATTTCCTATCCCCTTTTATCTGTACTTAACTGACACCTCAGGTTCAGCTGTTAAACAAGTTACTGTGGGGAAAAACAAGAATGAATATATCCATAGCCTGTGTCCTCATGATTTTCATGCTTTCAGAGAAGACAAAATGTATATAAAATTGAGGGGATCAAAATAATCTATTAAAATGTCTAATGCAGGTAAATGAAATAAGAATTCACAGCAGAGAGGGAGAAGGCAGAGGCTCCGAGAGAAAACGGAATAAAGCAACCACTCTGATTATGAAACCAAGGCCATATTGTGAATCATGGAGTAAGAATAGGAAGGATGGAGAAAGAGGTAGAATGATTATAGAGTTCCAGGTACATAATCAGCCTCATAAAAAGTATAGCATGAATCTGTAGTGAGAACATATCATGCTTAAATGGCTAGGTGAAAACATCTTTTTGGCTTAAAAAATGCTTACATTTCCTAATATCAAGTGCATAATTTCCTGATATTACTTTTAATGCATGTAAGATGTTTTTCTTATCTCCTTTATACGAAATTCCCAGAAAAAGAAGCATTGTTATTGAGATAGAAAATTCTAAGAGTTCTTTAATATTTATTATTTATTACATTGGTACATTTTCGCCTTTGTATGTTGTTGTTTTTCTTATTGTAAGAACCTTTTGATGGTCATGCTCTCTTTGGTAGTTACTTAATTTTTGTCCTTTCTATTTTCTGTTTCTCTAAAGCATCATTAAGAATGTGCTTCCGAAAAATGTGCTTCGAACACTCATGGCACAAAATACAAAAGGACTAAGGTCTAAGTAGGCAGCATTAAATTCAGTGAAAAATATGATCAATGTATAAATATTACCATATTCAAAGAAAGCTAACATTAACTCTCACTCACTCACTTCCTGCTATTTTAAAGGGCTGATTTTATCAACCGTATGTTGGTTTTTATTTTTTACAGGCTGAGTATTACTGGACAAGTCCTTTTGCAGTTTAAAGCCGATAAATTGGTTGTACGTTACAAAGGAGTAATCTTTCAAATCTGTCTCGTGTGTGTACCTGTTCATTGATCCAATGCCTTGCCTTATGGTCATACCCACATTCAATAGTCATCATTATGGAAATAACAATGTTTGCCTATTTCATCCAGTCGATACAGCAGATGCTAAGAGAACGAGAAATCACATAGGCTTTCATGCATTCTTCTGGGCTGACTGACTGCTTTGGACTGGGGAATATATTTATGAGAGCATTTTCATTCTTTTCTCCACCTGTTTTAAATCTTCAAAGAGCTCAAACCCCTGCTTCATCAGTTTAATGCTTCAATATGGTCTCCTTTATTATACTTTTCATTTATATACTACTCAGAATAACTTGCCAATAACTTGAGAAGTAGTGTCAAAGTGCTGTAAAAACTCTGAAATGCTCTGGGATGATACCATCCAAGAACTATAGGGTGGAACACATTTTTTGAAAAAACAAGTATTTTGTCAGATAATGACATGTAGGTGTTGATGATATTGGCTGAATAAATTCCTAAGGCTTAATTGCATTCATAGTTATTCAAATTCATGTGGTTATATATTTACAATTTTGGAGGGAAGGGAGACACTAAATAGATGCCCACTTTTGAGCAAATATTATGTCATCCTCTTTCTCAAGATTAATTTATATAAATGGAATCTTACAGGGGCCTGGCTTCTGTCCCCCAGTATAATTATTTTGAGATTATGCATTCATTTTTGTGTATCAATATTTTGTCTCTATTGCTGATGAGAAATAAATTGCATGAATATGTCACTTGTTGATGGACATTTGGACTTTTTCCAGTTTTGAGCCATTACAAATAAAGCTGCTATTAATATGCATATACATGTCTGCGTATGGACATATACTTTCCTGTAACTCAAGTATTGGAAAGACAGACTAATAGGGTAGTGGTAGGTTTAACATTAGAAAAAGTTAACCCCTTTTTAACTTTTTAAAAGTTAACTGCCATCTGTTTTCCAAATTGATGATACCACTTTACAGTTCCATAAGGAGTGTATGAAATCTATAAATGCTTTATGTTCTCACCAATACTTGACATAGTCAGTCTTCTTAAATTTAGCCATTTGAATAGGTTAAATATCAGTGTGGTTTCAATTTGCAGTTCTCTAATGACTAATGACGTAGAATATAATTTTGTGGGCTTCTTGGGTAAAGTGTCATTCAAATTATTTCACCATTTAAAAATTTACGTCCTGTTTTCATATTATGTTTGAGAGTCTTAACATTTATAAATGACTAGAGGCCCAGTGCACAACATTTGTGCACTTGGGGAAGAGAGGGTTGTTCCTTATCCCAGCCTGTGCCCTTTAGCAGTCTGGGAACCCTCGGGGGATGTCCAACTGATGGCTTAGGTCCGCTCCTGGCGGGGAACAGGCCTAAGCTGCAGTCGGACATCCTTAGCGCTGCCACAAAAGCGGGCCACTGCGCTCACCAGCCATCAGCCCAGCTTGTGGTTGAATGGCGCTCCCTCTGTGGGAGTGCACTGACCACCCGGGGGCAACTCCTGTGTTGAGCGTATGCCCCCTGGTGGTCAATGCACGTCATAATGACCGGTCATTCCACCGTTTGGTTGATTGCATATTACCCTTTTATTATATAGGATTCAAGTTTTTTATGACTTCTAAATATTTGTTCCCCATTTATGGATTATCTTGTCATTCCTTTAGTAAGATGTTTCAAAGAGCAGAATCTTCTTAATTTTGGTGAAGTCAAATCTAACAATTTTTCTCTTTGAATCATGCTCTTGGTATCATAGCTAAGAAATTTTTGCCTAACTCAAGTTTTCTCCTATGGTGTTTTTGTTAGATGTCTGATAGGTTTTTGGTTTTACATTTAAATCAATGATATATTTCTAGTTAATTTTTGTATTTTTTACAAAATACAAATATTTGGGGAAGGGGTGGATTCCCAATTACTCTAGCACTGCTTGTTAAAAAAAGTCTATCCTTTCTCAACTAAGTTGTCTAGGCACTTTTGTCAAAAATCAGTAATCCATATATGAATAGGCCTATTTCTAGACACTCTGCTGTTTTTCATTGATTTATTTATGTATAATTTAGCAAATAACACAACTTCTTAATAACTGTTAGCATTGTACTAAGTATTGAAGTCAGGTACTTTTAGTCCACCACATTAGTTCTATTTCAAAATTGTTTTGGCTATTTGGGTCCTTTGTGTTTCCATGTGAATTTTATAATTATCTTATCAATTTCTATGAAAATTGTTTAAAGGAATTTTGATGATTATTTTGTTGAATTTATGAAACATTGTTGAATGCCCATTTGTAGTCTGAGGTGATAAATCTAAACCAGTAATGAGGGGTTGAATTCATTTTGAGGAAATAGTCTATTTTAAAAGTGAATGTTATATGAATAGACATTTTTCCAAAGAAGATATACTAATAGACAATAAACACATGAAAATATGCTCAACATCATTTGCCATCTGAGAAGTGCTAATCAAAACCACAGTGAAATATCACTTCACACTCACAGGATATTTGTATTTGAAAAGACAATAGCAAGTGTTTGCAAGGATATGGAAAAGTCATACACTCACTCCTGGTGAAAATGTAAAATGCCACAGCCACTTGAAAAAGCCACGCAGTTCCTCAAATGTTAAATGTAGAGTTACCATATGACTCAGCAATTCTACTGCAATGTATATACCCAAGAGAAATTAAAATATATTCTACACAATAACTTATAGATGAATGTTGATAGAAGCATTATTCCCAATAGCCAAAATATATAAATAAATGTTTATCTGATAATTGCATAAACATAGTATAGTTGTGTTCATACAAATCAGACATCTGATAAGGGCCATATATCCAGAACATATTAAGAACCCTTACAAATCAAAAATAAAAAGACAGATAATCTAATTAAAATATGGACAAAGGAGGGAGAAACCAATATGGCGGCATAGGTAAACACCGGAGATTGCTGCCTCGCACAACCACTTCAAAAATACAACTAAAAGACATAATGGATATCATCCAAAACCACAGGAAGGCTGGCTGAGTGGAATTTCTACAACTAGAAGGAAAGAGAAAAGCATACCGAGACTCAGAGGAGGTGCGGTGCTGAAGTAAATACAAAGGTGCGGAGGTGCATGCAGAGAGGGCTGGTGGCTGAGGACACGATTGTCTTTTTCAATCAGGAGGGAGTCTCAGGCTCTGAGCTCCAGTTCCGGGTGAGTCTCTGAGGACCCAGACTCATACGGGAAAAACGGGACTGTCTGGCATCGGTCGGAACTCGAGGGCAGCTTTCTCTCAGAGGCACTCTCGGCGATTGCCAGGACCTCTGAAGGCAGGACTGAGAGCAGCCATACTGCTGGCTCACTCGGCCCGCCCTGTTGATCCCCTGGGACCCCGCCCAGCCCAAGCCTTTCACGGAGGCTTTTGCATATAAAAGGCCTGGCCCTTTGTAATCTGAAAATAACTTAACAAACTGCAGCTGCCCCAAGGCCCCAGGGCAACTTGCATTGCTTTACAGCTGATTCTTACAGCCAATTGGCCTGGAGGTCAAATCCTCCAAGTTTTATCTACAATAATCAAGGCTTAACTACAACAAGACTGGGCACAAAGCCCACAAGGGGGTGCACCAAGAGTGTCTACCTCAGGTAATTGGGACACTTAGCACAGAAAGCCACTCTATCGACACAGCGAAGCATAAAAAATGCTGAGACAAAGAAACAGGACACAAATGACAGAAATGGAGGAAAGCAAACTACTGGATATAGAGTTCAAAACCACACTTTTTAGGTTTTTCAAGAATTTTCTAGAAACCGCCGATAAATGTAGTGAGATCCTCAAGAAATCTAATGAGACCCTTGATGTTGTGATAAAGGACCAACTAGAAATTAAGCATACACTGACTGAAATAAAGAATATTATACAAACTCCCAACAGCAGACCAAAGGATCGCAAGAATCAAGTCAAAAATTTGAAATACGAAGAAGCAAAACACACCCAACCAGAAAAGCAAAATGAAAAAAGAATCCAAAAATGCGAAGATAGTGTAAGGAGTCTCTGGGACAGCTTCAAGCATACCAACATCTGAATTATAGGGGTACCAGAAGAAGAGAGAGAGCAAGACATTGAAAACCTATTTGAAGAAATAACGACAGAAAACTTCCCCTACCTGGTGAAAGAAATAGACTTACAAGTCCAGGAAGCACAGAGAACCCCAAACAAAAGGAATCCAAAGAGGACCACACCAAGACACATCATAATTAAAATGCCAAGAGCAAAAAACAAAGAGAGTATCCTAAAAGCAGCAAGAGAAAGAAAGTCAGTTACCTACAAGGGAGTACCCATACAACTGTCAGCTGATTTCTCAACAGAAACTTTGCAGGCTAGAAGGGAGTGGCAAGAAATATTCAAAGTGATGAATACCAAGAACCTACAACCAAGATTACTTTATCCAGCAAAGCTATCATTCAGAAGTGATGGTCAGATAAAGAGCTTCACAGATAAGAAAAAGCTAAAGGAGTTCATCACCACCAAACCAGTATTATATGAAATGCTGAAAGGTACCCTTTAAGAAGAGGAAGAAGAAGAAAAAGGTAAAGATACAAATTATGAACAACAAATACACATCTATCAACAAGTGAATCTAAAAATCAAGTGAATAAATAATCTGATGAACAGTATAAACTGGTGATTATAATAGAATCAGGGACATAGAAAGGGAATGGTCTGACTATTCTTGGGGGGGGAAAGGGGTGTGGGGGGTGCGGGAAGAGATTGGACAATAATCGTGCACCTATGGATGAGGACAGTGGGTGGGGAGTGAGGGCGGAGGGTGGGGTGGGAACTGGGTGGAGGGGAGTTATGGTGGGAAAAAAGAGGAACCAATGTAATAATCTGAACAATAAAGATTTAATTTAAAAAAAAATATGGACAAAGGATTAGAACATCTCCAAAAAAGATGTCCCAATAGCCAATAAGATACGAAAAGATGCTCTACATCAATAGCTATCAAGAAACACAGGTCAAAATCAAAATTAGATACCTCTTCATACCCACTAGCATGGCTAAACAAAATAGACAGACAGTAACATGTGTTGATGAAGATGTAGGAAAATTTTACAATATCACTAGTAATGCTATTGTAAAATGATGCAACCAATTTGGAAAACAGTTTAGCAGTTGCTCAAAATGTTAAATATTGAGCTACCACATAATCTAACAATTCCACTCCTAGGTAAATAGCCAAGAAAGAGAAATAAAAACATCTTTTTTTTAAAAAAAAAAAAACACAACAACCTTGTATATGAATGTTCACAGTTGACTTATTCATAATAACCAAAATTAGGAAGCCTAAATGTCCAGCAATTGATGGGTATACAAATATAGTATTATTTCTACAATGGAATATTACTCAATCATAGAACAGAATGGAGTACTGTAACATGCTGTAATGTGACTGAACATTGAAAACATTCCTAAGTTAAATAGCCAGTCACAAAAAGCTACATTTTATGTAATTAAATGTATATGAAATTTTCAAAAAAGGCAAGTCTATGGAACTGAAAATAAATTAGTGACTGCCAAGATTTATCAGGGATTAGGGGGTTAGGGTAATAACTAAAGGGTACAGGGTTTATTTTTATGGTAATGAAAATGTTTTAAAATTGATGATGGTGATGGTTGCATGACTGTAAATATACTAAAATCAATGAATTGTACACTTTAAATGTGTGGATTGTATGGCATGTAAACATATCTCAATAGAAGCTGTTATTATATATATATATATATATATATATATATATATATATATATATTTACAATGAGTGCTATAGAATGACACATATTCTAAAGTGTGGGAAATAGGTGGTATTATATAGACACTAGATAATTAGGCAGCTCCCTAGAGGAAAGGACGTCTAAATAGTAACATAAATATTGGGTTAGAATAAATGGTTGAGGATAGGACAAGGGTAGACTTTTGTAGAAAGGCAAAATAAAGGAAATATATATATTTTCCAGGTAGGGAAAACACCAGGTTCTAGTAGTATTCAGGAGTGATAAGTTTGCAAGTGAAGGAAACTGAAGAAACTTAGTATCTAGGGTAGAAGTAAGAGAAGTGGCAAATGAGTCTAGAGAAGATCACAGACAATCTTATAAATTACATTTAGATATTTGGATTTATTTATTAGCATTATTGAAATATTATTAAAACCTCTATTAGAGGCTTAACTTATCAAATATACCTGATTCCACATTGGTTAGTTTAAAATAGAACTTATATATAAGCTTCAAGAATGAAAATTCTCTACAAGAAAAGTTACTCTTTTTTTTTTTTTTTACTGGCTACAGCTGATTTTGCTCTTGATGTAGCATTTTTACTACATCAAAAGAAGAACATATTACTTTCTTATATCTATGCCTATTATTTAAAATCCTAAGAATTTCCATGGTAGATATCTTATTAGTTCACTGAAAGACATGTAATCAGCTCAAAACCCCATGTCCTCTTCTTAACACTTGGAGTGGGGGAAACGAGTTAAGTCGGCTCGCGTGAATTGCGCGTACTCCGCGGGAGCCGTCTTTAACTCGGTTCATATAGATTTGCGGTGGAGTGCGGGAAACGTGTAAACTCGGGCCGATTGTAACTGCGTATTACCAAATATTTGTTTGTAATCCACCCTTTTGGTGGATGGAACAAAACCAAAAGACAGAGCCATCTTATATTTTGGCGGGAAATTCACCCCACACCGGAGTGTTAATTGGTTTGAGTACCTAAAACGTAAGGGGAGAAGGCAACATTCACATTTACAAAGATGCTCATTTGATTTTTATTTGTTCTGTAACCTGTCTGACATTACTTTATCAGAAAAAAAAAAAGATTAAAAAGACTACCTTTACTTTTGTTTGAAGTTGGGAATATTGGTTTTTAAAATACTGGTTCATTGATTGTCAGGTGATTGGCAACCAATAAAAGGTAGCCATCATTCAGTATGAAAGACATGTAGCTGGTAATATTCTGAAGTGTTGATTTGGCTTTCACCTTTTCCCATTCACCCTGAAGCTTTATTTATTCATTTAGTCACACAACAAAAGAAGGCAAGAAAATGATTTAATTTCAAAAGTCAAAACATTTTAGTTTTAAAATCCTAAATAATGATTTAGAAGTTAAAATTTATGCCATAAGTAATTTAGAAAACTAAGCATTCAGAATTTAAAAAAAAATTTTCAGTACGTTTTACTGCCTCACTTTCAACCAACATCCCTGTAACTGGATAAAGTTTGTCTAGAAAAGTTAAAGAGAAGTAAAATAAGAGTTTAAATCTTGTGATTCCCTAGAGAGGGACTTGTCTTTCCTGGTTAAATCCTGAAGTGAGTATGACAGCTACTGATAGATTTTAGTTTGGGAAACTCAAGAGCAGATGGAAGCCTGAACCACCTATTTTTAGTTTAGGACTCAGGCATCATCAAGAATCAGAATCCTCCTGTTCCCAGCTGGTGTGAGAGCATCAGGCATGAGCTCTACAGGGAGTCAGCTCTGAGACAACTTGACAGAATCCCTGTTTGCACCCACCATGATATGTTTTCCTCTGCAGCTAGGAGCACACAAACATGGCACCTCAATCCAGGAGCCCTGGAAGGCTACTGAAGCAAGTTGAAGCAATGTGTCAAAATGAAATGATGATTTTTGTGGAGCCACCATCAATGAGCAGAAATGAATGAGGACTTCATAGTAGAAACCATCAAAAATACATGGCCATGACCTTTGTTAGACATACCTTGTCTTCCAAAAATAGACCTTGGCCTTGATTAAATCCCCACAAAAATAACCCCATGAATTAAAGAGCAATTGTTTACATTTAATATTTGGAACCTGGTAGAATTGAGGCCCCCAAAATGTAAATTTTATTGAATGACACAAAAAAAATCATAAATTTTAGGCAAGAGTTATGTGCTGAGAATTATAGCCATTAAATCAATAAAAATCACTACTATTCACTGAGTGCTTACCTGGTGGCACATATTAAATTAGCTGCTTTACATAGGTTATCTCAAGGTTGCTAATAGTTAGGCATAGCCTAAAAATGTTCCCCCTTCAGCAAATGTTCTTAATGACAGACTCATTTCACTCTGATAATGAAAGTCAGTACTGGTATACCCTGTTATAGTTCTTAACAGCATACACCTTCAACAAATGTTGGATTAATAATTCTTATATCTGCCAGGTTCAGATCTAACAGTTTGAGGGTCCTATTCAGACCATAATTAACTTAGTATTCACATCCCCTGTCTTTTAAAGCCACTTCCCATTAGCAAGACCTTTATGACTTCCCAGCACAGTTGGCAATGATATAATTTCTATCAAGCAAAAGACAATAATATGTCAGAAATATTAACTGTAAAATAAATAATAATTTTAAAGGCTTTCTCCTATCTTCGGGCTATCCTTAGCCTTCAAAATAGTTCATTGGCCCCGTAGGCTTAGATGAGTTTTATATTTTTGAAGAGGTAATTAGACAGAGAGGAGAGTATTAAAATAACATTTTCTTTTCCTAAGGCACCCCCTCAAACCTCACTCCAAACGGGGAATGTTCTTGAGGTCTTGCCCAGCAAGAACTAACAGGAACCATACCACATTCAGCTGTGACCTTTACGGTATATTTCTAAAAAGTAAATTCAGCCTCCAGCCTTGCCAAAAGGGATAAATAAGGGTTACAGTTTTGACCTTAGCTAACGGTGGAGCAGCCAGAGAAGCTGACATAAAAAACCATTTGCTTTTAAGAACATTTCTTTCATGCTTGTCAGATCTAAAGGTGGGCTGAGTGAGGGTGGAGATGCTGTAACAGAAAGGTCGACTGGGAAGGTAAAGGGTGGTTTCTTTTCTCTCATTAAGCTAGTAAACTGCTAAGGGAAACTCACATATCGAAAAAAGAAAAACAATTGTTTCTATTGATCTGATCTCACCATTATGTACAGTTTTCTGTCTCTTGAGTACCTGTGAGTGTGTGTGTGTGTGTGTGTGTGTGTGTGTGTGTGTGTGTGTGAAATCATTGCAATAAGGCTAACATTACAAAGAAGAAATGTTAAACCCCTCAGATATGAAAACAATCCCTAGGTATTTTTCTTGACCTTGCAAAAGTAAAAAAGCATGAAATAGTTTGCCAACAGGAACAGATGTTTCTGTTGTGTATTTCTTACTCTCTGGACATGTTTGGGAATTTTAAATATAAATGTTCAAACAGGCTGCAAACACACAGAAAGTTTGGGGGAGAATGAGGTTCATTTAGAAGATTAAATCTGATACATAACTTTGGAAAATGGGCACTTTATACATATTAACCTGCATGTGACATACATTTTTAAAAGATAGCAAATTCAGAGAGGTAGCTATTCAAAATCGCATGACTAGCTAATACTATATAAATAATAAAAAGAAACAAGTTTCAAGGACATACATACTAACTTAATTTTGCATGATTATTTCAATGCTCTTGTGTGACAGACTGAATGGAGTCACCTATGTAAACTCTCATATTTAATACAATTGTATGCATTAAATAATGAAAATCTTTCAGCAGAAATGGTAGTGAATTTCCTAACTAACCAACACATTGCTTGACATATGGTTATCTAATATATGAATACTAAAGGCCCAATGCACAAAATTTGTGCAAGGGGTTTGACCCATGGCAGCCCCAGCTGCCTCGGCCAATCGAAACCCCAGCTGCCTCTCGCTTGCTGTCCCTAAACCCCACCCACTGGTCATTCATTCCAGAATGTCGTCTGGAAGGTCACTCTGGAAGGTCAATCTGCTGTCTGGTCAAATTAGCATATTATCTCTTTATTATATAGGATAGGATAATAACCTAAGCTCGCTGACCAGGATGCTAAACACAAATTAGCCTCTGAGCCTCCAATGAATAGGGGCTACAGTTTTCATTTCTATATTGAGGTGATCTCCCTGACATATAAACAATAAGCAATCTTCTTCACAATGGTAATACAGTTTATTATCATAAAATGTTTCTGGATGACATCATTGGATGGCAACATAGGTCATTCCTCACTTCAGCCCTCCTCGGAAGAACAACTAGCAACTATCAATAGCCAAAACACCATTGAGAAAATCCCAGAACCCAGGGAACACATTCAAGGGGTAAGAGGCATGGCACCTTATCTCCCTCCCTGGGCTGCACCACACCGAAAGGCCTCCTTGTCCTACAGTTTCTCCAGTGGGAAAAAGAGAACCCAAGGTTGACATCCAGCTTCCCCATTATGGGACGCTTCCCTGGAGGCTTAACCAGCGAAGAAAGAGATGAAGAAGGGGGTCTGGGTTTACAGCAAACAGTGCTCAGAGCTCATACCGCATTCCTCCTTGCAGCGATGCTTGAGCAGAGATCCAAGCAAGCAACTCTGCCCATCTCCAGAGCAAGGCCAGCACCCCATCTGGCCACAGAGCTCAGTAGGCAGCTCAGTTGGCTTGGTTTGGGTCCTCACTCAATAAGCCTTGCTGGATCTGGAGCCCAATCTACTTCCCACCCAGGCAGGGAAGCAAATTTGAAGCCCTACTCAACTGGTGAGTATAATCTCCAGTGGAGAAAGCCTAATCAGAGTTCTCCTGCAGCCCCTCTCAATGTTAGGGAATAGTCTGCATCCTCTCCTGATCACAGAGCACAGCTCGAGGCCTTGTCCAACCTAGGACCCCCCACCTGTATCCCCACATGAACACAGAGTCCAATCAACAGCATCCTGTGGCTGGGGAGCATAGCGCAATTGTGGAGCCCAGCTGATAGTCCTGCCCAATATTGTGGTACCATCTTGCAAGGGAACAGAGCCCGTGACTTTGCCTGGCCAGAGGTGACTGCGGAGACCAAGCTAGTGGCCCTACCTGACCAAGGAGCACAGGCAGCAGCCCAATCTAATCAGGGAGACCTGCTTGAATACAGAGCACAGCCAGCAGGCCCAGCAAATGTGTCATCCATGCAGTGGCACCCCCTGACTTCAGCAATTAATTTGGCACATGTCTCCTTGTCCCCCATTGGCTTAAAAAAGTAGAAACAGCCATGGCCAGTGTTTCTCAGTGGTTAGATCATTGACCTGAACACGGAAGGGTCATGAGTTTGATTCCCGGTCAAGGGCATGTACCTGGGTTGCAGTTTCAATCCACAGTCTCGGTCAGTGCACATGCAGGAGGCAACTGATCAATGTGTATATCTCACATCAATGTTTCTCTCTCTCTATTTCTCTCTCTCCTTCCTGCATTCCACTCTTTCTAAAAATAAATGGAAAAATATCCTCGGGTCAAGATTAACAAACAAAAAGTAGAAACAGAAATCGATCATACTCACAAAGAATGAGCACTTCCTGTCATGGCATAAAACTGTTCATTCTCCTGTTCTTTCTGAACAATCTACAGAATATCCCATTAGTCCTCAGTGTTGATGATGTCATATTAATTGGACCCAAATGGCAAAAATTGGCAAATGCTCTAGATCATTTATTAAGCTCATATGGGCACTAAGGAGTGAGAGATGAACCATAAAATTTATTGAGAGGCCAGTCAAATAAGGGAAATCTTAGGGGATCTAGTGCTCTGGGGCTTATCAGGGCATCTCATTCAATGAAAAGAAAAAGATCATGCACCTTGTACCACTTACCACTTAAAAGAAGCACAGCACTTGGAAATTATCTTCAGATTTTGAAGTTGGCATATTCCACACATTGAAATACTGCACCAACCCCTTTATCAGATGATGCTAATATACTAGTTTCCACTGGACCCCAAGGGGGGAAAACAAAAGCTTTCTTTCTATAGCAAGTCCAGGCTGTGGACAAGCAGCACTGATACTAGGACAACAGGCCTGGCAGACCACGTCTACCAGGGATGCGGTGTGTTTGGTAGAGAAAAACATGCCAAAATGCCATGTAAAACATCTGGAAAGAATTGGAGCACAGATTTGTATGGTTCTGGGGGAAGGATTTATGCTATCTGCTAGAAAGGACTATAAACCTTTCAAAATGCACTTTCTGAGGGGAAAAGGCTGGAATGATTCCTGTGAAAATTCATTAGAGTCAGAGACATCAGAATAAACTCAACTTTAGCTTAATATGATGGAGACACATAGAGACATATCTTTGGATATGTATTTGTGCTCTGGTTTATACACATATGTTCCCTTGTTCAGTTAGCCCGGAGGGCCTAGAAGCAAAGGCACCTCAGTAGCAACTGCACACCTAGAGGACATACCTTGGTTACTAAAACCATTCTCCAATAACAGGAACCAGGGCTGGTTGGAGAAATGGTTGATTCCAGGGCTGGGACAAGAAGTATAAATACAAAATGTGATCTTAGAGTATCTTGTTTTGCATGAAAATAAGTAAATTATGAAAAAACCCCACAATGATGGCAGTATGGCAAAGAGACACGGGGTCAAGGGAAAGAGCTACTGACTTATTGCTATAATATTTGCAACAAAATAATCATAAACCAAAGTATAAAATGCATGTACACAAGACCATCGTGATATACATAAATATAGTATTGAATAAATAAATGACGGAGAAGAGGCAAACTTTCCATGCAAAGTAATTCAAATAATTGATGTAGATAGCCTACCTTTCAGAAGATGGAGTTTATCTTCCCACTCCCTAAGTAAGAAATGTGCGTAGTGTTTTTCCTCCAAAGAATAAAGTATTCCAATAAGGCTAAGGGCTAAGTTTACAGTGCAGAAACCTCTCAAACACTACCTCAGCCACGTTATCAAGGTTAACTTCAACAGTTATATATCACATTGACAATATATACATTGATAGGATGTAATGAAAATAGCAGTTTCCCTTTGTGATCTCCCTTCCAAATATATGTAAATTATATGAGGAAAGTGTCATAAAAATTCCTGTTGAGAGACAATTTACAAAATATCTCACTAGGGCTCCTCAAAACTGTCAAGACCATCAAAAACAAGAAAAATCTGAGAAACTGTTATAGCCAATATAGGCTTCAGGAGACAAGACAATTAAATTTAATAATAGGATCCTGGAACAGAAAAAAGATATTAGGTAAAAATGAAGGAAAATCTGAATATATTCTGTATATATTTATATTTTTGAATTGTAAAATTTATTTATTATTTTATGACCCAGCATAAGCTCTATCATGGTTAATTATCATTGGGCACTAGGGGAAAATGCATATTCTACAGTAATTGCACATAGTCTTCTATAATCTCAATGAGACAAATGTGGTTTATAGTATTATTCAGATACTCCACTACCTAAATTTTTTTCTATTTATTCTATCAATTACTAAGAAAAGAGGGTTAAATATTATTGTGCATTTGTGTGTGCCTCTATATTGTCAGCTATTCATATATTTTGAAATTTTTTTATTTGGTGTGTACAATTTTAACTGTTTTGTCTTCCTTTTACTTTTATGGTATCTGCTTCTTTTTCTTTAATAATATATTTGTAGCCTTGAAGTCTATTTTGTCTGATATTCATAGAAGCAAACTAACCTTCTTATGGTTAGTATTTACCTAACATTTTATTTTCATTTAATTATTTTAAATATGTGCCTTTTCATTTAAAACTCATGTCTTGTTAGCAGAATATATTTTGCATTTTGATCCAGTCTGACAAATCATGCATTTAATTGGAGTGTGTCAGCTCATTTATTCTCAATGTAATATTTAAATGATTTTATTTAAGTCTACCATTTTGTTGTATTTTCTATAAAGCCCATCTATTTTTCCTTTATTACTTCTTTCCTACTCTTTTTATGTGAATAAAATTGGTGTGATATTGCATTTTATTTTCTGTATTGTCTTTTTGGCTATGCCCCTTTGATTTATTTTAAATGTTTGCTCTGGTGATTACTGTCTATATTTTAACATATCACAGTTGAATTAAGATTTGCATTGTACCATATCAAATAAAACGTGGGAAGTTGCAGCAGTATAATTTCATTTACCAAACCCAGTATGCTACTATTCATTCCAGTCTAATGATTTTTCCTTTAGCATTTCAAGAGTGCAATTGTGCTAAGAAAAATTTTCTCACCTTTTGATTCACTGGAGGATACTTTCATTTCACCTTAATTGTTGAATAAGATTTTTTTTACTGTATATTGGTTTCTGCATTGACTGTTTTTGTTTTAACTGTCTAACAATACTTGACTGCTATCACCTGGCCTCTGGCGCTTCTGATCAGAAAGGCCAGTAATGTCATGATGCAGTGCATCATTTTTCTATGCTGCTTTTAAGAATTTGTCCTTATCTTTGGTTTTTGATAATTTGACTATGATATTTTTAGGTGTGGTTTTCTTTATATTACTTCAAGATTTTTAGTTTCCTGAATCTATGAGTTTATATTTATCACCATATTGGGAAATTGTTGTCATTATTTACTCCATTGAAAATATTATTTTTTCCTATCTTTTGAAATTTCAAGTACTACTTGATATTTTCCCAGTTGTCATTGATGTATGTTTTCTTGTTTTAAAATTTATTTTCTCTGATATTCTGATTGAACAATTTCTATTGTCAGCTTCACTGACCACCTCCTTTGCAGTCTACAATGTAATTTTTATTCCATCTATTAAATTCCTTTTTCAACTTTTGTGCTTTCAAATTCTAGATTTTGCTGTTTTTTTCTTAGTTTTCATGTCTCTGCTCAGATTGCACATGCTTCTAATAATTTTGACCTATGTTCTATTAAGTATAAAAACATTTATAATAGCTGCTTTAAAATTCATGCCTGCTGATTCTAAACATCTAGATTATCTCAGGGTTGGTTTCTATTGATTCCTTTTTTACCTTGACTCTGGGTCAAGAGCTTTTTCACTGCATTCTAGACATTGTGGGTGACATATTCTAGGAGGAGTTAACTTGGTTGGAACAATGTCTAAACCCTGTTTTTGCTATGTAAGCAGCAACTGAAATCTCTGTTCAGTTAACTCAAACTTCCATTTGTCCCTGATTTTGACCAACTAAGAATTTCCTTCATAATGTGTAATTCTGGGGTCATCCAAGAGCCTGCCTGTAATTGTCACACATATTTTTTATATTCTCCCACTATGGGTCTCTATTTAAAGGGTATGTCTCCTCATACTTCTATTGTTCTAAATCCTCTGACTTTTCAAGCCAGAAAAACTACATCTTTATACTTTAACTTTAGATGCCTTGGTCCACAAGAAGTAGGGTATATCTCAGGCTATATAAATGAAACAATATAAAATGGATAGATAAATTCAAATCTCCAGCTTTTGCCTTTTAGTGATTGACTTTCCATTTTTTAAAAATAATTTTGTTGACCCTCCAGTACTCTCAAATACTTTTAAAAATTATGTTGTTGAGAGTTTATAATTAATATCTCTCAGAGGGTTAGTCCAATATAGCCTAGAAATATAGCCCTAACCGGTTTGGCTCAGTGGATAGAGTGTCGGCCTGCAGACTGAAGGGTCCCAGGTTCGATTCCGGTCAAGGCATGTACCTTGGTTGTGGGCACATCCCCAGTAGGAGGTTTGCAAGAGGCAGCTGATCGATGTTTCTCTCTCATCGATGTTTCTAACTCTCTATCCCTCTCCCTTCCTCTCTGTAAAAAATCAATAAAATATATTTAAAAAATATATATAGATAGGTCAATTAACTTCAAAAGCAATGTGAGCCCAGCAGGCATGGCTCAGTGGTTGAGCATCAACCTATAAGACAGAAGGTCACTGTTTGATTCCTAATCAGGGCACATGCCCAGGTTGCAGACTTGATCCCCAGTGTGGAGTGTGCAGGAGGCAGCCTATCGATAATTCTCTCTCATCATTGATGTTTCTATCTCTCTTCCCCTCTTCCTTCCAATATGAAATCAATAAAAAATATTTTTGCAAAAGTAATGTGAAACAAAAACATTACTAAGCAAACAAAAGGTGAGAGAATGTGATAGCAGTAAATCTGTACCTATTGTAATGCTAAAAGGTATTTCTCAAATAGAAAGAAAACTGCCACAGATAGAAAACCAAATGTGTCATAAATAACAACAATGAAAAAGAAAAATATAGATATGTCTAAAAACTGTCTGAAACAATTTATTAAGTACTAGGAATCACTAGAATATGTGTAAATTTAAAATTTATGGTAACATAACATAACAGAAAAAAAGAAAGTCAGTGGAGTTAGTATACCAAGATCCTAGAACTTAGGCTAGGCTCAGTCAATAGAGCCTCGGCTTGCGGAGCAAAGGGTCCCGGGTCCGATTCAGGTCAAGGCCAAGTACCTTGGTTGCGGGTTCCTCCCCGGCCCAGGCCTTGGTCAGGGCTCATGCAGGAGGCAACCAATCGATGTGTTTCTCTTACATTGGTATTACTCTCTGTCTTTCCTTCCTTTCCACTCTCTCTAAAAATAAATGAAAAAATATCCTTGGGTGAGGATTAAAACACACACACACACACACACACACACACACACACACACAAGAACAACAACAACAACAACAACAAAGTTAATGGGAAATGTTTGAATATTAGGTTTTATATTTATAAATCATAGGGAAAACAGAAAATAATTTAACTGTGTATTAATAGAAATCCAACATAACGAAATGTTGTGTAGTTTTGATTGGAGGGAAATCAATGGACTTAGTGATACATTATTATTAGAAAAAATAGACTCAAAGACCAAAATTGTAATTAGAGATAAATAAGGACATTGTATAATGATAAAAGAGTCAACTTATTTGAAGATACAATTATAATCATATGTATGCTTAAAATAATACCCTAAAATACATAAAGCAAAAACTGACAGGATTTAAGGGAAAATAACAAACAATAGTCACTAGAAATTTTAATATTCCACTTCAATTGACTAAAATAAAAATTTTTTAAATCTGAAAAGACTTATAAAAGTAATAAATTAAAAACTGGTAATTTAAAGAAAAGCCGAAGCCCAGATCACTTTACTGTTGTATTCTAACCACTGTTCAAAGTAGATTTAACATCAAAATCCTCAGCAACTCTTCTAAAAAATAGAGTGAATAATTCCCCAAAGCATTCAATGAGACCAACATCATCCTACTATCAAAACCAGGCAAAGACATACATATAAATACAAAACTGTCAAACCAAAAACTAACAAATTGAATCCAGCAACAATTTTAAAAAAATTATACACCATGTCCAAGTTAAATTTATCTCAGTAAAGCAAGGTTAGTTCAAAATACATGAAATAATCAATGTATACACCATATTATTTAGAAGATCAAAACATGATCATCATTATAGATGTTGAAGAAACATTTGATAAAATTAAATATTCTTTCATTATCAAAGCACCCAACAAACTAGTAGCAGAAAGGAAGTTCCTTATATGATACAGAATATCTATGAAAAATCTCCAGATAATATTATACTTAACAGTGAAAGGTTTTCACTGAAGATCAGGAACATGACAAGAATAAGTGCTCTTTCCACTTTGATTGAACATTTTAATAGGGGTCCTAACCTGACCACCTAGGCAATAAAAAGACACAGAAACCATAAAGATTGGAAAAGAAAAAGTAAAACTATCTTTATTTGCAGGTGACGTGGCGTTGTATATAGAAAATCATAAATAAATAATTTAAAAAACTGTATTGCTAATAAATGATTTCAGGAAAGTCGTTGGATACAAGATCAATAAATAAAAATCAATTGTATTTCAATACACTAGCAACAAGGAATCTAAAAATAAAATTAAGAAAAGAATTCATTTATAATAGCACCAACAACAATAAAATAGAAATAAATTTAACAAAGAAGTGCAAGGCTTGTACAGTTAAAACTATAAAACATGGACTGAAGATTTGTACATTGAGGAAATATTAGCCCAAGTGACCTGCAGATTCAGCACAATTCCTATCAAAATCTCAGCAGAAATTGAGAAGCTGATGCTAAAATTCATGTGAAAAAACAAATGACACAAATAACCAACTACCAGAAAAAGAACAAAGTTGAAAGATTCACACTTTGATTTCAAAACCTACTAAAAATTTACATTAATCAAGACATGTGTTACTGGCACAATAATATACATATTGATTAATGGATTATAATTGAGAGTACAGAAATAAACTCTTACATCGTGGTCAATTGATTTTTGAAAGTTATAAGAGACGATTCAATGGGGAACTAATAGCTGTTTCAACAAATTATGCTGGGTCAACTGAATATCTCCATGCAGAAGAATGAAGCTGGAGTCATATTTCACACCATGTATTAAAATAAACTTAAAATGGACCATAGACTTAAATATAAGAACTAAAAAGATAAAATTCAGAAGCAAATATAGGAGTAAATCTTTGTGAACTTGGGTTAGGCAATGGTTTCTTAGATATGCATGTCTTACACCAAAAGAGCAAGCAATAAATGAAAAAAAATTAATTAAAATAAACTTCATTAAACTGAAAATATATTTGTGATTTGAAGATTACCATCTAAAAATATAACTCACAGTAAGGGAGAAAATATTTGCAATCATTTATTTGATAATAGTATTGTATACACAATACAAAAAAAGAATTCTTAGAACTCAAAAATAAAAGGACAAATTACCCAATTAAAATGGGCAAAATATTTGAATGGCAATTTCTCTAAAGAATATATATACATACATATATATATAATCTCTAATAAGCACATGAAATGATGCTCAGCACAAGTAGCCATTAGGGAAATACCAATCAAAACCACAATGTGATATCTCTTCACACATACAGAAATAGCTAAAATAAAATAAAATAAGAATAGGCAATAACAAGTGTTGGTGAGGATGTGGAGAAATAAAACACTCAAAATTTCTAATGCAAAAGTGAAGCATGTTAGAAAATAATTTGGAAGTTCCCCGAATATTAAACATAGAGTTACTATATGAATAAAAAATTTCAATCATAGGTAAAATCTCAAGAGAATTAAAAATATATGTCCCTACAAAATCTTGTACACAAATGCCTGAGCAACATTATTCCCAACACTTGAAACCATACGAATGTCCATCGACTGATGAATGGATAAACAATAGTAATGTACTGATACAAAGGAATATTTTTTGGCCATAAGAAAACATAAAGTGCTGATACATGCTACAATGTGACTGAACCTTGAGGACACTATGCTGGTGAAAGAAACCAGTTACAAAAACTGTATATTATATGATCCCTTTTAGATGAAGTATCCAGAATAGGCAAATTCATATAGACAGGAAGATAAGTGACATCTAGGAGCTGGCAGATAGAAGAAAGAGAGAATTACTACTAATGGACACAAGGTTTCTTTTGTGGGTAATAAAAATGTTCTAAAATTAGGTAATTGTGATAATTGTACAACTTTGTGAATGTACTAAAATCCACTAAATTCGCCAAACTGGTTTGGCTCAGTGGATAGAGCATTGGCCTGCGGACTGAGGGGTCCCAGGTTTGATTCCGGTCAAGGGCATGTACCTTGGTTGCAGGCATATCCCCATTAGGGGGTGTGCAGGAGGCAACTGATTGATGTTTCTCTCTCATTGATGTTTCTGACTCTCTATCCCTCTCCCTTCCTCTCTGTAAAAAAGCAATAAAAATATATTAAATAAATAAATAAATAAATAAATAAATAAATAAAATCCACTAAATTGTATACTTTGTATACTTTAAAATGGTGGGTTTTTTTGTGGTATGTGGATTATCCTATCTAATAAAGAGGGAATATGCTAATTGACCCTCATGCTGTCGTAAATATGGTGGCATCCACAGCCACAAGATGGTGGCGCTCAGTCCCCTCAGCTCCGCCTGGGCAGCAGGCACGCGGCATGGCTGGTCTCGCCCCCAGGCAGGCCCAGCCTTGCTGTGTGCCTGCCTCTGGAGTCCCCCAGTCCCTTCATCCCCCCAGCTGCCCAGGGCTGCCCGAGGCTCAGGTAACCAGGGCCAGCCGAGGCTTGCGCTGCTGGCAGTGGCAGCAGCAGAGGTGTGATGGGCGTTGCCTTCCCCTGATCGCAGGGTCGCCTCCTGCTCCTGAGGGCTCCCAGACTGTGAGAGGGGGCAGGCGGGGCTGAGGGAACCCCCTCTCCAGTGCATGAATTTTCATGCACCGGGACTCTAGTACCTTAATAAATCTGTTATAAAGAAAATATAATTAGCCATAAGAAATCTACATGAACATTTTGAAAGAATGGAATTGGTGGTAAAGTGAAGAGTCAAAGTCTTAGCCTGTGTTGCCTTGAAAGTAGGAAATTAACTCTACTTCAAGGGAGTGATGCAGAATAGTGTGTGTGCGTGTCCACGCATGTGTGTCTGTGTCTGTGTGTATGTGCCCATGTCTCTGTGTGTCTATGAATGAGAGAGATATAGTAAGTGAAGATGCAATAGAGCGGCAACAGGGCTTTGATTCTTCTAGGAAAATCATAACTTTTTTCCTCAAAATCTTTCACCTGTCTTCTACTCCCACCTTGTTGCCCCAGGGACATTAACTCCCCTGTCCTTCCTGGCTACGCTCATACGTGGTCAAGCAGGCAACCAGGGAGAAAGTGAAAAGACATGAAGCCCACATGATGACTGTGGTGGGCCCTTCTACCATAGAAAAAGTTAACATTTTCACTTTATGACTGCATTTGTATAAAGACAGATATTTTACTATTAAACCTTAAGACATTAACCTAAAAGTTTATTTTTTTCTCCTGATTTTAAAAGAAATTAAAGCATTTTTGTGGACTCCTAAAGGTAATCTGGGCCTAGGCACTCTGCCTAATGGATAAGTCGGGGTTGGAGATGTGAGATCAGTGCATGGAGTGGGAGTCCCCGCACAGAGTGAGTCTCGGGCACAGTGCCCTGGGATGAAGGGATGTGACAGGCAGACATCAGGGGCATCTGCTATCATCTGTCACATGAATATTACTTAAGTCAAATAGCATATCTTCTTATAACATGTTTCATAGAAAGTCATTTCTAAAATATTTGGCCTACTCTTCTAAATCACCAACTATACCTTACAACCAGGATGATATGTAATGAGATAAGGTTATATTACAAGACAAAATGATGCCCAATATTATTTTTTGACATTGCTTATCTACTAGGCTTTAAAAACTACAGAGAAAGTAATTTTTTTTATCTAGCAATATGAATCAATGCAATAAAAGTGACCACACTGGAATAATGCCGATGTTGGCGGATGAGATAGCACCTGTGCTGTAGGCTCCTTCCATGTGATTTTAAGAAAAATGCACAGTGTATGCAGTGGTCATAGTTTGACCCGAATCTAATCAAATCTGTGAAATAGGGAAGTGCTTTGTAATAGAGTTTTACTGTAATTGCTTTGTCAGGTTATCAGTCTCATAGCTCTGCACTGAAAAGGAGAGGTTTTTTCCTCTGCGTGCAGGTAGAGAAGATTGTGGAGGACCAAGTGTAGACCAGCTCAGGTGGCACTGCCCCAAGGCGGGCTGAACACCCAACACACAGACCCGGGAAGGACCCTCCCAATCACAGGCTAGTGCAGGCAGAGTAAGAAATAATCAGCTCACTGGTGTTGATGGGGTGGGGAAAGGGGTTACAAGGAGAAAAGTAACTTCAGAAAAAGTTCATCCTGTACTGGAATTTTTGAACTAAAAAGAAATGAACTTCACATGCTTTTGTTAAATTTCCCACCAGTTGCTATAAAATCATGAGAAGCCTCTGACAGTAAGGGAGGCAACTCCTTTCAGGACAGATCTAACTTGGTGTGAAATCACCTGAGTGTTAAGAAAATGTAACTGGATGTTGTCTGCTTCTTTCTCCTAAGTCAACCAAAAGTATTAGAGGTTAACAAATTTTAGACGAGAAAAGGACTTTTGTGACTAATGAGTGCTGCCTTCATATTTTAGACATTGTTTCCCCTGAGACATTTACTTTGTGAAGATAGTTATATGGTGAATATACTTTACAATGTAAATGACATAATGGTTAAACTATATTTTAACCTATCTTAAAAATAAAAGGTACTTTTCTTTAAAATTTTGTAGCCATTCATATTTAGAATGATTAAAATCACTGTAGGAGAAATATTTAATTGCTCCCTTATTATAAAAACATGAAGAGAACAATAACTTCTTACGAATAATCTAGCCCTGGCTGGTGTTGATCAGTGTTTAGAGCATTGGCTTTTGCACCAAAGGGTTGTGGGTTCTATTCCAGGTAAAGGGCACATACCTGGGTTACAGGTTTGATCCCTGGCTCAGTCGGGGCACGTGCAGGAAGCAACTGATAGATGAATCTCTAACACTGATGTTTCTCTCTCTCTCTGTCTCTCCCTCCATTCCTCCCACTCTCTCTAAAAAAAAAAATCAATAGAAAATTATCTTTCGGTGAGGATTTCAAAAAATAAAAATAATAATCTACACTAATAAAAGAGAAACATGGTAATTGGCGTACGACTGCTACCCTTTTCATTGGCTAATCAGTGAGCATATGCAAATTAACTGTCAGCCAAGATGGCGACCGGCAGCCAGGCAGCTGGAAGCGAACATGAGGCTTGCTTGCTTCAGTGACTGCAGACTGCAATGTTCCCAGCCTGCCTTGCCGGCCTCTGAGCTGGCAGTTTGAAACATTCTAACAAATATAGAAGCTAAACAAACGGCCGGGATCTCAGAGCTGGAGTTATACATTGTTTCGATTATAGAACACTCAGCAGCGGAAGCCTCAGAGCTAGAGCCAGAGCCAAAGCTGGCCCAGAATAAAATAAAAAAAAGAGAAAAAAAAAGGAGCAGTTGGGAGCTTCAATCAACAAGCACCAGCCTGAAAGCAGCCCTCAGCCTCTCAGCCAGACTGGCCAGGCAACCCAGTGGGGACCCCCACCCTGAAGGGGGTGTGACCAGCTGCAAACAGCCATCATCCCCTCATCCAGGCTGGCCAGGCACCCCAGTGGGGACCCCCACCCTGATCCAGGACACCCTTCAGGGCAAACCAGCCAGCCCCCAGGCCTCTATCCTATATAGTAAAAGGGTAATATGCCTCCCAGCACCGGGATCAGCGGAGCCGGGAGGCCTCCTGGCACCAGATCAGCGTGACAAGGGGCAGCCCCCAAACCCCCCTGATCGCCCTGCGGCTCTGTGTGTGACAGGGGGCGGGGCCACAACCTCCCTATCCGCCCTGCTCTGTTCATGACAGGGGAAGGCGCCCCAACCCCCTGATCAGTCCTGCTCTGTGCCTGATAGGGGGGAGCTCCCCAATCCCCTGATCGCCCTGTGGCTCTGTGTGTGACAGGGAACGGGGCCACAACCTCCCTATCGGCCCTGCTCTGTGTGTGACAGGGGAAGGCGCCCCAACCCCCTGACTGGCCCTGCTCTGTGCATGACAGGCCTCTGTGTGTGACAGGGTAGAGCCATAACCTCCCCATCGGCCCTGCCCTGAGTGTGACAGTGGCTGCGCCCCAACCCCCTGATCGCCCTGCACTGAGCATGACTGAGGGTGGCATCTCAACCTCCCAATCTGCCCTGCTCTGTGCATGACAGGGGACGGCGCCCCAACTCCACAATCAGCCCTGCTCTGAGCCCGACCAGGGGCTGCACCTAGGGATTGGGCCTGCCATCTGCCACCCAGGAGCAGGCCTAAGCCAGCAGGTCGTTATCTCCTGAGGGGTCCCAGACTGAGAGAGGGCACAGGCCCGGCTGAGGGACCCCCCCTTCCCCCCCAAGTGCACAAATTTTTGTGCACTGGGCCTCTAGTCCTATATAATAAAAGGCTAATATGCAAATCGACCAAAGGGTGGAACAACCAGTCGCTATGACACACACTGATCACCAGGGGGCAGATGCTCAATGCAGGAGCTGCCCCCTGGTGGTCAGGGCGCTCCCACAAGGGGAGTGCCGCTCAGCCAGAAGCCCTGTGCTGGGCTCACAGTTGGCAAGTGCAGAAGAGGGGGCGGGAGCCTCTCCTGCCTCCATAGTAGAGCAAAGGATGTCTGACTGCTGGCTTAGGCTCAAATCCCCCAAGGGCTCCTGGACTGCGAGAGGGCACAGGCCGGGCTGAGGGACCCCAGCCATATGCATGTTTGGGCAACTAGGCCAGCAGGGAAGAGCCATTAGGGTGACCAGGCAGGCAGGCAGAGGCAGTTAGGGGTGATAAGGCAGGCAGGGGAGCAGTTAGGGGCATTAGACAGGTAGGCGGATAGGTGGTTAGGAGCCAGTGGTCCTGGATTGTGAGAGGGATGTCCAACTGCCAGTTTAGGCCCAATCTCTAACCAGCAGTTGAGCATCCCCTAAGGGGGCCCCAGATTGGAGAGGGTGCAGGCTGGGTTGAGGGACCCCCCTACCCCTGTGCACGAATTTCATGCACTGGGCCTCTAGTATTAAATATTCAGATAATATTAAATATATATTAATGTGTATGTATTAGTAAATACATGGCTAGGCTTCTGCTTTTAAACCCATTCCACATCTAGAATTTTCATTCAGAACTGAAGACACATTTAATGAAATATATAACTTGATTCTCCAAGGATATTGATTATTAACATCTAGTATGAATAAGGATAGATTGGTGCCTCTCAACAGTATAAATTCTTGGTTCTGTTTGGAATATACTATGAATCTGCAGTCTACCAATCTCCCCAGTCTCTTTTAATTGAGAAAAAGGGAAGAAGAATATCATATATCTTTATGGTTTAGGCAATATAAAGTCCATTTGTATTAAGAAATAAACCCAACTATCTAACTTGTTTCCTGTATCTCTGAGGCAAGAAGCATAGAAAACTGCATACCGATTTCCTGATTTCCTAGCTGAGTTCTAGCTTATATTCTGCCAAAAAGTCACTTTCATAGACTTTAGAGATAGATGGGAAATATAATTCATTTTTCTCCCACTAGAATTCATTTTTCTCCACCCCAGGCACAATGATTTAGGCTGAAAGCAAGGTTATACTGTCTTGCAGATATTTTCCTATGAGTTGATTAATTAGCTACTGCAGGTAAGTGGAATTAACAATGCTGGTTTCATATAATTTCTGCAACTTAAAAAAATTCTGAGATCATTATGAGCTTTTTCTGACATTGTTACCTACACTTCCAAGGGCACTAAAATCAGCAAATTAAACTCCTTCATGCCTGAAATATCTCCCTGGCAAGACTTTGACCCACATTTAGCCTGTTAATAAAATGAAGGTTAACTACCTATCTAAATCCTGGTGACTCTTAACTTATACACATACATACAGGTATGCAAGACTTCATCCCCATTTCAAGTTCCCTGTGTTTACTAGTACTTATGGTTGTCCTTTGGGAGCTTAATATACTGTATTCCAAGAGTTTCTCCCCAAATGTGATGATTAGAAACTTTATTCTCAGGCACAGAAGCTATTCTTGTCATTGTGTCTGAGAATTCTCTAAGCTAAGGGCAGGGGTGGGAAAGTCTATACCTGGCCTTCTGAATTAGAGTACAGAAGGCATAGTATCTTGGTCACAATGGTACAGAACTAGTACAAATTCTGCCATCCTATAGAAAAAAGCAAAGGCTTCTGAGTGCTGTAGGAGAACATGTGCATTTCTTCATGCAGTTGGTGCAGAGTCCAATATCTAAAAGACAATGGTTCTCCAGTATTATCACTAGGCATAAGAATCACCAAAACTTGTATTAGAAATAAAGATGGAGTGACATCATCAAGATGGCGACATAGAAGGTTCACAGGAAGAGCTTCTAGCAACTATCTACAGATAAGACACTTTGTGAAAATCCCAGAACCTGGAGTTGGAGCAAAAGAACCCCCTTAGACCATAAAAGTTATGAAAAACTGCAGTAGAAGGGTGAAAGGAGTGGTGTCACTTTGCATCACCACTTTCCCAGGCTGGTGCAGCATCACACTGAGGACCTAGAGTGTCTCCAATGGGAAAAGGAGAGCCCACGGTGGACATCCAGCTTCCCCAGGATTACAGGATGCTTTCAGAAGGTCTACTTAAGTGTTGCATCACAGGAATCATAGAAGGAGGCCAGGGATCACAGCAACAAGTGCATAGATCTTGAAAGAGTGCATTCCTACTGGCTGTGGCACCCAGAGGTCCCAACCAATGGCTGTCCTCATCTGCAGAGCTAAGCTGGTGACCCCACCTGACCAGTGAGCCCTGTCAGCAGTTATGCTCAGCTTCAGTCACCAGCCTGCCAGCCATTCCATCTGTGGAACTCATTCTAGATTCCTGATTGGACAAGGAAGTAAGTCACCAGCTCACCCAACCAGGAAGCCTGGCCAAAGATGCTAGGCAACTTCAGAGCACATCCTATGGTCCACCAGGGCAGAAACAAGTCAGCATCCCTCCCAACCACTGATAAAGGCTGGAAGAGGAGATTGCTACTTCAAATGCACAGGTGTCAATGCGAGGAAATGAAATTCCCATCATGTAGGGATAGCTGTACCACAGCAATATTTATAATAGTCAACCTATATAAATAACCCAAGTGTCCATCCATGAATGAACAAATAAAGAAAATGTGGTATATATACTAACATGGAATCTTAATCAACCAATAAAAAGAGGAAATCCTGCCATTTGTGACATCATGCTAAGTAAAATAAGTGAGACAGTGGAAGACAAATATTGAACGATCTTGTATTTATGTGAAATCTAAAACAGCTGAACTCACAGAAACAAAGAATAGATTGGTGGTTGCCAGGGGCTGGGGAAAATAGTGAGATGTTGATCCAAAAGGTACATACTTCCAGTTGTAAGATGGAATACGTTCTTGGGGTATAATGTATAACATGTGACTATCGTTAATGATATGATATTGTATACTTGAAAGTTTCTGAGAGTATATCTTAAGTATTCTCACCAAAATAACAAAATAAAAGGATAATCACATAGGTGAAGATATGTTAACTAAACTTATTGTGATAATAATTTTGCAATTTATATGTGTATCAAATCATCACATTGTACTGCTTAAACTTATATAATGTTATATGTCAGTTATGTCTGAATAAAGCTGAAAAAAGACAGAGAGGAGGACAGATGACTTTTTCTCACCTGCCAAAGACTGTCAGGTTGGATTCAGGAATATGTTTGTTTTAAATAAATTATGTAGGTGATTCTGATTAATGTATTTCACTTTTAAAAAATTATCTTAAATCTCTGATGGTAAAAAGCACTTTTCCTTACACATCTAAGGTTATCTCTTGAACTAAATAAAGAGCTTGGGAAGAACATGGTGATTGGAAACATTCACTATGCCCTTCAGAGTCCAAAGTTAACCTAGTGAGTAGAAAATTGGAATGTTATAGGCCAAGGATATTCCCACTATTCGCCTGAATTGGTTATCCTATAAAAAGATAAATGTTGCATGTAATTAGTCATTAAGTGGTGTATCATGATGTTAATGGCCTCCAATGAATTACAGCCCATATATAATGATTCCTTTGTAATGTGATGTCACTACTCTTCCCCTAGAGTCAATTTCTCTAAAACCTCCCATGTAGAATGCCTTTATCACTTGCTTTGACCAAAAGAATATTCCCATTTTAGGGATGAGGAAGCAAAGAATTTTAAGTAACTTGCTCAAAGTTACATGACAATTAAGGAGTAGAGCCAGAATTTAACCCCTGGCAGTATAGATCCAAAGCTCATGTTCTAAAGAAATATACCAGATTGACATTAAAGGATTGAATCAGCATAGAAAACACCCAAACTAGATGATAGAGTTTTCTAATAAGAAATAGAAAAGAAAGAAAGTTTCAGTGAAGGAAGAACAGTGTGCCATTTTTCAAGTCTAATTCAAAGTTGTTTAAATATTATTACCACCACTAGGTAAGGATAAGATTTTTCAAAGCTTTTTATGATTGGACTAGAGGCCCAGTGCATGAAATTCATGCACTGGGGGGTGGGGTCCCTCAGCCCAGCCTGCCCCCTCTCACAGTCTGGGAGCCCTCAGTGGATGTCCTACTGATGGCTTAGGCCTGCTCCCCAGAGGTCCTAAGCCACAGTCTGGCAGCAGAGGTTTGGAGCAGGCACCGTGTGTGTGTGTGTGTGTGTTTGTGTGTGTATGTGTGTGTGTCCACTGGTGGCTGACCCCAGCCGTGTCACAGAGGCTCAGAGCAGGCACCCCATGTGTGTGTGTATGTGTGTGTGTGTGTGTGTGTGTGTGTGTGTGTCTGCTGGGGGCCTGCCTCCAGCTGCACCATGTAGGCTCAGAGCAGGCACCCAGTGTGTGTGTGTGTGTGTGTGTGTGTGTGTGTGTGTGTGTCTACTGGTGGCTGCCCCCAGCCATGCCCACAGAGACTCGGAACAGTCGCCGTGTGTGTGTGTGTGTGTGTGTGTGTGTGTGTGAACTGGTGGCTGCCCCCAGTGCACCACAGAGGCTCGGAGCAGGTGCTCCGTGTGTGTGTGTGTGTGTGTGTGTGTTCGTCCACTGAGGGCCTGCCCCCAGCCACACCACAGAGGCTTGGAGCAGGTGCCCCTCTGTGTTTATCTCTCAGGCTCCTGGCCAAGCCTGTGTGTTGTTCTCTCCCTTGAGCAGTGGCCAGGGTGGGCGGGAAGCTTGGCTTCCTCCATCTCCAGGGGCAACCCAAGCCTTCAGCTCTGTGGCCGCTTGGCTTCTCAGCTGCAGCCTCAATGGAGAAGCCAAGCCTCTTCAGTCTTCAGTCTTCACTCGGGCCAGAGCCTTCAGTCTTCACTCTGTGTCTGTGGATGCAAATTAACTGCCATCTTTGTTGGGTTAATTTGCATACTCATCTGATTGGCTGGTGGGAGTAGTGAAGTGACACCAATTTGCATGTTTCTCTTTTATTAGTGTAGATTGCTACTCTTCTCTATGGTAAGAATTTTTAATAGTGTAAATGGATTTCATTGCTGGTAATCAAATTGATAAAAATGAGGAGTTAGCACAAGATAACAAAATGGTTTGAACTAGATTATAAGTCATTAAATACTACGAGAAACTACTAGGGGAAATTGATTATATGAAACTGGAAGTAAAGGAGGACAGGGAAAGAATAATGTAATTATTGTTCACAAAATTTGAGAGTCAGTGAATACAATAAAACAAAGGGGTTTTATTGTTGTTGTTATTTTGTTTATTGAGAGTGTGGTAAACAGAAAAAATAAGAATATTAAGAAAAAATGTACATTTCAAAAAAATGACTACCATTCAGAGAATTTTATTCAGAGAATTACTCTTAAAGTGATGATTTTTTTAAAGGCACATTATTATGAAATCATCACTTACCATCTTGTTCAGATGTAGTGGCTATATACGTGATGACCTTAAACAGGATGCAAACTAATATCTCTGTGTTGCAGAGTCCTCATGATGAGCAGCACAAATACAAATGCAGGGCGGGGGGGGGGGCAATCCTCCATAATATGCTACCATCTCTCTCTTCTTATGGAAAGTTTTCCAATATTAATGAATTAAAATTTGTTGAGCAATAATAGTGCACTTTGTTGTATTTAGTTTATGCATGGGTTTACATAAAATACATGATATATAGCCTGTTTCTATTTGTTTAAAAATTACAATGGAAAAAGTGCTCAAACTTGCAAATGTCACAAATGTTTCAAATGAGTAAGAGCATCACTGATATATACTCATAAAGAATTTCTGAATAATTGTTACTATTGATAGGACTGGGGAAACCTTCTAGATTGCTTTTCCCCAATAATAAAATATAGTTTGAAAACATCTTTGTGTATGTTTAAGTACCAAATTGAGAATAGAAAAAAAAAGAATAACCCCCAACTTGTATTTAATATATATTTCTTTAATATTTAACATGCCTCTGTCTTGAATTTATTTTTTTACTAGTAGCTTTATAAACAATTAAATATGTTGGGGTGACATCCAATATATTTAATTGTTTATAGTAGGTCCACGGGTTATGTCGGAAATCCTTTCCTATGGCGCGACGTAATGCGATTTTCGCCATAAGTTGGAACCCACCTACATAAGCACCTACATCACTCACATGGAGCACATACACAGTAGTAATGAAGTGAAACAGTAAAAGAAATTTAAAAGAAAGATAACAATCCCTGACCTTTACTTGTGGTAAATAAATAATAAAAAACATAAAGCACATATGTACATACGTTAAAATGATGGAATTTTTTTTTTTATAAATAAATGGGAGATGGCGACGTAACCACAAAACAATGTAGGTCGAGTCTGACATAACTGGAGGACTTACCACCAGGATGCAGACATTCAATGCACAGGCATGGAAACATAGAACAGACTGATGAATCTCAGAGGGAAGGGAGAAGGGAGAAGGGAGGGAAGAGATTAACCAAGGATTTTATATGCCTGGCCTGTGCCCTCTCGCAAGCCAGGACCTTCAGGGGATGTCAGAGAGATGGTTTTGGCCCATTCCCTGCAGGCCAGGCCAAGGGACCCCACTGGTGCACGAATCTGTGCACTGGGCCTCTAGTTGGTTAATAAGATTATATAAGTTTCAAGTGTACATTTGTATGATACATGATCTGCATATTGCATTGTGTGCCCACCACCCAAAGTCAAATTATCTTTAGTCACAACATATTTGACCCTCTTTAACCTTTACCACCCCAACCCTCATCCCTCTGGTAACCACCATAGTGTTGTCTGTGTCTATAAGTTTTTGTTGGTTTGTTTTTCTTGTTTGTTCATTTGTAGCATTCAGCTTTATGTCCCACATATGAGTGACATCATATGGTTCTTAACGTTTTTGTAACTGATATTCTTAACTTTCAACTTTTGCATTGTTAAAAAGAAAGTAATAAAAACTAAATTAACTAAAACAAATATAGGAAGCACTGATTTCTTATTGACTGTTAGTAAGTAGTCTGAGCAGCTAAGGCTGAAGAAGACCTTAAGTACCCAAATCCTTTTTTTGTCTCAGGAGTGTCATATTCTGTTGCTAGATGGTAACAAGGATTAATATGGCATGAGTTAGATTTAAAAAGAAAAAAAGAGGAGCAAAAATCAGGTGCCAGGGGCAATTTCTGATGAACAAACAAGTTCAATTCAATCACCAGTGAAAAATCAATGAAGTGAAAATGGACCGCTAAATCACACTCTGGCCATTTCAGAATGTCCCCAAACAACACTTGGAATCCCCATCCATTATCTCCATCTCTCCAGGGAATCTCTCTTCCTCCCCACTGACTTAGTCATACAAGACAGTATTTTTAAATGTGTAAAGAACTATAAGAATGTTATGGCCCTTATTCCTTCATTAGGCCTGTACATGCTCTAGAAGACTTCTAAAATAATCCAGCAGTCCTCTGTTCTGTCAAAAAAAGAAGAAAATATATTCTCAAAGCCATACACAAACAATATCTGACTTCCTGAGTACTCAGTCCTGAAACATCCTCAAATTCACAGCAGGACATTTTTACCTATAAATTTAACCAGAGATTCTTAACCACATTGATACATGGATCACTGGTAGTCCAATAATTTTTAAATGAATAAACTAAAGAACTGAATAAAAACAATTATATTTAAATATAGATTTTAAAATATAAAAAAACAAATTTATTGTTTCTTTATTAATGCCTACCATAAGTTCCAGTAGTATGCCTAATAACTATAATAATTTTGAAATGTTAATAAAGGTAAGATATATTTGAAAATATCTGCAATAAGTTTTTTAATGATATACAAAATATCTGATTTCTAATAGTATCAAATTCACATGTACTACTGATACTGCTGTAATATATTATAATATATGCTGTAATACTTATATTTCCTCTCATAGTACATAGACCTCTGTGTATGGGCCCCTGAATCCTATTTGCAGACCCTTGGGAATCCATGGGCCTGCATGTTCAGTTTTGGAAAGCTCATAGTTATTAAGCATCATCTGGTATTACTCTATAAATTGCTATACACATAACATAAACTTTATCAATTATCATTTTAGTGTACATTTCAGTAGTCTTAAGTATGTTCACATTATTGTACAACCAATATCCAGAACAATATATGCTTTTAAAGCAAAAAGGGTATAAAAACTACTATAAGTATGCTTTCCTCTTAGAATTATAACAATATATTTGTATTCAAAGTTTTTCTATTGCTTTCAACAAGTTTCTTATCATTCATGGCTTTGGGGAATTTTTGTTTTACTTTTTTCCCAGGTTTATTGAGATATAATTGACAAATAAAATTGTATAGTGTGCACTGTGATAATATGTATGCATATACATTATAAAATGTTTACCATAAACAAGTTAATGATCATGTCCATCACCTCACATAGTTACTATCTTTTTGTGTGTCTGTAAAGTGGGAATGCTTAAGATCTACTCTCTTAGCAAATTTAAAGTGTCCAGTACAGTATCAACTATGGTCAGCATGCTGTTCATCAGATCCTCAGAACTTACTGTTCTTACAACTGAAAGCTGTATTGCAAAGTGTTTACTAAAATAAGGTTACTTAACACATCCTTCACCTCACATATCATTTTGTTGTCGTGATGATGAAACATTAAAGCTCTAGTCTCAAAGCATCATTCAAGTAAGTACTGTAGTATTGTGATCTATAATCACTGTGGTAGTGCCTTAGGTTGCCAGACTCATAACTGGATGTTTGTACCCTTTGACCAAAATCCCCTCTTTTCCTCCACTACCCTGGCCCCTGGCAACCAATATTCTACCCTGTTTCTCATCTTGACTTCGTTAGATTCCACATATAAACGGGATCAGACAGTATTTGTCTTTCTCTGTCTGGCTTATTTGACTTGATGTGCATTCATGTTGAAGCAAATGGCAGAATTTCCTTTGCTCTCAAGGCTGAACAATGTTCCCTTGTGTGCTGTGTGTGTGTGTGTGTGTGTGTGTGTGTGTGTGTGTGTATTCTTGGTGTATGCTGTGAGTGTGTCTTTGTGGTGTGTACACACGTTCTCAGCGACAGACTCCTCTGCAGAGCAGGCCCCTGGAAACCATGGTGGCATCCAGGGCATGGCTGATACTGAGAGTCCCTGCCCTTCCTCATCGCTCCTCACTGTCTCCAGACATCTCAACTGAGCCAGTCTCCCAGGACTCTTTTCTGTGCACTGGCTCTGTTTTTTGCTTCACTGTGTTATTCTAGGCTCTTAATTGTTGTTGTATTATTTTTTACGGTTTCATAAATTGTTTACCTGTGCTTTCATGTAGCTTCCCAGCATCCTGAGAACAATATTTTGAATTCTTTGTCAGGCAATTCAAGGATCTCCATTTCTTTGCGGTCACTTACTGAAAGTTTACTGTGATCCTTTGTGGTATCATGTTTCCCTGTTTCTTTGTGAGCCCTGCAGCCTTGCATAGATGTCTGCTCATTGGAGACATCTGACTTTGGTAAGGAAAGACCTTCACCTGTAGGTGGGGCACGCTGGAGCATGTTGTGACCCCAAGTCCAGGGATGCAGGGTACCAAGGACAGGGGTTGTGGCAGCTACAGTTTCAGGGGGGCGCGTGGTGTCTTATTGGCTCAGGCAGCTGGAGGCCACAATAGGGACAACTGAGTGATCTTTGACAAGAGCAGCACTGGGCGTGCAGTGGATACAAGGGATAGTGGGATCCCAGGCGGTCTTTTCATGTCCAGTAGTTAGACATCGGGGCAGGCCCCAGTGGTGGCCAGAGCTGGGCTTGTGAGTACACACTTGGCTGGGATGCTGGCTGCAGGGGCCAGCAGCAAGTCTGCGCAGCAGTGCAGCCCAGTGACAGGAATCCTGCAAGAGTCTGTGGAGTCCTTGGCTCTCAGTGTGCGCTTGCATTTGCACCCAGAGGTTATCCTCCAGAAGGCCTACAGGGGTCAGCCCAGGCAGCCCACACTGGCATTTTGCACAGATACAGCTGCATTGCATAAGCCCAGCCTCAGAAAATTTTTTCTTTTTCATTTTAGACATCCCTTTTGTGAGATGATTGATCTCCAGGACAGCAAACATTTATCACCATAAAAGTACTCAACTTTAAACACTTGCCAGATAACTAAACTAGTTTTACAGAAAAAAAAAACACACACCAATAAGTATCCTCCTGAGACTATTTCTTACATCACTCAGGAGCTTTATTATCAACTCAGAGTTGTTTATCGATGAACATTTGTGTTAAACAAAAGGGAGGATTGAATTTTATCAGGATCCCATGAAGATCACAAATGACTTGCTTGTTTACTGCCTTTTATAAAACCCCAGATCCCCTTCCTTTCATTTGAGACATTCCTCATTAACAAATGTTTCCATAATGCTTTGGCTTTCACAATCCAAGCCAATATAACAGGTTTTGTTTTTGTTGTTGTTGTTCAACTATCCCTCCTGGAACCATTTGTCCTGCTATTCTTTTCTAGATTGTTGTTTTCTAGGCATGCTAAAATACGTCTATTTTAGGACATTTGTTTACTAACACCCTGGAAATTCTCTTTGTTTTGCCCTTGCATTAGAGCTATTACTTCCTGAAGCTCAAGTTTTCCTTTCTGTTGGTTCATTCTCTTATTTACATGCTCTAGGAGCTCCAGGAACTTGGAGACTTTCAGTGGCTAAATATGCTTTTACTCTAAGCTGGTATAGCAATCTAGATTTAATCAGGAGAGAAACTACATGTAAATTACATAGGAGAAGTTAAATACAGAAAATATGTACCCATATGAAGAGTAACTATAAGATACAATAAACTATACGGTAGCATAGGAATGAGAGTCCCTAAGGACACATGTGGAAAGGGTTTTAGATCTCCCTAGAGAATGTGTAGTTCAACACACCAGATAGCCAAGAAGTTTGTGGATTTTGCTGGGCTTGTCTTGGTCTGCAGTCACTGGACAAGCAACACATAACCTGCCAGAGTAAGGTGGGGAGCAGGAGCAACTGGTGGGAAGAAAATGTAGTGAAACTCAAAGGTGGTAATATTTTTATACATCCATATAATATGTTTGCTTTTTACTGGAATTTTTTTAGAGAGATATTGAAACTCCTAGACTGAGCCTCTAATTTTCTTATTATTTCTCTCCCATATTCCAATGGACTTTGTTGCTGTAGTTATGCTTACTTGAATATTTCTTTAAATGTGCTTTCATACTCTGAATTTCCTTGCCAAAATATAAGTTCCATGAAATTAGACACCTTTATTTTGTTCACTGATGTATTTCAATTGCTGAGAACAGAGTTAGTATAATTAAGCCCCATTCTTATCATTAATGCTTGTCCAACCTTGCAGAATCTGTTTCCTGGAATACTGCCATTTACAGAGGCCATAAACCATGGACCATACACAACCCCCAGAGGGGGTTGGCAGCACTGGTGCCAGCCAGGCCAGGCCTTTGGGTGTAATATCACTTCCCCATTCCAACCCATGTGGTTTGCAAAGCCCACGAAAAGTCCGGAAACCTAGTCAATATGTGGGAGACAAAGAAACTAAGGGGATAAAAGGGAAAGCTCCCCCCACATTCAACGCTCAGGCTCTGGAGACTGACCCCCCTGAGTCACCACACTAGTGCATCTGCAATTCTGCAATAAAGGCGTCCTATTCTGAATCCTCGGAGTGCCTAGTTGATTATTCTCCCACACCACCTGGCAGCTTATCTGCAACATTTGGACTCATTAATTGTATATTTTAAGTATATTTCTTCCCTCTATTAATTGTTTCCTTCAAAATACCTTCTTTTCGAGATATATTTTATTTTCTCACAGGTAGCTTTGATATTTCTTTAAATAACTGGTGGTCCTTGGCTGGCCAATAAAGCCTACTATTAAGTACTGCGTATAGGATTGTGGCAGGTAAAATTCACTCTTAATAAGTTAAGGAGTCTTGTTATCAATGAGTATGGGATCTTGTCTCCTGATATAAAATAATTTAGACCAGGGACACTGATAAAAGCAAAGGCAGATGTATTGAGGCTCTGCAGAGGATGAGAACACTGAGATAGGGCCTCAGGTTGTGTGCACCAAATGTGGGTCTTAGGGATCCTTATTCCTTCGGAACACGGAAGTTGCTGGTGTTAGGCAATCAGGGTTTAGGTTGTCTGGCTTTTCTCCTTTTAGGAACGCTGGGTCCCACTGAAGCCCAGGTACACATCAGTAAAGTGAGGCATTCTCAGATTGTGCAAGACTATTTATGGGATACAGGAAGGGACTTTGCCAACCAGTATTGAGTTTGTGTCCGGGGTTTGTGGTTTGGCTTTAGCTCTGAAAAACAAACTCCAGAGAAGTCAGGGTAGTTCCTGGACTATTCCTTTATAGCTATCTATTGATAACTGCCATAGTTCTAGCAGGACTTAACTTGACGAGCGATTTGTTCTGGTAGGGCTTGACTTGATGGAGCAATTTTGGAGAACATTTTGTTCTACCTGTTCCAGTCTGAAGGAAAGGGAGAGAAATAGAGCTGCAGAGAGCAGGGAAAGAATCCTGTTGAGGTCTGCTGTGTAAGTCGCATTCCCTAATTTAGGTTACACAATGCATATTACTGAAAACAGCTTAATAAATAATGCAGGTCTTTATTTTGAATCCTGCTTGTGTTCTTTTTCTATAACTTCCTACAAAGGGGAAACTGGCAGGACTAATTTCTAGGAACACTCTCAGCCTCTGACTCTATTATCCTAAAGTTATTAAAATATTTCCTAATAACACCTAGTAAACCACAATAAAAAATTTTAAAAAACAATGTTTTGCAGATTTACAGCTTCATCGTGGAAGGTGCATGGTTGTTGTCTAGTGCTATTAAAGGATACGTGATATATGTACTAAAGCTCAAAAACTCTGTATCTGAATGCAGACCAAGGTGCATAAACATAGATGGTACATTGCTATAGGCTGAATGTTTGTGTCTCCCCATAATTCATATGTTAAATCCTAATGGGATGATATATGGAGTTGAGGCCTTTGGGTTGATTAGATTATGAAGGTGGATCCCTTATGAATTGGATTAGTGCCATTATAAAGAGACCCCGGAGAGCTTCTTTGTCTCTACAGCCCTATGAGGGCACAACTAGGAAACAGCAGCAGTCTATGAACCAGGAAGTGAACTCTCACCAGACACCGAACCTGTCAAGTCAGACTCCCCAACCTCTAGAATTGTGAGAAATACATTTCTGTTGTTTATGAACAACTCAGTTTCTGGCTTTTGTTTTGTTCTGTTATAGCAGCTCAAACAGAATATATATATATATATATATATATATATATATATATATATCTTACACTATATATATATAAACATATATATATATATCTTACACTATATATATATAAACATATATATATATATATATATATATATATATATATATGATATATCATGCCTTGGAAATCAAATGTGATTCAGAAGCTTTAGTGCCTGGAAGAATGGGTGAATGTGGGTGTCATTCAAAAAGAGACTACAGTTGAAGAAGCAGGTTTATTTCAACAGAGCAGGTGAATTTGAGGCCCATTGGAACATCCAAATGCATATGTCCCAAAGTTGAATGAAAATAGGGAGAGAAAATATGAGCTAGAGATACCCAATTAAGTCTCATTATAGAATATCAACTTCTTCAGGAAATCATTTTGGGTTTCTATAAGTAGAGATAAATATTTTCTCTTCTCCCATTTATTTACATGTTTATTAGTAGAGACATTATATGATATAATTGTTGTTTAGAAATCATTAAATTTAGAATTTCTCATGACAGTAGAATCTTATTTTCTGTAGTTTTTGTTATTTTTGTCTGAGTTTCCAAAAACATCATGTTTGAGTTGTCCCTTACAATCATGAATTGAACAAAAGAATAAGAAAAATCTAATTTATTATAGGTGATATAATATGTAACTTATTTGAATAGCATAAGCAATATTTTTCTTGAGAGACTTCTAAGATCATTTTTATCCCAGTGATCAAAACTGTTATTTATCAAGATTGACATGGCTACTATTGAAAAAAATTACAATTAAAAATAAGTCTCATTTCAATATTCTACAGTAAATAATGGTACTGTATTGCACAGTCCAGAGTATTAAATAGGAACTATTAAAAAACACTTAGTATTGATATTGTAGATTAGTTTCTTAATGCTGCTATAACAAATTACCACAGACTTAGTGATATTTATTATCTTACAGTTACAGAGCTCAGATGTCCAACCTAACCTTTTGGAGCTAAAATCAAAGTGTCAGAAGGACTGCATTCTGTTTGAAGGTACAAAGGAAATATCTGTTTTCTTGCTTTTTCTGGATTTTAGAATTCCTTGACTCATGGTTCATTCTGCCACCTGTAAAGTACATCACTTCAAACTCTGCTTAATTTATCACTCCATTTTGCTTTTTCTAACCTTCCTGCCTCCCTTTTATAAAGACTTTTGTAATTTCACTGGGTCCGCCTAAATAATTCAGGATATATTCCTACTTTAAGATCCTTAATTTAATTACATCTAAAAAATTCTTTTTGCCACGTAAAGCAGCATTTTCAGAGGCTGGGATTAGGACTTGGACATCTTGGGAAGGGAGCCTTATTCAGCCTACCATATTTAATTTTTAACTACATTTAAGTTAGCTAATTTAAGTAAAATTCTACTTAATCTAAATTGTCTAGATATTCTTCTTTCTTCCTACCTCTATAATTTTTAGAAGCTGATACATACAGACCCAGACCAGACATGACAGGAAGATCCAATGATACAATGCCTTACTATTTCTCATTCTTAGTTTTTTGTACCAACAACCTCACTCTTAACAAAATAAAGGAGGTAATTGCTTGAGTACCTTGTCTTTAGTTTGTAGAATTATTCATTTGTTTATTCCTTAAACAATACTATGAAGTTTCAATATGTCGGAATTAGTTATAGGTCTGAGAATGCAACTGTAGCAGATATATTATTACATTCAAGATACACATGCTCAAGTGAAGAATGTAGTTCTATAGATCAAAGTTATGTTGTAGTATAATCTTACCTAATAATAGACAAACATGTAAATTGACCATCCCTCTGCTATGCACACCACCCAATCAGGAGGGTATGCAAATTAACCCAACAAAGATGGCGGTTAATTTGTATAAGTAGGCACAAAGCAGCGGAGCAAAGACTGAAGCGTCCGGCCAGAGGAGCAAAGGCTTGTGTCCTGGGTGCCGGAGGAAAACCGGTGCCAGCAGCCAGGGGAAGGGAAGGCCTATTGCATGAATCTCTTCGTGCAATGGGCCTCTAGTTAATACTATAAGTATGAAAAAGTCAATTGTTAGCCTATTAATCATATTTTTGTTTCTTTTCATTTTTTAAAAAATATTTTTATTGATTTCAGAGAGGAAGGAAGAGGGAGAGAGAGATAGAAACATCAATGATGAGAGAGAATCATTGATTGGCTGCCTCCTGCATGCCCTCTACTGTGGATTGAGCCCACAACCCGGGCATGTGCCCTGACAGGAAATCGAACCATGATCTCCTGATCCATAGGTCGATGCTCAACCACTGAGCCACGCTGGCTGGGCTTTCTTTGCATTTTGAATCTTTGTTTTCAGTAAGCTGTATATAATTTTTGATATTCACAGTTGTTTAAATATTTCCTATAGAGGATTTATCTTCTTTCTATGAAAATAATGTCTGTAGAAAGTAGAAACTATTTATTACCCTAGCATAAAATGTATCTGTGGCTCTTGTTTAAATATTCATGAACTGCATGTGTGAGTTATTGCAGCCATCTTCAATTGTGTGTCACCGTTGCTACCCTTGAAATAACAGTGACTCATAGAGTCAACTATTTAGGACATATTAAGAAAGTAGGAGGACTCCTACAGGGAAAGTTAACAGCTTATGTGTACCTAACCCTCACAATCAATTCAGATGATTGTTGTGCTCCAACCAACTGTACATTTGGCTGAACTGCTCAACACCTGTCCCAGTTTCTGTCACTCCTGCTGAGTATTTCTATGCTTGAATCACTTCACAGATTAATTATTACAATTCCTTATTGTTTCGTCTCCAAAAGAAGGTTTAAGGATACAGGAAACGTACACAGATTCAAATGTTATAGTGAGGTAAGTAAATATATATAAACAAATGCATTGAAAAACTAAACTTTCATTTATAATCAAATAAACAAGAAAGCAGTATCTTCTATTATCATCAGTTGGGATTATTTGATTGCAAGCAGTAGAAAATCATTCTATCCAAATCAAGTAAAATAGATTCTATTGAAAAGATATTTGAAACACAGAATCAAAGGGATACTGAAAAATCAGAACTAAAATTATAGAAACTAAGGTATGTCTAGAGTCCAGAAAGTAGAAATAAAATAACATTCCCATAGTAAAGTGATTATAATAATCAGTGTCATATTCTGGGATGAGTTAAAAACCCACCATTTTCAGGCTCATTGTCCTTCTGCTCATGATGCATTTTGGGGAAGTAACATGTTAGTCTAACATAGGAAACATGCATTTGGTTAGAGGATGTAGAGGGAAAAGGATATTTCTCTAAATGAAATTGGGTGTGGTAAGGAAAAGTGAATTCTAGACATTGAAAATATATTAAATATTTGCCATATATATATATATATATATATATATATATATATATATTCCTACTTCACTGTGAAAATAAGTGATGCTTAATTACTTATGTAATATTTATAAAGTTTTAAAATATCTTAACATGACTTCCAGTTTAAGCTTAGAAGATGTCACGAACTATAAAAGGAAAAGCTGGACATGCAGCAAATCAATGACTTATATTAATTCATCAAGTAACAGATGGCCGTTTTAAGAAAGAGACACCTGCAGGGAGAGACAGGAGCTCAGCATTTGCTACCTGGGGAAGATACCACTGGACAACATAAGATTTGATAGAAATGTTAAACTAGAAATTTTGACAAATTTCTACAGGATGAGTGTAAGCTAGTGAGAGAGTAAAAATCTCTTGGGAGACGCAATAATAGGGGATTCCCATTCTTTTCAAGGCTTTTTCCTCCAGGAACTCCACCAGGCTCTCATGTGGAGGATTTCTGGGGCTGGGGGCAGGGGTGGAAGAAGGCATAGAGGGGATAAATAGTGATGGGAAAATTAAAGTAAAATAAAATAAGAATCCTGATAAAGCTCACCAAGTGAGGATGGAGATTGAAGCTCTTCTCCCTACCCAAGCAAGGCTCAATCCACAGGGAGTAAAATAGAGATTGAAGACACAGGCAAAATCCCATCACAGGAGGAGGAAAGGAACCCCGCCCAGCCCCAGTTTCCCTGGCTTGCTGGAGCTACCATAACAAAATACCAGAGACCGAGAGGCTTAAGCAAAATAAAGTAAGTTTATTTTCTCACACCTGTGGAGCCTAGAATTCCAAGATCAAGGTGTCAGGATGAGTAGTTCCTTCTGAGACCCCTCTCCTTGGATGGCTACCTTGTCCTCATGTGGTTTTTTCTCTGTGCTCATGTATCCATGGTGTCTCTTTGTACATAGATACCTGTCAGATCAGATTAAGGCCCATCCTAACAGCCTCATTTTAACTTAACTACTTCTTGAACAGCCCTATTCCCAGTCATGTTCTGAGATATGGGAGCTTAGGGCCACACATATGAATTTTGAATGTGATCGGGCACAATGTAGCTCATAACACTGAACTAAGAAAAAAGAAGAAACGTCTTACTCTGCAGAGAAGAGTACCTCAAGAAATGGAATGAGAACACTGGAGATCACCTATTGCAACTAAAAAAATAAATGGGGAGAATAAAAAAACTATACCTGTGGAGGAAAGACATCCACATTTGCAAAGGACATACTAAGGAGATACGGGCTGACTATGCACTCCAAAGACTGAGACTTGCTCAGTACATTAGCACATGCTCCCGTGCTCTGCACCCTACCACCACACTGACAGTCTCTAGCAACAATGCAGTGGCTTACAGCTGGGAGACCTGCAAGACAGAGGTTATCTCCGAGGAGCACCTTAGGAAAAAAAGACCCAAAGCCAAGAGTGGATAAAAAAATGTCACTAGGGGAATCCAAGCCTTACAGAGCCCAGAGCAACAACATACTTCAAATGCAAGGATTACTTCAAACCGGATTAACACAAATCCTCACTTTACAAGCCCATTAACTCCGTATCTTTTTCCTTATTTAACATTCTCAGCTTTCAACAAACAGCTATAAAGGATGCCAAAGGCAAGGAAAAACGTTTGAAAATACAAAGCAATGATCACAAACAGACTCAGATATGGTACAGATATTGAAATTATAAGATTTTAAAATAACTATAATATGTTGAAGGCACTAATGGAAAACATAGTCATACATGCTAGATCAAGTAGATAATGTCAATGCAAAGATGAAATCCATCAGGAATAATCAAATAGAAATACTAGAAATTAAAAGTAACAGAAATTTTTAAAAAAATGACTTCGATTGTCTCATCAATAGGCTCAAAAAGCCAAGGAAAGTATGAGTTAATTTGCAAATAGGGCAATAGAATTTACACAATTTGAGATGCAAAGAGAAAAAAGAATAAAATAAAAATACACCAAAAACAACAGAGCATAAATGACATGTGATATAATACCAAATTGAATATAGCATATATGTAATTGGAATACCAGAAGAAAAAGGAAGTGCAAACAGAGCAGAAGAAATATTTGAGAAATAATGGCTTTAAAAATTTTAAAATTAGTGACAGACACCAAACCACAGACACCAAAACGCATAGAACACCAAGGAGAATAAATAGCAACACAGCAAACAAACCAGGCATATCATATTCAAACAAAACAAAAGAGAGAAAGAGAAAATTGTGAAGGCAAACAGGGGAAGGGTGGGTGAAAGGGTGTCCTTAAATGGAAAGGAAAAAGATAAGAATTTCAGGAGACTGATCACTGAAAGAAAGTAAATAATGGAATGAGATCTTTAAAGTTTTTAAATATAAAAAAAGAACTTTCAACCCAGAATTCTCTATTCAGAAAAAAATACACTTAAGGATGAAGAAGAAATAAAAAGTTTCCAGGGGACGGGGGGTTGGGGGTGGAAGCTGATATAGTTTATTGCCAGTGGACCTATCCTTGAAGGAATGAATATAAAACAATCTTTTTTCTTCTATTTAAATTGCTCTAAAAGGTAGCTGACTATTTAAGGCAATGACAGTACATTGTATATTTTTATAGCATATGTAAACACTTCATTAACAGAGAGACTTTTTAACTATGACCTAAATTCTGTGACTACCTACTGGTATCCCTAAAATGGCAACAATGGGTAAGGGAGAGAGATCAACCAAAGGACTTGTATGCATGCATATAAGCCTAACCAATGGACACAGACACGAGGGGGTTAAGGGCATGAGTGGGGGTGGAGGGGGGGGAAGGTAATGGGGGATAAGGACACATATGTAATACCTTAATCAATAAAGAAAAAAAAATCAAATAAAATGGCAACAATGGGAAGATATTTTCTTGACTTGATTGGTTAATATAAATTTATAATTTGCTTCAGATTGATTTTGAAAGCATTATTTCATTAGCTTCATCCCCAAACATTCTGATGTTTTCATTATAATTACATCTTTCACAGTGTACTTTTGCAAATGTGACTCTCTTCAAACAACACATAACCATTTGGATAGAGTGTACACGCTTTAGCATGTCACAATTAACAGAGGATTTCTAAAAAGCAACTTGTTGAATTTCTATATCATTCTTAGTAAAAGCAATTTAACCTCTTTCAGTCAAATGAAGTGAGCACTTCATTATAATATATACAAATGTGTGGTAAATAAAATGATAAAAGGGACATCATACAATACACATTTTAAGCAGTTTGATTAATATATTGATCATTTAGAAACAATTGCAGTCCTTCCTTTCTATCTAATTAGCATACATCTTGGTTAATTTGTGCTTTATTGAAAACATAATTATAAAGCAATTATGAGAACTTAAAATATCATTAACTTTGTCCTCCATGGATTTAACAGCTTAATAAGACTCATCTAAATTTTGGAACTTCCCTTTAAAATCAGCCAACATATAAAAGAAAACATATACACACAATCAGTAGCACTTTTCATCTCTTAAATCATTTCCCCAAAAGTATCTTATATGGTTTGTCACTTTTAATGTTTTTGTGATCTCCAGTTTTTTTTTAAAAATTTATTAGCATTCCATTGGACATTTGACTGGATTTTTTTCTTTACATTTCTCAAGTTTGCTATGTATAGGTAATTGTCACTATATTCGTATATTTATTTGATATACATATACATAGCATAAGTTGCTGTGGAATTACTGAACTGAGAAAATAGAATCTGTTAGCATTGGTAGAAAAATTAGATCATTGATTTAAAAAAACTTGAAGTTTTAGTCTATTGAATCTGATTTTAAGTTTTGAATTTCCTTGATTTTTTTTCTCTCAACTTTAACATATTCACATCTTATGGAAAGGAAAGAATATTGAATGAAATTAACTATGCAACTTTAAAGAAAAATAAGACAGTTTTTCTTTTCTGTTTTAGTTTGTGGAAATTAATCGTATCAGGCTGCAATTTAATGATGGGTACTAAAGACATGTTATTTTGCTATTCTTCAAAGTCACCAAAACTGGCCCCAAATAAGAAAAATAGAAAGAGAAATAAAACTCTGTTGAAACTGGTAAGTGGTAATAACACATAAACTAGAATCTGATATTACTGCCAAATAATTCAAATATGAACAAAAAACAAGGGACCTGCTGAGAAAAAGCAAATTCTTCTCATGCAATTGTTGAAAGGAATGCTTTTCTAAAACAAGTGTTGTAATTTTTTAAAACCTAGAGTGACAAGATCAACATCTGGGGACATACTAGGTGTTTTCACAACATACCATGCAAAACAATCATACCTTATAATACGTGCATGATGTTATGTTTATGACAAATTTTACTGATGCATATATACAGAGAGAAGATTTGTTTTGAAATACAAATATATTTATGTTTTTTTAAATATATTCCTGGATGAAAGATTTTTTTAATTTATTTATAGCTTCATGCTCCCTCTCTGCTTTTTCCTAATTTTATTAGTTGTTTTCTTACTAAGTTTAGCTCTTTTTTGCCCCCCCCCCAGATTCCCCTTCAAATAGTGTGTTCCTTTAAACATGGGCCACTTACTTTAGATATTTTTCTATTCATTACTCTTTTTGTAGTCTCTGCAATAATTTCAATAACTTGTTAAAGCATC
>NW_005871060.1:11887144-11980017 GCF_000147115.1 Myotis lucifugus
CTCTCTGTCTTTCCCTTTCTCTTCCACATTCTCTAAAAATCAATGGAAACATATCCCCCGGTGAGGATAAAGAAAGAAAGAAATGTCATATCCTATGAAAGACACTTCTTGAAAATGCCTAAAGAAAGTTGTCATTTTTTCATGATAAAGGGACTGGAGTCCGTGTTGATGAAAACACCTTGGTGGCTGCGGTGACTGGCAGTGGCTGCAACAGTGCGGTGATGGGGCTGGTGCCTTCCCCTGATCAGCCCAGTCGACTCCCACAAAGGGAGGCCAGAGTATGGCTTAGGCCCACTCCCCAAGGGGAGCAGGGAGCAGGTAGTAGGACATCCCCTAGGGCTCCCCGTATGTGATAGGGGGCAAGCTGGGCTGAGGGAACCCCCTCCCCAGTGCACAAATTTTTGTGCACCGGGCCCCTAGTAATAATAATAATAGGCAACTGTCAAGTCTCACACTACAGTATCCAAATGTATCTCTCTTCCTAAGGAGACCAACAACTTTTAGCTAATGCATTCTAATCCCTTCCCACTGTACAGTAAGGTATCCTCTGCAAGTCTTCTTCTATTTTAGCAAAACTTCAGTTTAGATGCTTCCCTGATTGAACTTGCGTCTTTAGCCTGTATTCAAAGAAATGAAACAAAGATAGGTTTGCCTTGGAGAGACTCAGCCAGGGACTGAGTGATTTTTTTTGTTTGTTTCCTTCTCGCTATGGATACAGCAGCCAGCATTCGGGGCAAAATGAGGATGGTTGAGCTGAACAGCGTGTGCTCCAGAGAGCAGGCTTGTGCCAAATGGGCAGGAGGAGCTGACCCTCTGCTCCCATTAGGGCCAAGTGGCTTTCTAGCAGGCACTGTGACGGGTGAGCCGAGATCCTTTCCAAGGTCACTGTGTGCTACTGCCACACTTGGGAAAGAGATCTGGAAGAGTGGACTTTGTTTGATCTACCCTCTCATGAAAAAGACAAGGCAGCAAATGTGAATTCACACCAAGGTTATCAACTAAACTTTACTCATAATGAGACGGGAAAATCCAACCTCCTTTTTCTAAGAAGCAATTTTAGCCGAAAGAAGTCTGTTATTAATATTAAATGAAAATTATCATAGATCCAATTTAAACCCTCTATTTATGTGATTATTTCTCTTTTCTTTGCAAAGAAATGCCTACATTCAACCCATAATCAGAACACTATTTGGGTTTCTGCCTGAATCAGTGCTCCCCCAATACCTAATCTATGTGATCTCAAATAAACACTTGTTGCCTCTCACGCTGGTCTTTGATTTTAGGCAAACACTGAAAACTTTACCAAAGGACTAACCTGAAGAAACTGTTGCCACTGTTACCCAGATACCACAAATGCACAGACACACTGTAGAGCCTAAAATAACAGGGGAATTTCAGGAATAGAAAAACCTGTATGAGTACACAATTCAGAAATTAATTTCCTTCTGTACTAATAATAGATTCAAATAAAATAACACAGTTTGATGGTATAGCTTTTGATACATCGAAAGAACTATATAGTAACTTTATAAAACACATTCTGGAAATGATTGATTTCCGTGTCATCATTTTATGTGTATTACAAAGGAAGCCACTTTTCTCGGATCTTGCCTATTTTTTCTTGCATTTTTCATTGAACATTTTTCTTATTCTCAGTATTTTCATCTTTTCCTATTTTCTGTCTTTATTCTATTTTGATAACACTGTGAATGAGTTACTTCTTAGAATATATATATTTTCCTTTTTTTTTTTACCAATGCAGAAGGCATTCTCTGTTTTAGTACACTCCAAGGCCTGCTATTATGTGACAATTTTCTATCCCTCCTGTTCCCTGTTTCCAACACATAAGACAGCCATTCTGGCACAGATATAAAATTAGTTTTGCTCAATGGATTTCTTGTCATGCATGTGCACAAAGCGTCATTTACCTTCAATTTAGATTTTTGTTGTCCTCTGGTGACTCATTTTGCTGCATCTGTGTTTATTCTATAACCTGTGGATAAGGCATGTTTCTCTGGCTGGGAGCTGGCTAAGTGTTTGCTGTTGGCTGCCATGTGTTAGCAATTCCTGAATGCAGTTCAGGGGTGCTCTGTCTTCTGCATCAGATATCACTGCTCTGTGTACATTCCCTATGTGGTAATCCGCTTAGATCCCATGTCTTTACTGCAGGGGTATGTTGTTGTTGCTGTTTTTTATTTACTTAGTATATCACAGATGCTTCTGTTCATTTCCTGATAGTAAACAAATACAAGTCTTACTAATTCTGGTCACTTATGTCAGATGTTTAGTTACAGTTAATGCTTTGCCCCTATTTGGGTGCTAAATGTGATCACAATGCTTTTGCTCTCTGTCCTTTCCAACATTCATCCTCTATGTGGGTCTTTCTCACATATTAATGCAAACCCATTCCAGCCACAAACATTTCATAGTAGTTCACAGTCTATTGTTTATATACATGTTTGTCATTCATGGATTGGCACTCACATGTGTTTGAGATAAATTTAAATTTCCTTGTAAATGAATGGACTTTTAAAACTATTTTATAATTAGTAGGATTTTTAAAATATTCCTTTTCAAAAATATATTTTTATTGATTTTAGAGAAGAAGGGAGGAGAGAGAAATAGAAACATCAATGATGAGAGAGAATCATTGATCTACTGCTTCCTGCACTCCCCACCCTGGGAAGACCACAGACATATGCTGGGAATCAAACCATGACCTCCTGGTTCATAGGTCAACACTCAACCACGGAGTAACACTGGCTGAGCTAAAGTACTCTTAATATATGGGTCTTCCTTTCTGAGTTTATTTGGCTAAGGTGCTGACTAAGGTGTCGGGGGAATCCATTTATGAATGCAATAAAAGTTTGCACAGGGAAAAGTTATTGACCAATTTTGAACCCTTTGTTTCTTTTTTTTTTAAATATATTTTATTGCTTTTTTACAGAGAGGAAGGGAGAGGGACAGAAAGCTAGAAATATCGATGAGAGAGAAGCATCGATCAGCTGCCTCCTGCACACCCCCTACTGGGGATGTGTCTGCAACCAAGGTATATGCCCTTGACCGGAATCGAACCTGTGACCCTTCAGTCCCCAGGCCGATGCTCTATCCAGTAAGCCAAACCGGCTAGGGCAAACCCTTTGTTTATTATGTTTGGGAGAGCAAAGAGATTTCAAAGTAATTGAATTTAATTTTTGTATTTAATTATGAAATGGTTACTGAACAAGACCTTTCACACACCTCGAGGGAAATTTGCTATCCACTCATGCACATTGTTTAACACATAACTCCCTTTCTTGACAAAATTATTTGATTCTGAAAGAAAACAGCTAATACCAAATTATCCGTCCCTTGAAAATACCTAAAACTACTACAGGGAAGAAGAACCACTTCAACTGTGAAACTGGGGAATTGATCTAGCCCCACTGTGACCCTTGTTTCAGTTTCAAGGCTTGTCCATTGTATCCGATCGATAATAATAATTTTTAAAATCCCAGTGTCAGAACCATGGCCCTTCCTTTCATATTAGGTGATAGTAACCACTACATACAAAGCAAACAAACATACTAAGAAACACAAGTTCATAATGAACTTAAATATTTTATGAGTTTTCCAGGCTGCTGTAACAGTGCCACACACTGGGTAGTTTTTTTTGAAAAGAAAAAAGAAAAGAAAAGAAACATTCTCTCACAGTTCTGGATAGTAGGATTTCAAAATCAATGTGTTGGCAGGACCATGCTCTGGGAGAGAATCCTTTCTGGACTCTTCCAGCACTGGTAGCCCCAGATATTCCTTAGTTTGTGGCAGCATCAGCCTAGTCTCTGTCTTCACTTTCACATGGCCTTCTCCTCTCTGTGTTTGCCGGTGTCTGACTTCACATGACTTCTTGTCTGTGTGCCTGTGCCCAAATTTCCCACTTCTTATGAAGATACCAATCATGTTGGATTAAGGGCCCACCATACTCCAGTGTAACTTCATCTTAACTAATTAAATCTGCAATAACTCTTTTTCCAAGCAGGTCACATTCTGAGCTACTAGGGGCTAGAATTTTAACATATTTTGTGGGGGACACAATTCAACTCACAATAAACACTAAGAAGTTTATGTCTTGACAAGGTAAAATGCTGAATGGATAAACAGATTGGAAGGGTCATCTTGCATTCAAGATCCAGATTGAGAACAGCTCCACCATATTTAAAACATGGTTTCCAAGGACTTCCTAGAGGTTGTGGCCAAGTCAGACATGCAGAGGAGATATAGGACATAGCAGAACAAGAGGGAATAGGCCAGATGTGGAAATGACACTTTTAACTCCTGCTCATATTCCATTGGCTAGAATTGTAAAGGTTATCTGTGTGTCCAAGAAAAAGAGAATATAAATTTTTCTGAGCAGAAAGGAATCTCAGATGTCACTCTTCTATACAATAACATTATAGGGTGTTTTATGAGAAAATATAATCATATTGGATGTTATCCTATATGATTGGGTGAACACACCTTCTAGTTTCCCTAGCACTATCTAGGTTATGCCTATTTTCTCAGAAAAATTATTGATTGCATTTCCTCTCCCTCTCAAAAGTGACCTGATTTGGGTAAAAATGTGGTCATCTTATCAATGAGGATAAATTCGCCAATATAGGGAGGCAAAGAAGAGAATCCCCCCCCCCCACACACACACACCTTTTTGTAAAAGAATATATCAAATGTGCCAAGTGTAAACAAGATTTCAACTTGCTGTGCTCCTCAAGGAAAACCATTTCATTTAATACATTTCCAAGTCTACAAGAATGAGACTTGGCAAGATTCTGGGCCATATGTCTTTAGCATTCTCCAAACCAGAATGATTGAAAAGGTGTTTGAGACATTTTAATAAAGTGTAAGTGTACACCTGTCTAGGAAATGCATTCTTTAAAAATGTAATTTCTAACTGATCTGAGGAAAAGGGATTTTTGAGGCACCTATATGATAGTTTTATCTGCACTCATATATATATATATATATATTGCACTTTCTAAATGAGAGCTTTGGGTGGGTGATCATTATAATGAAGGTTAATGTTGGGAAAAGTTGCCTAATGGAGGTCTGGTACCAGGCTCCTGAACTACTGTGATTCTGCTTATCTGAATTAAATTTGGCTTTGCTTTGCTTGCAGAAGCACATGTTAAAATATTCTTAAGATTGTCCTTGAGATTTCTTCTTAAGATTGTCCTTGAGATTTCTTCACTCTTCTTGTAATTCCTCATCATAATGAAATGTTCCATTCACTGTATGTGCTAGATGTGAGAAACAAAGTACCTCTCATTTTTTAAATTAGTCAAAATATAAAGAGAACTTGAACTCAAAAAGAACTCATTTATCTTTTGCTGCACCTCTATGGAGTGCTTCCATAGCTCTATTGCCAATCCCTTGGCATAAAAGAACTCAGAACTCTGAAATTTGAGCTTTAACTTTTCTATATTTAATTCAGGGAAGCCTGCTGAAATCCTTATAATGTGTAATATAATTTAACTTAGCTTTTATAGAAGAGCTTGTTAAAGTAACCAAGTCTATACATATACACAGATATATTTTATAAGTAATTTACACATGAATTCAAGTGTATGTATGAAAAGCCTAATTAAGAATAGGTTTTCAGTTTAAGTGTTTTACTGAGGTCAATACATTTTTTCATTGCAATCTTTTTTCTCAGAGTTACATGTGAACATTTATAGTCATTGAACATTCTTGCCAATATCTGTCACCTCACAGTGAAACACAGCTGAAAAGGCTTTGGACTATTCAATGGCCACAAACAGAAACTTTCTGAATGTCCTTCTGAGTTCATACAAGTCTCCTGTGGTATTATGCTGGAAAACAGAAAATCTCACTCCAATTCTTTTACTATTGATTGAAAATCTGAAATGGCTCGACTATCCTTGATAGTTAGCTAAGAAGAGAAAGACTATTTTTCACAGTAATAAAAATGCTACCAGTGGTTTCAAATGTAACACACGCAAAATAATTCTCCAATTACAATCATAAATCCAGTTAATACCCTATGAATTTGGATTATAAAATTATGCTCAGTACACATGCCAAAGTAGTTTCTTTAGAAAGTATTTAGATGAATTCCAGATTACAAAAAGATGGAAGGAAGGAAGGAAGGAAGGAAGGAAGGAAGGAAGGAAGGAAGGAAGGAAGGAAGGAAGGAAGGAAGGAAGGAAAGAAAAGGGAGAGAACATGATTAATTGATGGTAACACTATGTTTTACAAGTGTACCGGTTAATAATGCGGATTTTGTAATCAAAGAAAACACGATAATTTCAAGAGAAACATCAAAAGTGCTTATTCAAAGTAATGTACACATTTCTCCCATCTTTCAGGTAATTTGTGGATACCGTCCCAATAGAACTTTTCTTGTTTTGAGGCAAACCATTCAGAGACCCAATTTTCTATTTCGTACATTTTGAAGTGCTGCTCAGAAAGTGCGTGTGCCATCGATCTGAACAAGTGGTCATCTGAAGGAGCAAGGTCTGGTGAATACAGTGGGTGGGTTAATACTTCCCAGGCAAGATCTTTTCACGTGTCTTTAACTGGTTTTGAAGTGTGTGATGGTGCATCATCATGAAATAAAATTACTTTGCCGTGTCTTCTGGCACATTCTGGTCTTTTTATAATAAAGCGTGGTTCAAATTGATTATTTGTTGTCGGTAGAGATCAGTATTAATGGTTTTACCTGGTTTTAGAAGCTCATAATACACCACACCTTCCTGATCCCACAAAACGCAGAGCATTGTCTTCTTTCCGAAGCAATTTGGACTTGCAGTCCATTTTGATAGTTGACCTGGATCAACCCATAATTTTGTGCATTTGGGATTCTCAAAATAAATCCACTTTTCATCGCCAGTCACAATTCGATGCAAAAAAGACTTTCTTTCGTGCCGTTGAAGCAACATTTTACTGATGACTTTACGGTTTTCCATTTGTTTTTCGTTCAGTTGATGTGACACGCATTTTCCTTCCTTTAAAATCTTTCCCCTTGCTTGTAAACAATTGGAAATTGTAAGCTGAGCAACGTTTAATCTTTCTGCAAGTTGTTTTTGAGTTTGACACACATCTTCATCCAATAATGATTGTAATTGTTGGTCTTCAAACCTTTTCGGTTGACCTGGACATTCTTTGTCTTTCAGATTGAAGTCATCACTTTTAAAGCATTTAAACCAGCGTTCACAAGTATCTTGAGATGGAGCATGTTCACCATAAGCTACCCAGCAGCACTTTTCTTCAAAATAAAGTAATGAATTAAAACTTCCCGCAAATGCTCTTTTTTTTGGCATGAAATTTGACATTTTTAAGCATAAAAATATCTATGATGTTAACACCTTCAGAAATTTTGACATATGAAAATTTGAAGCTTGTTGTCAATACAACAAAATTGCATACATATCAAATCGCATATGTGTAACTCCTATTGACAAAAATCCACATTATTAACTGGTACACCTAGTATACTTTTGCTCTTACCGCTGTGAAAAAAGCTAGAATATTCCACCAGACAAGAAACAAGAATTTATATCAACAATTTGGCTAACACTTGCTTTGTATCTACTGTAACAGCAGTTAACATTTCTTCCAGTGATATAATTTTCAAGTTTTTTAGTCATTAAGATTAGCACTTGATATTAACAGAGATATTTGTAATCCAGGCATTAACAATTACAACAGTTATTTAATAATCACTTCATCGTGCACAAGTCTTCAGATTTTCTGGTCACATATTTTGGAAGAGCACTTTAGAAAATAAAGTTATCGTTTTTAATAGCCTAAGTAACTCTTGCTGAGGTGCAATTTTTTAAAGGGTGTAAATGGAATCAATTAAGATGTGCAGAATGAGTAATGTGTATGATTTGAGTTCCAATGAAGCATGAAAATAAAGCAATGTTGGATATTTGTTTGATCAATGTCTCACAAATAGATTTTAGACGCTTTATATTTTTAAAAACAAAACATTTTTTTTAAAGTGAAGAGTAACAAAAAAAAATTGTTATAAGCCTTTAAAGAGAAAAGAGTGTCACCTTCAAAACCTTATTTTCCAATTATCTGAGTAGGAAACATTATTACATTTTGGATTCTAAGATCTCATGAGCAAATTTGGTTATAAGTTTGGTCTTGTTTTTGTTGTCTTTCAATCCTCTTTCAGAAAATATTTTCAAATTCCTCTTCATTTATTCCAGCCAAAATCCACTATCCCCCTCCCTATACATATTCTGGGAATATGTATAGTCTGCCTAATAAAAGCCAAAGCATAGATACAAATACGAAATTATGGCATCCGTTTTTTTAAAAAATCAGTCCTATTTTGTGCTAAATCGTTATTACTATCCATGACTGGGAAGTTGTTTATTGGTATAAGATGATAGTGACACAGCTAATATTTATTAATTACTACAACAGTCTAGGCACTTCTGGGTGCACAGGTGTGTGGAGGAAAGATCCTGAGCTATTTAGTCAGATGGATTCAAAGTCAGCTCCTTCATTTACTACTTGTGTGTCCTCTGAGTCAGTCACTGAGTTTTTCTGACATTGTTTCCTCTGAACCTCAGTTTCCTCGTCTTTAACATATTTAAAATTCCATACAGATTACAATGTGTGAGAAATAAATGATCTTTCATACTTAAAATACTGTGCCAGGTAAATGATCAAATATCAGTTTCGGTCCATTCCTGCTTTCTGCTTTTTGTCTATTTTATCTACTTCTTTTCTTTTCATGATTACACTGCAGAGGTTATAGATTTTCTCTATCTACTCATTATATTTTTATAAGAACTCAAGAAGAGACAGAGGATGTTCATTCTATTTCAAGAACTTTACTATCAGAGAAATTTCTACATTTTATCCTGAATTGCTGCTACTGTTTCTGTGGTCTAAATTCAACATATATTTTTCTGTTCTTTTTATTTTGAAAGTATAACTTCTACATTCCTTTTGCTCCTTTGTAGTATGAATTTTGCTCATATTCCCTTTTTGTCTATGCCCTGGATTCACTCTGAATGGGGCACTTTTGGGGTATTCATCCCTCTGTTTATCCACATTTTAGGTCATATAATCTTTTAAAGGAAAATCCATCTCTCATATAAATGCTTTCATGTTCTACTGGTTTCCCTGGTCATAAAGGAAACTTTTTTTCTAGTTCCTTCTGTGAGGTTCAAGTTGTAGCTGCCTTTTAGAAGAATTTTTTTCATGGAAAAACATAATAAACATTTGGGAGGGTTGTAGAATAGTTTCTCTCAACATTTTTAATGGCTACTTATGTATGAAGTATATAACTAAGACCATCTTATTATATTTTTTTCCTATTTTCTATCACAAATGACATTGTAGTAAACATCTCTGAAGCTAAGTTTTTATACATATTTAAGCATATTTCTTGGTAATTGAGAAAGTCCTCTTTTATCAAGGATGCCTACCTCATTTAATATATGTGTCAAATATATATATGTATTTTTCAGTTTGTCCTTTTTCTTTTTGGTTTACTTTGCTTTTCCTGTTTTGTGATCTGTTTTAACTGATGTACTGAAGTTGAAAATATTTTTATTCAGCTCTATCAATATTTTATTTTTAACCTTAGAATATTGGAAATATTGTCTTCATGATATAAATATCATAAATATAATTCTTCTATTTATAGCAAGATTCCATTTTTAAAATATTTCATCTACTCAGGATTTATTTTGGTGTACAAAATTAAGTGGGTTCCTAAACTTATATGTACAGTAGTCCCACCCTTATCCACAAGAGATATGTTCCAAGAACCCCAGTGATGCCTGAAACTGCAAATAGTAATGAACCCTATTATGCTAAAGTTTTTCTATACATACATACACACATATGACAAAGTTTAATTTATAAATCAAGCACAATAACTAATAATAAAAGGCTACTATGCAAATCGACCAAACAGCGGAACGACCGGTTGCTATGACGCACACTGACCACCAGGGGCTGCCTCCTGGTGGTCAGTGGGCTCCCACAAGGGGATCACTGCTCAGCCAGAAGCTGGGCTCATGGCTGGCAAGTGCAGCAGCGGTGGCGGGAGCCTCTCTCACTTCCAAGGCAGCGCTAAGGGAGCGGACCTAAGCCAGCAGTTGGACATCCCCTGAGAGGTCCTGGACTGCAACAGGGCACAGGCTGGGCCAAAGGACCCCTCTATCCCCCCAGTGCAAGAATGTCATGCACTGGGCTTCTAGTAGTAGAATAAAAGTTATATGAGCATGGTCTCTCTCTCAACATATCTTCTTATATTGGAATCACCTTTCATATACAGAAAACACTTTATGAGTTCTTTTCTTCATATCTGAATTGCCAGCATCACTACTCTCACTCTTTGAGGGCATTATTGAGTAAAATAAGGGTTACTTGAACACAAATATTGAAATACTGTGACTGTGGATCTGACAACTCAGATTTATACGCAGTTGCTGCTCAGTCTATATTCTGTTTCTTCCAAAATTTCAAATAGATAAGCTCACACAAGAAAATACTGTTGATATCCAGACTGACTAATTTTAGTAATTATTTTTCATGATAAATTTTTTATTACTATAAACACATGTAAGTCTTAAGTTATAAATCCTGGGATGAAGAAACCAGCCCTCCGCCTGATTTTGACAGCTCCTCAAGAGTGCTTCTGCTTTCCTCAAATAAAAGCTTTCCTGTTGGTGGTCTTCGAAAAAAGATCACTATAATTAATATTATATGATTTAATGTTTTTATGATTTTTTGATTTAATATTTTGAGCCATTGGAAAGTTATAGATAGTAGTTAATCAACTAATAAAATGTTAAAGTGCTTTTAAACACATTGGCACTCTGAAGCTGACTTCCAGTTCTAAATAATGCTTATCTAACTCACTATATCTTTTTGTCTATACTCTCTCTTCTTCATTCTCAATATTGTTTGTCTTCCACCTCTCCTTTTCCTTCTACTCTTCCTTAATTAAAACCTTAAGAAAATGAAGTACAGATTTCCCCACCGTGTGAGAGGGAAGCCTTCCTATGAAATCTTTCCTAAGCCGACATGGCATAAAGCGAAGGAGCAACTGCCTTAGAACACGTCTTGCTAAGGGACAAAATAAATGAAGATATAGCACAGATGCTCACACAGTTCAGAGCTCTGGGGGCTTGTTGCTGAGTTGCTGAGTTTCCCAGGAAGGAGCCTGGTGAGGCATACTCCTGCTGTCTGGGGTGCTTGTAACAGGATGCCTCTGTAACAGCTGCTGCAAAGCTAATGCTGAACCCTGTTTTCCCATTTCACCTTTTGTCCTAAAAGCGAAAATCCTCTTTGGATTTCTTTTGGGCTTAACAGGTACTAATGTAGGTCTTTCATAAAAGCGAAGGGGCGTGAAGCGAGCTTTCAAAAAGCATGGGATGCCTGTATATGGTTACACTTTGATGTCCTTACTGAGGAAAGTGTTATTATTTCTTCTATTACATATTTTTAAATAGGTAAGTAGAAATTGATATTTCTCTTTACAAAGAAGGTCTAAAAAGCAGGTATTGGTAGATGGCATTTCTTGAAAAACATTGGTTTTCCTGCAATACTAAGTCTAGCCCTCATCGCTATTAAGGAATAGGTCATTAATATTCACTGCTTATAGTCCCTTGTTTTGTATTTTAAATCCATTCGATGCAAATTCATTAAAACTGAATGTATTTCTGTGCTCTTCAGAATTCTTCCAAATGTTTCTCCTGAGTTGTAGATGAGAACCGCATATTTTAACCATTGTATGCATCAAAACAGTTTCCCTTGCGTATAGACACTCCGCAGCTTGACATAGGTAACTGATGAAAAACACAACATACAAAATGCCTTTACATTAGTCTTGGATTGGTGAAACAAATGCTTCCTTGTTTCAAAGACTTTTTGAATCCAGGTTTTCTCCTTTTTTCTATATCATTGAAAAGTATCTTTCCTTTAAAAGTTGCTGAGAGTTAACCCTAAGAAGTACTCTAATAATTTTTTAACACTGTTGGTATTGTCTATAGACATTCTTACACACATTGCAAAGTACAACTAAGCTTTCATTATTATATGAAAAAGATTCCTTTTTATTTTTTTCATCTTTCCCCCTCAAATTAACTACATTAAAAAAATATATCACATCATGGTAGAGCAGCTTCTTTGATGAGGTTGACAAAATGAAAATAAAAATATTTTATGTCTAAAAAATACTTTTGCCTAAATTCAGCTAAGATAGTAGTTTTACATTATACAATAATTTAGGTAGTTTAAATTTAAAATATTTAATATATATACTTCTATTTTATTGTGTATTTGTAACTTCATTGATCATTTCAGAAAATATATTAAAATATTAAAAGTATAGAACTTTGAAAAGCTTTTCTTATATACTTTTAAAAGTATCCCTTTTACCCTAGGCATACTGGTTGAAACCTGTATAGATGCTATTTAAGTTTAAGAATTAATCGAATACTTTATTAGATATATCACTAAAATTACAGGGTGACGATATGTAAAATGATTTTTTAACCTAATTACTTATTTCTATATTTTCCCAATTGAATTCTTTGTATTGGCTAATATGTCAACTTAGTCAGTAGATTATAATATATAAATATATTACATGAAGCTGTGAGTCTTATTTTTCCTTCTATGAACACATTTTTTAAAATATATTTTATTGATTTTTTTTTTTACAGAGAGGAAGGGAGAGGGATAAAGAGTTAGAAACATCGATGAGAGAGAAACATTGATCAGCTGCCTCCTGCACACCTCCTACTGGGGATGTGCCGGCAACCAAGGTACATGCCCTTGACTGGAATCGAGGCTGGGACCCTTCAGTCCACAAGCCGACACTCTATCCACTGAGCCAAACCGGTTAGGGCTATGAACACATTTTTATTTATAAAATGCCTCCATAGGCTACTACATAGATAAGGTAAGTTTCAGATTAAGCATACTTTCTCTTCCACTACTTATAACTTTATCTTTTTCTCCTAACTGAATTACAGCACTCTGGGGTTGTGATTATGCAAACCAGTTGAGTTGTTCTAGGATACCATTTGCAGGTATCCTAGGCACTCAATTACTTATTTCTAAAGTTCTTCTAGAACTAACACCCTTCTCCACAGCCAGTTAAACAGGTATATAAATCACCTGCAAAATTGAACAAATTGGACCTATTTGTGGTTGTGTTTGCTGATACTCCAATTGACAGTGGCGGATGTCTTTTGGGGATTCATTGAGGTAGCAGTGTACCAAGGCAGAAATAAATTGCTCATTTGCTTGATGGATGGGCATAGAAAAGCAAGCAGTGTATGGAAAATTTTCCCCAAAGTCGCTGCCTCTTATAGCAATGGAGTGCGAATGGAGAAATAATTTTGTCTGCTTAAGTGACTTGGCTGCTGAATTGAAAGCAATAACTGCAAATGTTGGGCAAGAGATTCAAAGATGCCATACACCCTCTGCCTCTGCTCTCTTTACCAAGATAGAGCCTTTGCATCCAAAAGAAGATACAAATTTACATTTCTTCAATGGGAAGCAATGTGGAAAAAGTTAAGTCACCTCAAAAATGGAAATTTTTTTATTAAGTGTCTAATAATATCTCCATACCATAATGAGAGTTTGATGCCCTATTTCATTTGGCTTCATGTTAAAAACTTAAAAGTCACTTTTTTAAAATGAAAGTTCTTGCACAAAGCTATAATGGTTCTCAGTTACTCACCTCAAGTACCCAATGCTCTTCATGAGGGCAATTTAATGTACTAGTCATAGTAGTGGTATCACTTGGCTCTGGTATGTTTACTTGGAATATATGGGCTCCATTTTGGAATCAAATGAACTGATTATAATATAGATCTGCTCTACCAGTTTCTACTTACTCACAAACTGTAGCGATGTGTGCTTTATACTGCATACATGGAATTATAAGTCTATCATTCCATCTGTCTCTTTTCAATATGAAACATTAGAAAAATAAGCTCTATCTCATCTTCTCAGCCAATTCTAGCCAAGTTTTGATTTAGTAGTTTTAGTCCTTTAAGATGAAAGTTTTCAAGACCTTGTCCAATGTACAATATAACTGATAAAAATGTTTACTCCTCTAAATATGTAATTTGTCCAAAAATATCTAAAAATAAATTTATCCCTATTACATAGCCCTCCCTTTCTACTGATGACTTAGACAACCCATTTCTACCACCCCCTAGAAATGAATCACTGCAAAGTATATGCCCTGAAGCAATATTTTCACACCTCATAATACCATGTATTTTATTCTATGGATTTCCTATTATTCAAAGTATGCACATGCATACTTTTTAGGCACTAACATACAGGTATGTTACAGGTATAATTTTAGTTAAGTCTTACACATGACAGCTCTGTGTGAGACTAAAAAGCATGTTGACAGTTAACTTTATTTACAGCCAACTTTTTCCAATCAGTCTGGTAATGCAAGTCAGAAATACTTCATCTATATGTATCAAAAAGAGATAACAATATATTTTATATTTTATTAACTAACACAGTATTTAATAATATAGTATTCTATAAAGAGAGGAAAGGCACTATTCTCTTCTTTTAAAATGTGCTTTTGAAGATTTAAGCTAAGCTTTTCTTAGAATATGTATACTTTCTTGTTGTTGTTGCTAATCCTCACCCCTGCATATTTTTTCCATTATTTTTCTTAGAGGGAGTGAAACAGAGGGAGAGAGAGAAATAATGATGTGAGAGAGACACATTGATTGGTTGCCTCCCACACATACCCCAACCAGAGCAGGCATCAACTTGCAACCCAGAAATAAGAAATAAAAGGCATCCAAATTGGAAAAGAGGAAGTAAAACTGCCCTTATTTGCAGGCGACATGATATTATACATACAAAAACCCTAAAGACACCATCAAAAAACTACTACAACTAATAAATGAATTCAGCAATGTAACAGGATTCAAAATTAGCACCCAGAAATCTACACCTTTTTTATACACCAATAATGAACTCACAGAAAGAGAAACAACAAAAACAATCCCATTTACCATTGCACCAAAAAAATTAAGATATATAGGAATAAACTTAGCCAAGGAGGTAAAGAACCTATACTCAGAAAATTTCAGGGCACTGAAAAAACAGAGAGAAGGAGACATAAACAAATGGAAGAATATACCATGTTCATGGATTGGTAGAATCAACATCATTAGAATGTCCATACTACCCAAAACAATCTATAGATTCAATGCAATCCCCATTAAAATACCAATGGCATATTTCACAGAGCTAGCACAAACTCTCCAAAAATTCATATGGAATAAAAAAGACCCCGAATAGTTGCAGAAATCTTAAGAAAGAAGAACAAAGTTGGAGGGATCACAATACCAGATATCAAGCTATACTACAAAGCCACTGTTATCAAAACTGCCTGGTACTGGCACAAGAACAGACATATAGACCAATGGAACAGAACAGAGAACCCAGAGTTCAACCCAAGCCATTATACTCAATTAATATTTGACAAAGGAGGCATACAATGTAGTCAAGACAGTCTCTTCAATAAATGGTTTTGGGAAAATTGGACAGATACCAATACAGCTCATAGGACAATGGAAACTAAGGAGAAAATTAACACATGGGACTACATCAAAATACAAAGCTTCTTCACAGCAAAAGAAACCATCAATGAAACAACAAGAAAGCCCACTGCATGGGAGAACATATTTGCCAATGTTATCTCTGATAAGGGACTAATCTCCAAAATTTACAGGGAATTCATACATCTTAACAAAAGGAAGATAAACAATCCAATCAAAAATGGGCAAAGGACCTCAATAGACCCTTTTTGAAAAAGGACATAAAGAAGGCCGAAAGACATATGAAAACATGCTCAAAGTCACTAATCATCTGAGAGATGCAAATCAAAATGACAATGAGGTACCATCTCACACCTGTCAGAATGGCTATCATCAACAAATCAACAAACAAGTGCTGGCAAGGATTTGGAGAAAAAGGAACTCTCATGCTCTGTTGGTGGGGATGCAGACTGGTGCAACCACTGTGGAAACCAGTATGGAGTTTCCTCAAAAAATTAAAAGTGGAACTCCCATTAGACCCAGTAACCCCACTTCTAGGAATATATCCCAAGAAATTGGTTATACCAATCAGAAAGGATATATGCACCCCTATGTTTATAGCAGCACAATTTACAATAGCTAAGATTTGGAATCAGCCTAAGTGCTCATTAGCAGATGAGTGAATTATAAAATGGTGGTACTTCTACACAATGGAATATTATGCTACTGTAAGAAAGAAAGAACTCTTACCATTCTCATCAGCATGTATAGACATGGAGAACATTATGCTAAGCTAAATAAGCCAGTGGAAGAAAGATAAATATCACATGACTTCACTCATTTGTGGAATATAATGAAAACATAAACCAATGAATAAAAATAGATCCAGAGGCAGAGAAGCATTGAACAAATTGTCAAACTTCAGAAGGAAGGCAGGAGAGGGGGGCTGGGTACGAGATCAACCAAAGGACTTGAATGCATGCATATAAATATAACCAATGGACACAGACACTAGCGGGGTGAGGGCATGTGCTGGGGGGTGGGGGTGGCAGGGGAAAGTCAATGGGGGGAAAGGAGACATATGTAATACTATATTTAATATTTTAAACTATAAATAACTTTAAAAAGGGGGACTTTCTCTAGGAAATACAAATCTTCGCAATTTCACCTATGTAACACTCCTGTTACACAACTGTAAAATGAGTAATGTCCACTTGTGTTATTTTTAAACGCATGCACAATGACAGGGAATAAATCAGCTGAGACGCTGCTGAGCCTTTTAGCCACATCAGAACCCAAGCCAATGAGTGATGGAAAGCCAATTCCAATTACTACCTAAAGCAGACGTTTCCAGAATCTTTTCAGCAACCTTACCCATAAAGGAGAGTAGTTAAAGGAACATAATGGACCATATCTTCACCATTGAGTGAGAGAAAAAGAGTGTCTTGTATGTGGGCCAACCATTCGCTTTGAGACTGTTGGTAACTTGCCGCTCCATAAGGTGGGAAATACCGTCTCTGCCAAGAAATGGTCACAGTGTTATGTTACAAACCTCTCATTGAAAAGAGGCTAGAATCAATGAGGGTTTGGCCCTAGAGCTAGGGATTACTCTCATCCTTCATATCAATACAACTCAACAGTGAAGAACCCTTCTTTCTTTGGCTGTGTGTGACATTAAACATATATCTTTGAAAACTTTAATATTTAGCTATGACAGAAAGAGGCAGTCCAACATTCAGCCTGACTGAAGCATTTGACAGACTCATAGTCAGCAGGGAAGTTGCTCTGCCAAAAATAAAATGAATCAAAGAACTGGCCAAGAAACCAGCTCGTGGGGAGAGTGTGTGGCCAGCTTTCCCAGAGCCTGACTCACTCACAGAAAACCTGCTCCAGGGCTGACCTCTGGGGGTTAGCCTGTCAGTTGCCACGTGTGTGGTTACAGCTGTTAGTTTCAGGGGAGAAGGTGACATACACAAGGGCAGGAGGAAGATTAATCAAGAACACAACAATGCCAAACAGATCTTCTAAATGCAGTGTGATTTGTTTTCTTGCTGTCATAATATTCAACAATTTTTCAATAGAGGTGGTTAGTCATTTTTTAAACATATTTTTATTGTTTTCAGAGAGGAAAGGAGAGGGATAGAGAAATAGAAACATCAATGATGAGAGAGAATTATTGGTTGGCTGCCTCCTGCACTCCCTGTACTGGGGATCAAGCCCACAACCCTGGCATGTGCCCTTGACCTGAATCAAACCCGTGGCGCTTCAGTCCACAGGCTGATGCTTTATCCACTGAGCCAAACCAGGTAGGGCAGCTGGTTAGTCATTTCTGAGATGCACCATAGGAAAATGATAAGCCAACACACAGAACTGAAGCAAATTCTACACTATAATCCTTAATATTTTGGCTAATCCAAAATTATATAGCATGCAAAGATTGGTTGAGCACCCTCTTTCTAGTCCTTCTTTAATTTATTACAAAGGCACCAACTGATTTAATGCCAAATTATCACAATGTAAGGACCCCTTTGGGTGCCCTGCTGGTACTACTCCCCAAGATTGAGCCCCAAAAGATAAACCTTTGCTCTTATGTTATCCATATCTTCAAAACTGATCTTTTTACAAGTTTCATTCTCACATCTCTATTTTCTGCTGTGGAATTACTAAAAATCAAGGTATAATATTAGTATTCTTAAGAGGTTTATGTTAACAGGGGCATATGCTATTTCTAGGTCTGGTTATGCCCTTGAGTTTTAGAGATAAAAACAATAAAGTATGGAATTATTAAAAGCAAAATAGCCACCTCTCTAATGTTTAAATCATAGAAGTCAGATTCAGGCTCCTTTTGAAAACCCTTACTAATGTGTAGCAGCTTTTAGCCGATCTTTACTGCCAAACTTTCCTTCATTGAATGCTATGTAGTCTGATAATAATCTGAAAATCTCAGAGACTTTAGCATTTTGGATTCTTTTTAAAAAATATGGTGATGATACCTGACTAAAGAGTTGAGAGAAATCTGAGCTAACTCCAGAAAGATGAACTCCAAAGGCAGGTAGTCTTGTCTAGCCTACTCAAGGACTGCCAGCATGGGCCATTCACAAGTATGATCAGAAAATTTCCCATAATGACTTGGGAAGAAGTACTCTTTTCTTTATAATGTGCTTTATGAGTATTTGAGCTAATATTTAAGGTCAATGTTTATTTTTTAAATAAAACTACATTTAGTTAATAATGACTTCTTGTTATTGTTTAGGCTTATGGTAATTCAAAATCTGTTCTTAAGAGTGGTTTACAAAGCAAAGATTATGTCACATATTTTGGAATAGAATGCTTTGAAATGAGCATTCTTACAAGACAGAGACAGAAGATACAGTTGTTGGCGTAACTACATATTAGTGAATTCTGTATGTGCTACCCTATCTTATTGGGCATTTCCTCTCAAGTTCACTGAATTAGCATATCCCCAAGATGTTTTAAGCTCTTTTGAGTGATGACTCATTGGATCCTCTATTTCTTCAATTTCATGATAAATATTAAAAGTCACTTTCATAGCACTCTTCTTGCTCATTCCCATTTTTTTCAGGATCATCACTTTTGGAAAAAAAATGTTCACAAAGTAATTTGAGGCAAAACACTATTCACTACTTTTCACCTAGGACCTGACATGCCTTGCACATATTAGGTCATTAATAAATACTTATTGATAAGGATCTGATTCTTTTGCATCTTAAATTCCCTACTCTCAGAAACAAAAGAACATTACATAAGTTCTAGTGGGACAAAGATTTCAGCTGTAAGAAGCAAGGCCTTTTCTGGTAGCTGCTTCAGTGCACAGCTCCAGAGGCTGCTCTTCACACTGTGATCTTGGGAATATCATACCCTGGATGTGTGCATTGCACCCTCTGTGGAGACAGCGTGTCCACTGTGAAGTTAGCCTAAACCATGGTTCTGTCATACATTGTGCTGAATGTACTGAATTATTTAAATATAAATAGGCAAAATTATCTTCATAAACCTAAAGGAAAGATGAAATATATGGAAGAACTCAGAGAGTAGTAGAAGGAACGTTGGCCCTTGCTAAGGTCCTGGATTAAAAACTATGAATTGAGAAACCAAGATTACTCTGTTTCTGTAATACCCTATGGTTGTCCATCTCTCTTCCACGCACTAGCTTCATTATTAATTCTCTCTGCCGACTGCCTTTTTCTGGATCTTTCTATCTCTAGTTTTTTATGCATTCTAGCTCCAGCGCCAAAGTTCACTTGAAATTATTTAATTGCAAATTTCTGGGAGAAAGCATTGAGTGAATCAAGCTTGGATCAAGTGCCTACATCAACTGTGGCCAAAGAAGGATTAAATAAGTTCTTGTTTTCTTAACTGAAATTCTGGGAGCTAAAATAGAAAACTCAATGGGAAAAGAAGGATGAGAGTGGGAATGAAATTCTGGATATTGTAGCCACTAGACATATATAAATTTAAGCTCATTATATTTCCCAAATATACCAACAACTAACTTCTTATAATATGCATATTGCAATGTAACATTATATTCCAAGCAATGTTCAAATATTTTATTTATTTATCACATAATACTCATATCAAACATATGATTTTAAAACTGTTATTGACTATCTGATGAATGGAAAATCCAGCTTTAGAATATTTAATTAATTTTTCTGAGAGCATGTTGCTAAAAAGTAGCTGCTTTTCCAGTTACTCTATATTTGCTTTGTCACTATTTCTCTCAGAGAGTTTTTTTATTTTTTTATTTTTATTTAATATATTGAAACACCTTGCCCAGTATCATGGATAGAGTAGGTAAGCAAATAGATTAGATGAACTGAATTGAATGAAATCATGAAGAAAATTTAAAAATAGGTAATTTCAGTCTTTTTTAAAAAAATGCAATATGATACAAGATTTATTGGAAGATATTGAAACTGGCTTTATACTAGGATGAGCCTTTTGTGACTATATTGAAACAGCTATACTCAAGGGCTTTGAGATTATCTTGCTTTATAAAGACCAGTTCTCCCTATATGAGCTGCATTAGATAAACCAATTCATATCATTTCCAAATAACTTTAAATAAACAACTAAACTATATAGCACATTCCTATAAATATTTTAAAAAGAACATTTTTGTTTTCCCCTTATATATGTTGTTTGACTATTTTTGGATAAATTTACTAGGATTAGATTCAATTTATTGTTGAAAATGATTTGTATTAAATTGACTTATTTTAAACATTACACTAAGGAATTAAATCTCTTGAAAGAATATTTTCAAAACTAATGATATATTTCAAGGCAATGTCCAATCATATGATTTAAGGAACAAATTTTGTTCTTGTTTGCTTTATATGCTGCTGAAATTTACAAAGGATTTACTATAATATTTGCTAATGTTAGATGAGCAGGTGTGGCATGTTACATTTCATTAAACTTAGTGACCATTTGCAGCTTAAGGAAATATTTCTTTAACTTGAATGTCATCCAGATGTATTTTTCAAAACCTTATTTCATCCAAATCTTCTATAGGCCACCAGGGAAACGTGCTTATCATGAACCAGGAAGGGAATTATTGTAATATAGTATATAGCATCTGACCAAGGTAGTACCATGATGTTCGATCTGCATAACTATATACAGGGCCGTACACATCAAACTGGATTCCTAAGAGGTTGATCTCATCTACTTGTGATGACAACAACAATGAGGAAAATGAAGCAACTGTGAGTGTCTCTCCGATTGGTGGCCTGTGTTAAACTTCTATGATGGTGAGCAAAAGTCAATCTGATCAGCCAAATAAATATCCTGAGCGATATTAGCCATACAGTGTTAGGGCTGGCAGTGACCTTAGGGATCACCTGGTAAATACCCTCAGGTATGTGATGAAGTGGACTGGACCCACTGAATCTTGTGTCCATCATAGCCTTAGTTTAGCTCCATCAGAGTGTGAACACACCGCCAGCCCAACTCCCAAGCATCACTCCTCCCGCAAGTATATGGAAGTGATTGCCCTGTCAGTCCTCATGAGGCTTTATCCCCGCAGTCACTTTATTTACAGAAGTCTGCATAGTGAAAAAACAGATTAATGAAAATGTCATTGACGTCTCCCCTCTCCAAATAAGTACCCTGGAGGTTTTCTGTAATAGCTCTTAAACCAGCCATTATGTGTATTATGGGGTCAAAATGAGGGAGAGGCCAGTTGATAAGGAGGCTGACATTATGTCTTTCTTTTTTTCAGTAAAAATAATTGCCACAGAAATGCACTGCAGGGAATATTATATTTGAAGGGACCTTTACACTTCCAGCAGTGAGGGTCTGACTTCACCAACTGATATGGTCACTGGAGTTACACTGACAATTAAAGCGCTATGTACACCCTTGGGTATACCAACCTCTAGCAGTGAGGTGCAATGTGTTTAAGAAATATGATCTTTTTTGTTTTTTCTTAAGGCTTCTCCCAATCAAAGGTAGTCCTTGTGTTTGAGTTTAAGGCTGTTGACCTGGCACGCCCCCCTGCCAGAGCATTCCTGCTGAAGAGCCTAATCTGAATCATTCAAGCATCCAGGCAACTATGCCTGTTTGTTCTTTCCCTCCATTGTAATTCAGGCCATGTAGGCAATCAATACAGAGTGTAAAATAACAAGAGCATGTTTGGATACACTTATCTCTCTAGGCCTGAGTTACCACCTTCCCCACAGCCTCAAATGGCGGTGATGATTCCACAATGACTAAATCACCACTACTTACCGTACCCACTTGAAAAATCATCTTTAGTTGTCGTGGCCCAAGGTCCTGTACAAACCTGCTAGGAGAACATCAATCCCTTATTTGTGAAAGCGGTATGATTTTCTGTATTACTTATCAGTAATTTATAAAGTATGCTAATTCAGTAATTCTTACAAATTTATTTATAAAACATTTGCAAAATATGTATTCGTTAATTTGCATTAAAACAAAGAATTTTAACTCATCTTAGATAAGTTCCTGTTCAGAGTCGGACTTTCTGTACTGGTTTGTGAGGCATCTGAGAAGTGTGGAAAAGAATAGTGAAGGTTTTGGGTTTTGTTTACACTGAAGTGTAGGCAATCATTTTTTGATCCTTTGTTTTTATTTAAGATCTGAGCTGTTTGAATTGTAGTGTAAACTTGAAGTGATAAGACTGCAATAAAACCACTTGAAATAGCTTATAAGCTGAAAGAATCCTATAAACACCCATAAACTCCAAAAGCACCGACTGGATTTTCCTTGGAAAACAAAAACTAAAGTTTGAGTATGGAGAATAAGATAAAGAACTGCCTTCTGTCAGCTTAAAGCTCTTAGGGACCTCTGGGTGTGCAATATTTTACGTAGTGTTAAAATGTGTGTGTGTGTGTGTGTGTAATATGCAGAGCATAATTTTAAAAACAGGTCAGATCATGTTGGTAGTATTCAATTCTAATCTTTACTCTGTATTTATCATTTTAATATATTAACAAAACAACAATTACCCCTTAGATTCTTTATCAGACAATAATTTGTATTTCCCTGTGTCTTTCAAGGCAGAACTTCTGGCAACGAATGCCCTCAATTTTTGCTGGTCTGAGAGTTTTAATTCTCCTTTACTTTTGAAGGAAAAATTCACAGGGAAGAGGATTCTATGTTGGTGTGTTTTTCTCTCAATACTTTAATATTTTACTCCACCCTCCTCTTGCTTACATGGTTTCTGAGGAGACATTGGATATCATTCTTATCTTAGTTTCACTATAGGTATTTTTTTTTATTCTCTATCTTCTTTTTGGATATTTTATATTTGATTTTCTATAGTTTAAAAATGGTATGCCAAGTTGTAGTCTGGGGATTTTGGGTTTTTTTCCTTTTAGGCATTTATCTTGGTTGGTGTTCTCTGAGCTTTCTACATTTGTGGCTTGGTGTCCAACATTAACTTGGGCAAATTCTCAGTTATTATTGTTTTAAATATTCTGTTTCTGTTTCCCTTCTCTTTCTGACATTCACATTATACATGTTACACCTTTTGTAGTTGCCCCACATTCCTTGTATATTCTATTCTGGGTTTTTTTTTCTTTGTTTGCTTTGCTTCACAATATTAAAGGTTTCTATGGACTTGTCCTCAAGCCCAGGAAAGCTTTCCTCAGAATGTCCAGTCTACTAGGAAGACCGTCAAAAGCATGTTCACTCCCGTCGCCGTTTCCTTTTCACATGTCTATCATTACGTTTTGGTTCTTTCGTAATATTTTCATTTCTATGCTTACATTGCCCACCTGTTCTTGCATGGTGTCTACTTTATGAGCCCTTGGCATTTTTATCATACTTGTTTTAAATTCTGGGTCTGATGATTCCAATATCCTTGCTACGTTAGGTTCTGACTCTTGCTCTGCCTTTCAAATTGTCCACTTTGCATTTTGTTATGTCTCATAAATGTTAATACCCAGACACGATGCACCAGGGAAAGGAACAGTTGTAAATGGGCCTCACTATCACGGTGGTGAGGTTGCGAGCGGAGAAGTGTTCCATGAAGTCGGATAAGTGAGCCTCAGCCTTCCAGGGCGCCTGTGCCTCTGGATTGTGAAATTCACACGTGCTTTTCAAATCTTTTTCCCTCACCTTCGGTGGAACAGGATGTTTAGACTGGGCTCTTTGGGATATTTTCCTTCTCTTACATGGAAGGCTAGAACTTAACTGGAGTGAGCTACTTTCCCTTCCTCCTGATCAGTTAGATTCTGATAAACTCCCACCAGTTAAGATCTGGTGAACTCATTTCTCCTGGGGGCAGACCTTAAGAACAGAGTGCTCCAGGATTTTTCAAATGGTTTCTTTCTTTTCCCCTCCCCACCCTAGCCCCCAAAGAGCTCAAAAGATTTTTCTTTGATAGTTACTGTCAACCTCCTGGAGATAAAACGCAGAAATAAGTGGCGGCCTCCCTGTGACTGCTCCCCAACCCTTGGAGTTTCTAATTCTCAGACTTGTTCACCCTGAACCTCCAGCAATTCAGGAATTACAATTCTGGTTTTTCTACCTTGGCTCTGGTTCCCACAGAGGTTTCAGCTCATGACTTTATGCTCTGATAAATCGTAGTTTTTCTGTATTTGTTGGTCAGTTTCTTCAACTTTATGGCCAGAGGTTTGCCCTGTGACCTCAGTTTTCTTGCAGATCTAAGTAGAGTTGTTGATTTTTCAATGTGTTGGTCTTTTTATTTTTTGTTAGGACAGAATGGTGACCCTAAGCTTCTTACATGCAGAACGAGAAACCAGAAGTTGAAATATCTATGTTTACAAAACATTGGGAATAAGCTATCTCCCCTTAGTGCAATCACAAAAATCCAAAAAAGATGAAATTGACAAATTATTCTAATGTATATTTTAAAATGAAAAGGGGCAAGAGCTACCAAGAGAATCTTTAATAAATCAAAATTGAAGAACCTATACTCTCAGAAATTATACTTTTTTATACTGCTCTAATTAGTAAAATTGTGGATTTAGGCACAAAGAAAATCAAATTAATGAGTAAATCAGAATCAAGTTTACAGAACATGTATGTGAGCACTTGATAAAGGATTAATGACAGAGCAGTAGGAAAAGGATGGTCTTTGCAAATAATGGTGTTGGATAAATGGGATAGTCATATATGAAATATATCTTGACCCTTTACTTCAACATACACAAATGCCAATGCCGATTGGATTGTAGATCTAAACCTGAAAAATAAAACCAAAAGCTGTTAATAGATAACATAGAAAATAGCTTCTTTAGTGTAAGCAAATCTTTTATAAGTCATCAAATAAAATCATGTTTTCAGCTCTTCTTAGAAAATGTTCTTTTTTAAATATATTTTTTATTGATTTCAAAGAGAGGAGGGGAGAGGAGGAAAGAGAAACATCAATGATGAGAGAAAATCATCAATTGGCTGCCTCCTGCATGCCCCCTACTCAGGCATGTGCTCTGACTGGGAATCGAACCTTAACCTCCCAGTTCCTAGTTCCATGCTCAACCACTGAGCAACACTGGCTCGGCAAAAATGTTCTTCTGCTTCATTTCATTTGTTCATGTTCTTTCCTATGTGTTTTATCTGATGTACAAATGTTCAAAATTACATAATTGTTGAATTCTTACATATCTTTTAAAAATATACCCCTATAAGTTTGTATGTCCTGAGAGGACGAGGAATATGAATGGTAAACAGTATGTATTGTGAATAATTCAGGGTTCAAAATGTATGCTGAGCTCATAATGAATATTATTCATAAGAGCTGCACATATAACTAATAAAAAATAAATAAGCTTAATAGGTATTCATTGAGAAACTTTTAGTAAAATAAGTCCTGCAACATAGAAAATGTTCAATAAATATTTCTTTAACTGATTTAAATATATAGGGTGGGGCAAAAGTAGATTTACAGTGTGAGAATATGAAATAGTTTATTCTTGTATCATTTTTTATTAATTGTATTGTTTTCATGCAAACAACTGTAAACCTACTTTTTCCCAACTCTGTAGTACCTCACATAGTATTTTTATATAAGGTACTGCAGGAGTACTTGCATCCAGTAACATTCCAAAAAATAAAATTTTAGCCCAGCTGGCATGGCTCAGTGATTTAACGTCGACCTGTGAACCAGGAGGTCACAGTTTGATTCCCGGTCAAGGCACATGCCTGGGTTGAGGGCTAAATCCCCAGTGTGGGGTGTATAGAAGGCAGCCAATCAATGATTCTCTGTCATTATTGATATTTCTATCTATCTCTCTCTCTATCGTCCTCTCTGAAATCAATAAAAATATAATAAACAAAAAATAAAAAAATAAAATTTCAGGCATAGTATTATAAATGATTAAGAAAACTGAAGTTAGAGTTGCCAAAGACCCTAGAACTAAATAAAGACTCAAACCCAATTCTATAGACTACAAAGACCATGCACTACCCAATATTCCAGACTCATTCTCTTTAAGGACACGATAATGTACAAGGTATTATAAAGAAAAATATTTAGAACTCCATCACATAAAAGTTTAAACCCTAAAATCTGGAAAAGGAGCATCCAGGAAAACTCCTTTCCTAAGTGTTTCAGAAATCACCCTTCTAAATAGTGTAAAACCATGACTACTACTCATAGGTCAATAATAGTATGTCCAAATATCAAAATTCTGCTCTCCCTCTACCTGGACCTTTAATTTATCTTCTCTATTAACTCAAAAAAAAATAAAATTTAAAACTAGCTATTATCCAAAGCTTAGGCCTCCCAATAATGTTCCTGATATTTTTTTCACTAGATCCCTTCCCTTGAAATCTACATCGATATCCCTCAGGCCCCTGCTAGATCCTACAGTTTTCTGATCTGGCCTCTTCATTATCATTTCTGAATCAGCACCATCCTACAAGCTCAGTATCTCTCCTTATCTTGAGTGATTCTTTTATATTCCAACTAGAGGCCCAGTGCACAAAATTTGTGCACTCGGTGGGGGTCCCTCTATGTGGCCTGCACCCTCTTGCAGTCCAAGAGCCCTTGGGGGAGCGGGCCTAAGCCAGCAGTCAGACATCCATAGCGCTGCTGCAGGGTGGGAGAGGTTCCCGCCACCACCGCTGTGCTCACCAGCCATGAGCCTGGCTTCTGGCTGAGCGGTGCTCCCCCTGTGGGAGCACACTGACCACCAGGGGGCAGCTCTTGCTTTGAGCGTCTGGCCCCTGGTGGTCAGTGTGCATCATAGCGACGGGTCGTTCTGCCATTCAGTCGATTTGCATATTATATAGGATTCTCCACAATCTAACTCCAGCCATAGTGTTTTTTGGTCACTTCCATGCCTACTCTTCTTTACTCTTCTTTAAAGAAAAGATTGATACTAATAATATATCATCTATTTATGGCTCTAGATCTAAAAATATATCATCTACCTATGGCTCTAGTATTTAGCTATATAAGTAATTTTACAAGCACTTTTCTGATTTTTATACCTTTCCCCAAGAACTATATGCATTTAAATTCAAATTAATAAATTTTATTGAGTACTTTCTGTATTCAAAGGAGTATCAGGGATAGATAATGTATATGATATGATTCATCCAAGATTATATTTTAACATATATGGCAATATACACAATGCCAGCATAATAGAATCTCATTTAAAATCATATAATGTTTCAAAATTAAAGAAAAAAATGAGGTATGTAGAAATTCCACTTTGAATCTGCCAGGAGACCACTTTTAGAATCACTCTCAAAAAAAGATTATATTTTATCTATATTTAGTTCTTTCACTTTTCTTATAATATTCTTTAAATTTTCTTCCCATATGTTATTAGATTGGAAGCATTATGTGAAAGCGAACTTCTTAATCTTGTTCATGATTACACTTCCAGGGCTTAGAATGGTATCTAATAAACTATAGGTACACAAGTGTGTTTATTAAATGAGTGACTGAATTGCAGGTATATATGTGGAGCCACATGTTACCAATGGCATTTCTAGAATAACAACAGTTATTAGTAAATTATGGTAGAGTTACTCTTGTTAAGACAGTTACTATATCACAACATTCTTGATCAATAAAAATATTTATCGCAGCCATCCACTAAATAAACACTCCCATCAATTAGATATCCTCAAACTGTCTTCACTGTCAGAAAAATAATGACTTTCATGCACTATTTCCTACAAGTGGGTCATAATTAAAGGTTGCATACTCTATCGTTCAGTCATTGAAACTTATTGCACTGAATCAGTGCCTTAACAAAGATCCTAACTAGTAAAGAGGAAGTAATTATAGAAAAAATAATCAAGAGAATTGTACTACATGAAACTTTTAGAGACACTACACTGTTTATGTAAAACACAAAAATATAGTACTTATTTATAAGAATTTTTCATTTGATTTTAAGAACTTTTAGGTATATTTTCATTGAAAAATCAAGACAATTTTGTCTTATTAAGTAGTGCTTTTCAAAATAGTCCCATGTTTCTTAGTTCCTGAACTGTTAACTATCAACTGGGAAGTATAAATTATCCCATTGCCAATGACAATATATTAGTTTCTTCAATATGGTAGTCATAGTATTTTTAATTTTAATATAAATTCTTGGGAATCAGAAAGTATATTACATTCTTTCTCTATGACGTTTGAGTCATGTAGAAAAAGTGGTTATACTGGAAGTGCTTATAACGTGTTTTCCACAAGAAATTGATTTAAGATTTACCAACAAAGATTACTGAAGAGCATTGGATTATTGAACTTGAAAAATGAAAATTGAGGATGTCCCCCCAAAAAATGTATACACACTTTAATAACTGATAGCTGTTAAATAAAAATGAAATGTATTTTAATAAACATTACCTTTGTAATTATTCAAAGTATGTGTATACATTTGGGGGGGCATCATAGATATTTGAAGATAAGTACTGTACTTGAAAACAAAGTTTGTGTGCCTGATAGGCATTTTTATATTTTTTTCATGATTGATATTTGGGAATAGCCTACATTTAATTAATTTTAGTTGATGGGTTACAGAGTTACATTTACCTAAATGACTATATATATACACTGAGTTGCCAGATTACTATGAGCGGCCAGATTATTATGACCACCCCATCAGTACTTCGTTGGGCCACCTTTTGCCTTCAATACTGCAGTGATGCTTCTTGGCACTGACTCCACGAGATGTTGAAAGCTGATTCAAGGAATCTGACACCATGCCTGATGAATAGAACTGTCCAGTTCTGTGAGATTTGATGGTTGTGGAACTAGCTGCCTGATGGCTCTTTTAATTTCGTCCCACAAATGCTCAATTGGATTGAGATCTGGTGATTGTGGGGGCCACCTAAGCAAGGTAAAGTCTCCATCATGTTCTTGAAACCACTCTTGCACAATACAAGCACCGTGGCATGGCACATTGTCTTGTTGGAAGAAGCCATCTCCATTGGGATACGCCATCAACATGATAGGCTAAACTTGATCAGCAAGGATACTTAGGTATGTTTTGCTATTCAGATGTTTATAATGATCTGGCCCTCTAGCAACTTCAGGGCGAAATTATAGCTAATTTGCCTACAAACGTCAGGTGGTCATAATAATCTGGCCACTCACTGTGTGTGTATATTCACACACACACACACACACACACACACACACACACACAAACACACACACACACATCCTGAAGTTAATTATCATGTCAGTGCTGTGAAGTTCATTCAAGGTACTATAAAAATAGTATTAAATTTGAATTAGAAAACCCATTATGGCATGAGTTTTTGCTGTTGTATTATTTATTTTCCTTTGGATACACTGCATATTTGTTTTTAAAAAGCTTTTCCTTCTCATTATGACTTGTGTATTTTAAGTTTGTGTTAAAGAAATATAGATTATTTCTTATATAAGAACTAGAGGCCTGGTGCATGAATTTCATTCACAGGTGCAGTCCCTAGGCTGGGCCAGCGATCGTCTCGCCTGGGAAGGGCAGGTCCCAGATGATCTCTGGGCCTTTGGCAGCACCTGGGCTCCCAGGCCCCACGCACCTTACTCCGCCTGAGTTACGGTGCCTGAGTCCCCACACAACGATGCGGTGAGCATGGTTGGATGCCACAAGCCGGGGCACAGCATGGGCCTCTGGGCCACCCAGCAACACCACAGGGAAGCCAGGTAGGCAGTGCACTCTCTCCCGCAGGCCTCGCAGACCAGCTCCTGTGCGGTCACGGTGGCTGTGGCCCAGCTCACTCAGAAGAGGCTGCACAGGTGCGGGGGAGGCTCCTCATGGGCGCCGAGCAACTGAGAATGGGAGCTTCCCAGGCTCATGAGCCCTGGCATCCAGGGGGAGGGTAGCAGGGAGAGTAAAAGCAAGCTCAGCAGACACCCCGCATTCTCACCACACCTCTGTCCCCATCACCCCAGCCCCAAATAGCTGGTGAGAGATCACATGTTCTGTGCCGCCCCCTGGTGGTCAACTCACATCATAGTGAGTGGTCGAACTCCTGGTCTCCCGGTTGAACGACCATCTGAGGGGGAAATTTGCTTATTAGGCTTTTATTACACAGGCAGTCCTCGGGTTACGTTGGACTCGACGTATGTAGTTTCGTTGCCATATTCCATTTATTTATAAAAAAAAGTTCCGTCATTTCAACGTATGCACATATGTGCTTTATGTTTTTTATTATTTATTTACCACAAGTGAAGGTCAGGAATTGTTACCTTTCTTTTAAATTTCTTTTACTGTTTCATTTCATTACTTCTCTGTATGTGCTCCATGTGAGTGACATAGGTGCTTATGTAGGTGGGTTCTGACTTACAGCAAAAATCGCATTACGTCGTGCCGTAGGAACGGATCTCCGACGTAACCTGAGGACCTACTGTATAGGATATTTTTTACATTGTAATTATATCAGAACTTTAGAAAATGTGTGTTTGTGTGTGTGTGTATGTGCTCGCGCGCACGCGTGTGCACGTGCCCAGAGACCCAGACAAACACACACAGTTTTAACAGTTAATTTTGTGTTTCTTTTTTAAGGCATTTTCACTGTTTTTATATAATGCAACACTATGGTAAATACTATTATCTTTCTACTTTTAAAAATTATGAGTATCATGAGTAGACCTGAAACTTTAACAAATATCATGGAAATGGAAATGTTGCTATGGAGCACAAGTTCCTGTTCAGTTTAAGCTTCTAATAAGGAAAGAGATAAAAAATTAAGTAACTAAATATTACAGGTCTTTTTTATTACAATTGCATTAAGTGCCATAAAGGAAAACTAGTACCTGTGTGAACCTGGTTTAGTGAGTTGAGGCCAGAAAAATCTTCCCTGAGCTCAGTCCTGAATGATTTACAGCACTGAGACTGACAGAAGCTGAGGATAAGATAATTCCAGGCCGAAAGACTAGCAGGTATGTGTCTGTAGCACATGGGGTGACAAAATGCTTGGCTTGAACAGCGAACTAAATTAAGTACAGGTTGTCTAGCATATAATGATTGATTGGAAGAGAAACTCAAAACAAGATTTTAGTTGTAGGCAATAGATTCCATTTATCCAGTCTTGTAATCCTTATAAAAGACTGTACAATAGCTAAAAAGCATGAGAAGCCACTGAAGTATTTTAAGCAAAATAGTGACAACTCAGGTTTTCAGAGCCTAATCCAACACTAACCTGTGAAACCTGCATGTGTTGCCACTTTCCCTCTGCCTTCCAAGCATTGCAAATATTTCACGTGTGGACAATTCTAACCTAGAATCACTGAGGGAACAGGATTTTGGACACATAGTGCCATTTTAGCTAAATTGACATAGCACAAAATCAGCACATTATTTATGAATTAAATGCGGCATACTTTTTGTTCTCATACTTACAATCTTTCTCTTTAAAAAATAATGCATTCATTTTAATCTTAGGAGCTATGCAAGACATAAAGATAATTGAATAAACTGAATAGGAATAGGGAAATTATAGTTTATTATATTTTATTAATTACTTTAGGAAAATATTTCAGTGTAGATAAAATCACATCATTATTATAATTAATAATATTGGCAAGAATAAACTCTTCATGAATCATCAATTATGACTATACTGAAAGTGAGCCAAGATTTTTTTAAAATTATACAATATGATCCTTTTTATATTTTTGCTTAATGAGATAATGATACTCATTGTTTTCAATAAAGACAAAAATGATAAATTCTTCACAACTACACATTTCAAAGTTTATGTGATATTTTATATTTTAGATTAACATACTATAGATCCCCATATTTTAGATTAATAAATTAAGCTCAGAGCTATTAGGTACTTGGTCAAGGTCAACTACTTGATAAATGACTGTAGGGAAACTTACATTTAGGTTTATCTTTTTTTCTTTTTAATATTTTTATTGATTTCAGAGAGGAAGAGAGAGGGAGAGAGAAAGATAGAAACATGAATGATGAGAGAGAATGATCAATTGGCTGCCTCTTGCACAGCCCCTACTGGAGATTGAGCCCACAACCTGGGCATGTGCCCTGACCTGGAATCTAACCATGACCTTCTGGTTCATAGGTAGATGCTCAAGCACTGAGCCACATCAGCTGGGCTAGGTTTAATTTTTGGCTCAAATTGCAATGCTCTTTTAACTATAACATATGCATGCACATATGTTTAAACATACATTTATATATCTTGTGATTCAAGATTATAAATGAAATCCATACATTTATACTCTCTTTCCAAAGATACTATAAAAATTACAGTAAAATGCTGCAAAAACTCACAACAATGAAAGATCATCAAAAAATGAAATATTTCAGGTATTTTCTGCAAAGTGAGTATGGATGGAGGTGCAATGACTAAAGAAGTAACATGAAAGTTTTCCAAATTAAAATGAGTACGGGGAGGTTGTAACCATGGGGAGAACCTTTTTCCCAATAAGAATTCTGGAAAGATTCTGGGACAAGCTAAGATCTTGGACTACAATTAAAGACGTGTGGTATTTTCATGCAGTGGATTATTAATGAAAGCATAAGCTCTTGGACTACAATTGAGGAGTTAATTGCAACAGTATCCAAGCATCTCTTGCATACACTCCCTTTACCCTGGCCCACAAACAATGCCCACTATCTCCAGTTGAAGGAAACAGCCAGTGTCTAAGGATTCACTTACACAAACAAATGCAAAAACATAGTTATTTTAAAAATAAAGTTAGTGAATGAGCTGAGGAGAAATAGAGAAGTCCACGTGAGTATGTTTGAAAGAAAAGTTTTCCTAATTGGTTTCTTTGGGAAACACCAACGTAATGATTTGCTAATTGTTCACTTGCCCTAATTCAATCTTTGCAGGTAAGTAAACTTTTCTATGAACATTAAATGCATTATAATTCTTTCCACTGATTCATTTTAAATAGAAATAGGAACCATGAATCAACATGTATCTGATATAATCTTCAGGGCTGGGGAAAGACTGAGAAAGATAAACAAATAGAAAAAAAAATAAAGAAAACAAAAATCCTAGAAACATACGAGAATTAAAATGCCTAAAAATTCCACTCTGGGCAGAGCATCAAGAAGAGAGTATACTTACAAAAGGAGAAGAGGCTCAAATGAAAAATAAAAACAAAGAATTAAAAAGTCCTGTTAAAAATTCATATAATATTTTAAACAAATATTTAAATATAATGTACATGTAAAATAGTGCTCAACCCTTTAAAGAGTTACATATCCAGAGATAAAATATTATCAGCCTTGCAGAAGCTCCTGTCATCCTGATCTCCAGTCTCTCTCTTACCAGAAAATACAACTACTTTGCTTATTAATTCTGCCTATTAAATTTTTTTATTCCACAAGTATTTATACAGTATAAACTCTTGAGAATGGATTCTTTTGCTCAACACGTTTTTATAATTATGTTATGTTGCTCAATGATCATTTAATTTACTTTCAATGTTGAATAATCCATTGTATGAAAATACCACAAGTCTTTAATTCTATTCATGTTTGATTTGTTTGGGCTATTGTCAATAATGTTTCTGTGGGCATCAATTGAACTTGTCTTTCAGTGTAACATATACACACATTTCTTTTGCATTTATACCTTGGAGAAAATTTGCTGCTTCCAAGTGTATGCAATTGTTCAACTTTAGTAGATACTGCCAAATTGTTTCCCAAAGCAATGGTAATAATTTACATCTTACCAGCAGTTGCTCCACATCCTTGTCAACACTTGGTGTCAGTCTTTTCATTTTTGCGATTTTAATGGGTATATAGTAGTATCACACTGGGATTTTAATTTACATCTCTGTAATAACTAATAAATTTTGCATTAATAGTTGCCAGTTTACTTTTGAGCTTCTCTTTTTCGTGGTAATTTTTAGTTGTTGTTTTTTTAAAATATATTTTTATTGATTTCAGAGAAGAAGGGAGAGGGAGAGAGAGACAGAAACATCAATGATGAGAGAGAATCATTGATCAGCTGCCTCCTGCACACCCCTCACTGGGGATTGAGCCCACAACCCAGGCATGTGCCCTGACCAGGAATTGAACTTTGACCTCCTGGTTCAAAGGTCAATGCTCAATCACTGAGACAAATTAGCTGGGCAATTTGTAGTTGTTTTATCTGTAAATATACCAGTTATGAGGCCTGTTTTGTCTTGTTTGGTCAAGCGTACGTATTGCAAATATCTTCTCACAATGTGTGGCTTAAGTTTTCACTCTTTCAGTGTTTTCAGAGGAACAAAAGCTCTTGATGTTTAATGTTAATCAATTTACCAATTTTCTGTTATTTGTATTTTTGCATGCTTTAAAAAATATCTTTATATATCCTAATGTAATTAAGAAATTTTTCTCTTTTTTCTTGTAGAAACATTACAATTTTATCACATGTTTAATCTACAATATAGCACCAAGTAGAATCAAGATTTCTTTTCCCATGAATATTCAATATTTTCAGCAACAACAGTTATTGGTAAATAAAAACATATCCTTTTCCATCACACTCCACTGCTACCTTTGTCATAAATCAAATGACCATACATATGTGAGTCTGTTTGGGAACTCTTAGCTCTGATTTATTGTTCTATGCTTGTGCTGGTATCACACTACATTCATAACTGTAGCTTTGTAGTAGGTATTAATATCTTATAGCATCAATATGCCAGGTTTGACTCCTTCAAGATTGACTTGGCTCTTCTGATTTTACTATTTTCAAACAAAATTTCCAGAATAGCTTTATAAATGAGTAGGAGACTTGAAAGACAAAAGCAAGGAAATATGTTAGAATGTAGAATTTAAAAATAAAGACAAAAAAATGAGAAAAAGAATAGATAAAAGATATCAAATCTGGTGCAACAAATTTTCAAAAGAATAGATAAAAGATATCAAATCTGGTGCAACAAATTTTCCAAAATAGAAGTTCCTTGAAAAATGAGAGAGAAAGGAGAGGGAAGAGAAGGGAAGGAGAAAGGAGAGGGAAGGGAAGGGAAGGGAAGGGGGCAAATGGACTTAGCAATCATAGATAAATTTTTTAGAACACTTAATGGCATATTCCTCAAACCCCACTCCCACCTATGCTGTCGTTAAATATCAGCAAAACTTTTGCTCAAATTTGCTCTTCTAAATACTTGAAACTCAAATTTGCTCTTCTAAATACTTGAAACTGCAATTATTTTTAAAAATAAAAGTGATAGTGTATTTTCTCAAGATTTAAGGTACTCAATGTGAAATTAAGTTATATTTAATGAAAAGCATTTAAACATTTCATGGTTTTCAAGTTTTACATTTTAACAAATGAGATTTTGCTTCTTTTAGAAACTATTTTTCTGGTAATGCATTAAACTGTTCTCTTAAGATATTTAGATAGCAAGAAAAAAAAAGTTACTAAAGTATACATTTAAAATGTCCAGAAAAGAAAACATACTCAATTAGCTAAACACTGCTCAAATTCAAATTATTAGATTTTATACAAATGAACTTATATCAGGCTAACTGTAGTAAGCAAAGTTTAACATTTTTAAAATCTTAATTATTTTTATGGTTTGTGTCTTTCTAGCTTTCTCTAAATAGTAAACCTTATATGGCCTGGACAATGCTTTGTTAAAATCTGTTTGAAAGTTCAAACTAATTTGCACATAATTATGTTAAGGAATTAATGAGTCTCTGAAAACCGTCAGAGTTCATTGTGGTGCTCTCTGTGGATGCCATGGGGTTTCACTTTTGAATTATGCCCTTGCCAAGGAGTCTGGGCTATTTGATTTGGGGTATAATTATAACGTAATTTTTCAATTAATGTGTACTAGTTTCATGGCATAACTCTAGTCAATATTAACACTTCAACCTCATTAGGATATAATGTTATATAAGTAACTATTGTTAGCTCTAATATTAATTCTCTGTCCTCAAGTAATTGAGCCTAATAGCAGTGGCACAGAAAGAATTACTGATTTAATTTAGGTTATTTCTCAGGGAACGTTTTGAGCCAAGTATAATAGAAACTACCATGAAATGACATAGGATAAGCACAAATAATATATTAAAATAGGAAATCATTCATTTGGAAAACATTGATATTATAGTTTTTTGAATTATGAAAATGATGCTAAATGTGCTTGTTCATAATTTACTACCACTAAACTCTGTATTCAGACTGCTTTAAGTGTGCAGTCTCTGAGGTTAGCACTTGCAATTCATCCTGCTTGCTCTTATCAATTAATATAGTGATTGCAGATATGGAGGAGGAAGGAAGGAAGGAAGGAAGGAAGGAAGGAAGGAAGGAAGGAAGGAAGGAAGGAGGGAAGGAGGGAAAGGAGGGAAGGAGGGAGGGAAAGAGGAAGGGAGGGAGGAAGGAAAGAAGGGGCGATAGAGACAGAGAGAGATTCTAACAGATTATCTATTTTTAATATGTTTTTATATTTTAGATATAATATAACTACCCTTTGCATTTAGCATTGGGGTAGGAAAGCAGGCATTCTGTAAAGGTATGGATGAAAAGAGAAAGCTAATATTTGTTAAGAATTTAATAGATGTTCATCATTATGCCAAATTTACATATATTTCCCATTTAATTTAATGGTCATAAAAAGTCTTCAAGATATATATTATTATTTCTAGGTAATAGTTTAAAAAAATGAAACCCAAAGAGTTAGATAACTTGCCCAAGATCAGACAGTAATTGTGTTGTTGTGTGTTTATGTTATTTTGCCAGTCCTGCATCTTTCCTGCTTTCTTTTGACAACAATAAACCAGTTTTCTTCTATGGACTATAGCTACCAAGTTTCAATGAATTGGATCTGTGGGCTTTAAGGAGAACAGACTCCCAGCCCTGTCTGTTTTGGAGGTGGATATATGAACTGGGCTTGGCCAATCAGAACATTACAACCCCCACACCAAAGTTATTGGTTCAGATATAGGCTCATGAACTAAGTCAAATGAATTAGTCTAACTCAAGCATGTCAAACTCATGGCCCATGGACCGCATGCAGCCCACAACGAATATTTCTGTGGCCCAGCCAATATAATGGTATGTTAGAAACTTTTTAATAAAAATTTCATAACAATTTTTACAATATCCTGTTATACATAATTGTTAATAACGAACTACAACATTCACTACTGTCTGATTACTATAATCGTGTTGCATTCATTTCCCTTACGCACCGTACACACAGGTGCACCAGTTCTCTCCACTAATACCAGCAGCGAATATTTTAGCAGCCAATTGCCAAGTTATTAGTCTTGTACTAACCTGTTTGGTGTGTGCAACAGGAAATATTTTGGTTTCGGAGAACAAGAAAAATAGGTTTAATTGCATTATGCTTATTAATTTGTGCAGTTATTCAGTGTCTGGTAAGTTAATGTATAAGAAAAAATATTAATTTTTATTCAAATGTTCTATTATTTTATGTTAACAATTACTTCTTTATTTTAGACCTTTGTATTCAGCATGTCTCTATTGAAATAAACATTTGAGAGGGAGAGAGAGGAAGAGAGAAGGAGAGAACATTGATCAGGTGCCTCATTGGCTGCCTCTTGAAAGCCCCCTCCTGGGAATCAAGCCCACACCAGGCATGTCCCTGACCAGGAATGGAACCTGCAACCTCTCAGTGCATGGGCTGACCCTCAACCAACTAAGCCTCACTGGCCAGGGCCATTTTTATTTTTTTAATTTTATTTATTTTATTAATCCATTGATTTTTAGGGAGAGTGGAAGAGAGAGGGAAAGACAGAGAGAATCATGGATGTGAGAGAAACACATTGATTGTTTGCCTCCTGCATGAGCCCTGACCAGGGTCTGGGCCTGGGAGGAGCCTATAACCAAGGTATGTGCCCTTGACCAGAATCGAACCCAGGACCCTTCAGTCTGCAGGTTGACATTCTATCCATTGAGCAAAACCGACTACATCTATTTTTATATTTATATTTTTGCTTGAGTCATTTTGTGTTGGATTTTCTGTAAATGACAATTCAGAGTCTTCATTAGTTGAGAGACAAAATTAGCATTCAAATCCACCTCTCTGTACTATCTTCCTTATACTGTTACAATTGTCCATGATAAGTAGCTTTTATGCAGACTAAATAAATCTAATTATTGTAAACTGAATTAGAAGCAGGTACACATTTCCAATAAAAATGTTTTCCTCAGGTCAGGGAGACATTTCACAATAAAAACAAAGTGTGGTTTATATTTTATGCCACTTAAAAGCACATAAAATTCAAAAATAATAAATTAACAATATGAATAGATCCAAGATAATATGAACTATATGATATTGTCAAGATCAACCTTAGTCCCTAAAGGGAAAATAAATACCAAGCCAAATATAGTAACCAGAGTTTTGCTAATACTTTTTGTTTTTGTTTTAATTCTCTGAAAACATTTGTTGGAATTAAGTGAAGTTTGCTTGGTTATGTTAACTGAACAGTATTATATTTCAATTAATGAGGAAGCATTGATCCCATATAATAAAAGCCTAATATGCAAATTGTCCCATTAGGTGGTTGTTTGACTGGGAGTTCGACCACTCACTATGACGTGTGCTGACCACCAGGGGGTGGTGTGGAACATGGCAAGTGTCAGCAATGCAGTGGAGGCACTGCTGGCCCTGATGGATCCTGAGGAAAGCAGGACCACAGCAGGATGGTGGAGCAGGTGAGTGGGCAGCGACAGGCCAAGGCGGGTGCAAGCAGGGGTTCCATCGCCCTGCCAATCACCCCACAGAGGGCAACCAACAGCGGCGGTGGGGGGCGGGGCTACTGCCCGGCTCCCAGGTGCTGAGGGAGCTGGGCAGGGTGCCTGGCCCAGACTGATCACCCCGCAGGCGGGATGGTGGAGCAGGTGAGAGTGCAGCACCAGACCAAGGTGGAGTGCCAGACAGGACTCAGGGCTGCGAGGCTGGGGGTGCGAGCTGAGTCCCGATCTCCAGAGGCCACCCTGAGGGACCCCACCCATGCATAAATTCGTGCACTGGGCCTCTAGTTAAATATAATATTCATTTTCTCATTGGTATGAGTATAGTTTGAAAATAATAGCCTTAAAGTGTATAAAGCTGGCTGAATATACAAAATGCATTTACATGATTTATCAGAAAACACTTTACAGTAATCTGTATTACATAGTCATGAATATGGATTCACTCTATATGCTAAACACCCTGCTCAACCATATTAGAGAGTTGATAACATATATACTGTAACATATGCAGATACAGTGTTAGATTGCACAATTATTTACTGATACAGCAGCCTGAAATATTTTGGGCATCCTGCTTTACCAGATATCATATTTCACCTACCTTTCAAGAAAAATTTAGTACATACTCTACTTACTAGCATCAGCTCTTAGAGGCATGGAAATTACAGCCCAGGGATAGAGCAAAACTGACCATGAAGTCAAAAAGTAATGTAACAAACCCTTTTCTGCCCCAAGTATGGTCAGATCAAAAGTATTAGGCAAGGAAGGGCCATAGAGTTATAGACCAGAAATGTTTGAAGTAGAGAATCTATTGAGTCTGAGCTATTTGGCACTTAGGGCTGACAGGTGACGAAAGACATCAACCCAAGTCAATCAACTGATGTGCAAGTGCCAGTGTTCTAGAGAAACTCAAGCCCTAGACAGTAATACCAGTTGGGAGAAAACACCTCTTCAAAGAGACATTTAGTGACAACAAAAGCAGCATGGACTTCCACATAGAATAAGCTAAAATGATGAAACCTTCCCTACATTTATGGATGGGCGTTAGGGAATTCCAGTCTTTCTGAAGTTACATGTCAAGAATTATATGTGTGTAAGTGTGTGCATTTCCTGAGCCCAAATCAGTAGTTATGGTTTAAACAATTCTTAAAAGGTTATATGAGTCCCCAAAACTTTAAAGCCCACAAAATCAAAGCTTAGTTCCAGACTCAAACTGATAATGCAGAGTTCTTGATTACACAAGTAGCTGACATTTGCCTGGTTTCAGAGAAAAGATGGAATAGGCTTTGTACATAGTGCTATTTGCTGAGATATTTCTGAGATAATCTCTAGAAAGAATCAAAATAAAAGAATATAAAAAGTTCAGAAATATTTTAACCAATAGCAATAATTTAAAATATTATATCTAGATATTATACATAGAAAATTAAAATTTTCTGTCCACTGGTTTGGCTCAGTGGATAGAGCATGGGCCTGCAGACTGAAGGGTCCTGGGTTTGATTCCAGACAAGAGCACATGCCTGGGTTGCAGGCTTGATCCCCAGTGAGGGCCGTTGAGGAGGCAGCTGATCAGTGATTCTTATCATTGATGTTTCTATCTCTCTTTCCCTCTCCTTTCTTCTCTAAAATCAATAAAAAATATATTTTAAAAAAAGAATCTTTCATCTGTGAAAAGATAATTACAATAATAATAGAATAAGAATATAATTATAATAAAATACCATTAAAGTGTTTTATTTCCTGTCTCCTATATATTAATTTATTTAATTTTCACAAATACTTATTCATTCATTCCCTCAACAAATTTATATTAAGTGTTCACCAGGCCTGAGACATAAGATAGTACAGTTCTACAAAGTACTAGCCCTCATATTGCTTAAATTCTAGAAAACACAAAGAGAAAAAAAACATGGTAAACATATAAATGCAGTCTCAGGCATTAAATAGGTTTAGCCTATTTAGAATGTAGATTTAGAATGAAAAGGTATAGCAGGAGGAGCTATTTTTAATGACATAATCAAGGAATACTGCATTAAAAGGAACATATTTGAGACAACACCTGGGAAAAACAAAGAAGTGAGCCTTGTGAGGGTTTGGGAATAAAGAATTCCAGTTAACAGAAAGGTTAAAGCCAAGGCTCTGAGGCAGGAACTATCTCTGCCTATTTAGGGACCATTTACTATCCTAGTAGTTGTTTGTATTTTTTAACAAGAATGAAAGTGAGACTCAAAGAAATTTTATGATCTGGCTCATAACCATATAATCCTATATACTAAAAGGCTAATATGCAAATTGACCAAACAGCAGAACGACTGGTCACTATGATGCTCACTGACCACCAGGGTGCAAACGCTCAATGCAGGAGCTGCTCCCTGGTGGTCAGTGCGCTCCCACAGGGGGAGTGCCACTCAGCCAGAAGCCGGGCTTATAGCGGTGGTGGGAGCCTTTCCCACCTCTGTGGCATTCAAACATCCCCCAAGAGCTCCCAGACTGCGAGAGGGCGCAGGCCAGGCTGAGGGACCCCCCCCAGAGTGCACTAATTTCATGCACCGGGCCTCTAGTTTGTCAATAAGACACCTAAAACCAGAGCTAAGATTGGTGACTGGTTACTCTTAACTCACAAATGCGTCACCCATAATCAGCCTTAAATGCTGCAGGATCAGAAAAGGCAATGAAGATGGTTCCTTCTGATAGAAAGGGCTACCTGTTGGGGATTTGTGAAGAAAAGTTTGTCATGGCATAAATGGACAAATACAGAGTAAGGACACATTTTCCAACATCTCTTTAGGATGAAGGGGTTAACTTTATTCATCCTTATATTCTCAGCTATTAGTATAATGCCTAGTAAAAAATTATTAATGTAAATCATGATTACATTTCACTATGATATTTGGAATTTCAAGTCCTGAATTGAAGGCTCGACCACTTAATAACTACATACACATAATTATCCTCAGCCTTCATTTTCTTCCCTTTTAAAAAAGGGAGTATAAAACCTTATACTGGTAGTATATTAATTAAACAATAAAATAACATGAAAAGTCCTCATTAAATATTATATTAAAGATCATATATATATAAACTATTAACACATATAGCAGTGCCCAAGAGTAGAGGGCACAGCCATGCAGTCAATGCTAAAGTGTAGTCCGAGGAGGACTTGAACAAGGTGAATGGCTTCCCTCCATAGAAAAATATAAAGCACTCGTGGATAAATGCAGACTATGTCTTCAAAAATATTAAGAAATTCTCCTATCAAATATATGAGGTAATATCAAGAAAAAGAACAACAGAGAAGGAAATAAAAACCAAAAAGATCAGGAGCTTAATAATGCTGAAACAGGTAATGAATAGAAAACCTAAGGCTAGAGAGAAGACCTATCACAATTATCTTCAAAATGGGTCATTTTAATAGTCTACCTGTTGCATGCTTGAGTTACATGGATTAAAATACTAGAGTATGCTTGGCCACTTAGAGAAGGCAATATGAGCCTATTTGTCACTGTTTATACATTTCAAAGTTGCTAAGAGACTAGATTTTAAATGTTCTCAACACACACACACACAGAGAGAGAAATGACAATTATGTGATGTGATAAAGGTGTTAAGTAATGCTGCAGTGGTAAACATATTGAAATATAGAAATGTGTTAAATCAACAATTTGACACCTTAAATTTATAGTTATATGTCCATTATATCTCAATAAAAAGAAGTTATAAAAATGGTTGCAGTGTCAGATAGCAATGGAACCAGATGATTTTTAACACATTATTGTAGAAATCCAATAGTAAACTATAAAACCAATTTCACAGATAAGAGTAGTATTATTTGGTTTGAGTAGCCTAAGGAAACCAGCCTGTATAAAGCACTCCAGTAAAAATCTGTATTTGGCTGAATCATGTCAAAAATTAAAATAGCCTGGGAGTATATCCTCCTTTCAAGCTAGCAAGTTAGCCTGCTATAGTTTTATGGCTGCTGGCACAAGACACAAGGCTCTTGATTCAGAGATAAAGGAGCTTTTTACTCATGATATAGCAGGCATTTTGAACTTCTTGTTTGCTTTGACTCTGCGTGTCCTCAAGTCCCGCTGATATGATGTGGAACTGCCCAAGTGGATGCAAGGGGTTTATGCCACAGCTGAAGAACCCTGAACCTAGGAAACCCTAATCTTTTAAAGAGGGCTGTCGGAAAATCTGCCCAAACTTTGTCCCAGAGGAGAGCTTATCTTTAGTCTCCTGGACAACAAACAAATCTACCTTTGCCTCAGAAGGAGATCCAATCTCTTTCAAGGCTGTTTGCTATACAAATGTTCTTGAAAGATAGTCACAAAAGCTGCCAATGTCTTTGTACAGAAGACAGATAGGAACCTGAGAAAATGCCCTAACCCAGTGGTCGGCAAACTGCGGCTCGCGAGCCACATGCGGCTCTTTGGCCCCTTGAGTGTGGCCACTAAGTTTCATTCGCACTGAACGTGCGCGCCCGCACTTGGTGTTTTGTGGAAGAGCCACACGCAAGGGGCCGCAGTTTGCCAACCACTGCCCTAACCAGTTTGGCTCAGTGGATAGAGCATCGGCCTGTGGACTGAAGGGTCCCAGGTTCGATTCCGGTCAAGAGCATGTACCTTGGTTGCAGGCACATCCCCAGTTGGGGGTGTACAGGAGGCAGCTGATCGATCTCATCGATGTTTCTAACTCTCTATCCCTCTCCCTTCCTCTCTGTAAAAAAATCAATAAAATATATTTAAAAAAAAAAAGAAGAAGAAAAGAAAAAGAAACCTGAGAAACCCATGAAGAATTGTCTCCAGCAGGCACGCTACAAAAAAAATGTCTGCAGGCACTTCAAGGGTTTTGGAAGGTAGGGCTAATTAATGACCTAGAACAAATAAGTTTTTAGGCTTGCATAAAGAGAGGAAGAATATTTTATCTTAGAATTATGCTAGTAGGAAAATCATTTAGAAAATATAAAATGTGAAATGATGAGGGTCTGTACTTAAATGATGTCAGTGAGAATTAAAATTCATTGGAAAATTCAATGGAAATTGTGCAGTATTACTAATAGAACACAATGACTTATTGTGGGAAATTAAAGAAAAGTAATATTCTTAAATGATATCATCCTTACATATAAAATTTAATATATTAAAAATAGGCATATTAAGTACATTTGCAAATAATAATATTTTAAAGGTATTAGGGCAATTGGTTAGCTACTTGAAAAAAATTTACATAGATAGGTATGGTGGTTACCAGAGGGGAAGGGGGTTGACAATAGGTTGAATAGGATAAAGGGTGACAAATACATGGTGATGAAAAGAGAATAAAGGGTGGTGAGCACATACTTCAATATACTGATGATGTATTATAGAATTGTGTACTTGAAACATATAATTTTTTTACCCAATGTTACCCAAATATATTTGATTTTAAAAAATTAATATAGCCTGGCTGGTGTTGCTCAGTGGTTGAGCATGGATGCATGAACCAGGAGATCACAGTTTGATTTCCAGGTGGGCACATACCCAGGTTGCAGGCTTGATCTCCAGAAGGTGAGGCAGGAGGCAGCTGAACAATGATTCTCTCTCAGCATTGATGTTTCTATCCCTCTTTCGCTCTCCCTTCCCCTTTCTGAAATCAATAAAAACATTTTAAAAATTAACATAGGGATGTATTTTATATCACTTCCCCAAATAAGTTGAAGGTAATTTTATTTTATTTTATGTTTTAAATATATTTTATTGATTTTTTCATAGAGAGGAAGGAAGAGGGATACAGAGTTAGAAACACCGATGAGAGAGAAACAGCGATCAGCTGCCTCCTGCACACCTCCTACTGGGGATGTGCCCGCAACCAAGGTACATGCCCTTGACCGGAATTGAACCTGGGACCCTTCAGTCTGCAGGCCGACGCTCTATCCACAGAGCCAAACTGGTTAGAGCTGAAGGTAATTTTAAATGAAAAAACAAATACATGAAGGAGATATATTAGAAGAAAATATCAGAATATATTTTTTCTTCATAATTACATAAATTAACAGCAAAGCAAAAAAATATTTATAACATTGTGGGAAAGCTTTTTAAATACACAGTGCATAATTCTTCATGGCCAGTACTTTATTACACTTTACCTTTACTTACAGTAGTGACAATTTGAGGCTATCTCACATTTTACTCTGTTTGACATATTTTCAACCTCTCAAAATGTTATTAGTTTTGTTTTAAACAGCAAAAAGAATTTATATTTACTAATATATTTACCTTTTTCAGGGTTTTTCTTCCTTTCCTGATTTTTTTTACTTCTATCTGTGCATCTCTTAGATTTTGGTGTGTAACAGACAACCTCAAATTTTAGTGGTTGACTAAAACGATTTTATTAGGCTCAAGTTTCTTTGTATCAGCCTGATTGTGGCCTGGCTCAGCTGACAGCCTAGGTTCTTTTATGCTTCTGTGGTCAGTAAGCAGGTCAGCTGACTGCAGGATAATCTAGACTGGCCTGATACTCATGTCAAGTACTTGGTAGGCTCATTGGTCTAGAATGTGTCTCAGTAGGGAAGACACTGCTGAGACTTCATTCCATGTGGTTTTTTATCCTCCACGAGGTCAGCCCACCATTTTTCACATGCTGGCTTCAGGATTCCAAAGAGTGGAAAGAGAGCAGTCCTAATAGTGTGGTGAACACCTGGGATGGGGCAGATAAAGAAATACTCTATTTTCTACAGGTTATTTTCTCAGGTTTGAAAATTTATTTTGGGACATATTTTTTTTTAAATATATTTTATTGATTTTTTACAGAGAAGAAGGGAGAGAGAGAGTTAGAAACATCGATGAGAGAGAAACATCCATCAGCTGCCTCCTGCACACTCCCTACTGGAGATGTGCCCACAACCAAGGTACATGCCCTTGACCGGAATCGAACCTGGGACCTTTCAGTCCGCAGGCCTACGCTCTATCCACTGAGCCAAACCAGTTACAGCTTGGGACATATTTTTAACCTCTTATTATATCTTCCAAAATTTTCACAAAAATTTTACAAAAACATATTGCCCATCGTATATAATAATCCTATATAATAAAACGTTAATATGCAAATAGACTGAACGGCAGAACAACCAAACAACTGGTCACTATGACATGTGCTGACCACCAGGGGGCGTGCGTGGAACATGGCAGGTGTCAGCTGTGGCGGGATGGTGGAGCAGGTGAGCAGGGGTGCCAGACCAAGGCAGGGCACCACCTCTGGTGGTTACTGAAAATTCTTTGCTCCTTCATGCCGCGGTCCTGCCTGGTGCTCACACCTGCTGCCACTGCCAGAGCTGCCACTCCCACCCGCTGCCAGCACCCAGCACCGGCTCCTATTGCTCAGTGCCATCAACGGGTGTGAGCAGTGGTTGCCGGCCCCAATCGCCCCTCAGGGCTTCTCCACCTCCCCCTGCTCCTGAGGGGTGATCAGGGCCAGAAGCTGCCTCTCACATCTGCTGTTGGAGATGGCCTTGCTCGCACCCACAGGCAGCACCAGAGCCACAGCTTGCACCCACTCCTGACACACCAGCACCAGTCTTGATTGCTCAGCACTATCAGCGGGTGCAAGCAGTGGCAGCTGCAGGCCCCCATCACCCCTGAGGGTTTCTCCACCTCCCACTGCTCCTGAGGGGCAATTGGGGCAGCAGCTGCCACTCACACCCACTGACAGCTCTGGCCCCACTCAAACCCACTGCTGGCGCTGGCCCCAATCACTCCATGCCATCAGCAGGTGCAAGTAGGGCTGGCACCATCAGCGCATGGGAGTGGTGGCAATGGGAGCTGGGTTGCTGGCAGACAGGGGACCAGGGGCCATGGTGGGAGGGACCAGGCGGGGGCACAGTGGATGGGCCGAGACATGCCCCTGTGCCCACTGCAGCCTTGTGGCCCACAGTTCCTTTCAAGATGCACAAATTCATGCACTGGGCCCCTAGTATAATTATAAAATACTAGGGGCCCAGTGCACAAAATTCATGCACTGGGGGGAGATCCCTCAGCCCAGCCTGCCCCCTCTCACATACTGGAAGCCCTCAGGGGATTCCTAGTGATGGCTTAGGCCCGCTCCCTGCTCCCCTTGGGGAGCGGGCCTAAGCCACAGTCTGGCCTCCCTTTGTGGGAGGTGACTGGGCTGATCAAGGGAAGGCACCAGCCCCATCACCCCACTGCTGCAGCCACTGCCAGTCACCACAGCCAGCAAAGTTTTTTCATCAGCACAGACTCCAGTCCCTTCACCATGAAAAAATGACAACTTTCTTTAGGCATTTTCAAGATGTGTCTTTCATAAAATAATAATTTCTTTATTATTTTTTTTATCCTCACCTGAGGATATGTTTCCATTGATTTTTAGAGAATGTGGAAGAGAAAGGGAAAGACAGAGAGAAACATCAAAGTGAGAGGAACACTTTGATTGGTTGCCGCCTGCATGAGCCCTGACCTGGGCCCTGGCCAGGGAGGATCCTGCAACCTAGGTACATGCCCTTGGTCAGAATTGAACCCAGACCCTGCCATCGGCAGGCCAAGGCATTATCCACTGAGCCAAACCGGCTAGGGCAGGATATGACATTTCTTAGCCCTCCAGCAGCGGACCTTCGTTTTTTTCGCCAGGAGTGTGGTGAAAAACCCTAGATCACCTTTTTGGATTCTTATTACCCAAGTTACTAAGAATATTACCAGTGGCATACAGGGAGCTTAGCCAATGAGAGGTCAGAAAAGGTGTTTCCTCTGTAGTTCACACCAATCTCTGGCTTGGTCCCCCCGGCCCAGGCCTGACACCCCTGGCGCAGGCTTCAGGCCTGGGCAGGGGACCCCCATCTCCTTCTCATTGCTGGCTCCGCCCTGGCCCAGGCCTGACGCCTCGGCCAGAGGCGTCGACCCCCATCACCCTTTGATCACCAGATTGGCCCCTCACCCAGGCCTGACGCCTCGGCCAGAGGTGTCAGGCCTGGGCAGGGGACTCCCAGACCCCTCAGATTGTTGGCTTAACCCCCTGCCCAGGCCTTATGCCTCTGGCCCAGGCTTCAGGCCTGGGCAGGGGACCCCCATCTCCCTCCAATCGCCAGATTGGCCCCTTGCCCAGGACTGACACCTCTGCCAGAGGCGTCAGACCTGGGCAGGGGACCCTCATCTCCGTCTGATCGCTGGTTCAGCCCCCCAACCCAGGCCTGATGCCTCTGGCCCAGGCATCAAGCCTGGGCAGGAGACCCCCAGACCCCTCCGATTGCCAGCTCTTCCCCCCTCCCAGACCTGAGGCCTCGGCCAGAGGCGTCGACCTCCATCACCCTCCGATCACTGGATGGGCCCCTTGCCCAGGCCTGACGCCTCCACCAGAGGTGTCAGGCCTGGGCAGGGGACCCCCACCTCCCCCCGATCACAGGCTTCTGGGCAGCTTCTGGGCGGCTTCTGAGGCTTCTGGGGCTGGCCTTCGGCCCAGGATCGGCGGCAGGCAGGCGGCTTCTGGGGTTGCACACGGGGGCCTGGATGGCAGCTCTCACACTGGCGGCTGCGCTGTCCCACCCTGCCTGCAGTATGCAAATTAGACGCCATCTTTGTTGGCGGTTAATTTGCATATTGCGCTGATTAGCCAATGGGAGGCATAGCGAAGATATGGTCAATTACTATGTTTGTCTATTATTAGATAGGATACTAAACAATTTGATACAAGAGTCAAAATATAAATTATTAGAAGTAAGTAGAAATAATTATTAAACTTTACATTGGAGAAGACATATACACTAAAATTGAAAAGCAAGAGATTTTTTGAGTAAAAGTTAAAAATCACTTTAATAAATTAAAAACTAGAAAAAAGTCAAAGAAAACAAATCTTGGGCTCAGCTGAACTATTATGATGTTGTGAGCTTATTTAAAACTCTTATGAATATTGTCTATTTGAAAGATTACAAAATGATGTTGCATACAAAAACTATTATACAAAATATAGATAAAACAAAAAAGAAACTGAAGAAGGATTACACTTTGGGATGACACTAGTTTGCACAACATTCAAAGGTACAGATATTATAATTTGGACATTTAGACAGAAACCAATTGCTAACATTCTAGGTCATCCTGACACAAACTCTTCTTAGAATCAGTTTATACAAATCTTCCATTCTATTTTTCATCTATGCGTGAGCTGAGTACCAAATCAGATGAAAAATTCCATGACAACATAGAAGAAGCCCTGAGTAAATGAAATGGATGTTACGTCCTTGGAGGAAAAAACTCAGTGCTGTAAATATAACAATTCTTTCCAGATTCATACATAAATTCAATGAAAATCTATCCAAAACCTTTTTTTTTATTTGTTTGCTTTTTTGTGATTGTGGTTGTTTTATAACTTGATATACTGATTCTAAATTTCATCTCAAAACTTAAATGTATGAAATAGCCAAGAAAATGATGATAAAAAAAGAAGAATGGAAAGAGACTTGCACCATACATCTTTATTAATGGAATGCATGGTACTGATGGAGGAATAGGCACATACTAGTAGATCAATGGAAAGCATTTGAATATGTGCATATGAGAATTTATTGTGTCATAAAGGTGACATTTCAAATCAATGAGGAAAGGTTTGATTATTCATGAAATGGCTACCTGTTTGAAAACAAAGCAAAATTATGTTTTCTATATTACATTACATACAAAAATAAATGTCAGTGACATTATGTATGGAAGTCAACTATAAAGTACTAACCATAGGAGAATATTTTTTTAATTTTGAGATAAGAAAACGTATTTAAACATTTCATAAAATCCAAATCAAAGTGAAATATAAATAGAACTAAGTCATATTTTTAACTGTTTATGTTAAGACTCCATATACAAAATAGACTAAGAACTCATTGTGTGAATATTTTAAAGCAATTTTGAGCTGTTAATTAGTACAGTAGTACTAATTGCGATTGCACAATAATTTTGCAGTGCTACTTACTAGAATGTGAAGGAAAAAAAAAAAACCTTGAAAACTATATACTGAAGGCTATAGTGTGCCGCCCCTCAGAAAAGAGCTTACAATTCGGCTCTTCTGAGTGCTGCTACAGACAGCCCTGTGGGAAGGACTGTCAAAGAAGCATTCTTACCCAAAGTCTTGCTCTCTTCCCTTAGGTATCTTACATCCAATAACCAATCAATGCTTTGATATAAAGGACTGGTTCCTCACCCTGACTCAGAACAACTCTGAAGAGCCATGTCAGTTTCAGAAGTTACATGAAGTTGTCATAGCCCAACTTCACCCTTTACCTAGTCCAGCTTCCTTTCCTGCCCCCACAGGCAAGTTTTCTGGACAGCAATACCTCAAAGTCAGCTTTCTGGGAAAACTGATGTGCAACACTCTTTGATTCATTAATTCCAAATAGAAATGAATAAACCAGCTACAGGAAACCTATACAGGTTCATTGAGGGATTGCTTACAATAACAAATACTTGAAAACACTTAGTCTAAGAGGTTTTATATTATACTAGAGGCCCGGCGCACAAAATAAGTGCGCGGGTACGGTCCCTAGGCCTGGCCTGCAATCAGGGCCATCTTCCCCAGCTGCCCGCAACTGGCCCCGCACCCCACCACCACCCACCCCCGGTTCCCTGTTTGCCATTGGGTGATTGGAGCCTGCCGGCTGGGGAAAGAGACTGACAGGTGGTCAGTGTGCCTCATAGTGACTGGTCAAGCGGTCGTTCCGTTCGTTCTGCCGTTAGGGTCAATTTTCATATTACCCTTTAATTATATAGTATAGAGGCCTGGTGCACAGATAGGGGCCAGCTGGCCTGCCCTGATGGGGGCCCCAGATCAGGGTGAGGCTGGCTGGGGTGAGGGGCCGCTAGGTGGTTTGCAGGCTGGCCATGCCCTTGATCAGGGTGGGGGTCCCTGCTGGGGGGCAGGCCTGGCCGGGGTGAGGGGCCGCGGTCGTTCTGGTCTCTGGTCGTTCTGCCGTTTTGGTTCCTGGGCTTTTTTATATAGGATTCTGTATACATTCTATATTATACATATATGTATATACACACATACACATATGCTATTGTACCATATCTATTGTATCTGCTCTATAACAATTAATATTTGCTTATAAATAATTTGTGATAACACAGGAAATTTTGGTCACAATGTTAATTGAAAAAAGTAAATAAAAAATAATTTATGTAGGGTGATTCCTATTACCTAAACACAAACATAGGAATAAAGACAAGAAATAAATATATGGCAATTTTTTTCTATATTTCTAAATTTTTCATATTATCAGACATTTCATATAATTGAAAAAAATACTTTTTTCCAACTATTATTTTTTAAATCTTTAAATGTTGACCAAGACAGATACACACCTACAATTTTAAAGAATTTAAAACTCGGTATGAATTTGATACTCATTAAGCAAAATCATGCCCCACTTCACATAACTAATATCAGCAGCAAAGTTAGGAATCAAACTTAACTCGTTGGCTTCAAATCCAATATTCTTTGATTTTTTCTTAAAAATTATACATCATGATATAGTCTTAAGAATAAATTATATTTTTATTCTTATATTAAATTGTTTAATATATTTTATAATTATATTACCAATATGCTGTTGTGAACAACAACAACAAAATAAGTGGCATAATTAGCAGAATCTGAATAAAGTCCATAGTTTAGTTAATAGTATAATCAACATAGACATGGACTGAATTGCATGAAATATTGCTATAAGACTTAAAAGTTAACGTAGATTTAAATATACTTCTTTGGTCCTTTGCCAATAAAACATTATTATCTGATCATGTTTAATCTAGAGTATCTTGTGCAGTGTAATAGCATACAGCAGTATCTGAAAGATTCCAATTTAAAAGTAAATGCTAGCACTGAGAAACATAATATTTAACTTTATATTTTAAACTAATTTTAGACTTAAGTGTTGAAAATTTTGCAAAGATATTTCTCATAGTCCCTTCTCCCAGTTCCCCTACATTAATATGCTACATAACAATTATCAAAACTAAGAACTTATCATTGGTACAATACTATTAACTAAACTATGGACTTTATTCAGATTCTGCTAATTATGCCACTGTTATTTTGTTGTTGCTCACAACAGCATATTGGTAATATAATTATAAAATATATTAAACAATTTAATATAAGAATAAAAATATAATTTACTAGAAGTAAATAGAAATAATTATTAAACTTTACCTTGGGGAAGACATCTACAACTAAAATCAAAAAGCAAGAGATTTTTTTGTGTAAAAGTTAAAAAATCTCTTTTATAAATTAAAAAAATCTAAGAAAAAGTCAAAGGAAATAAATCTTGGAGTCAGATTAACTATGATGATGTTCTGAGCTTATTTAAAACTGTTAGTGAAAGCTCTCTATTTGAAAAATTCCAAAATGTTGTTGATACAAAAACTATTGTGCAAAATATACATAAAAAAACAACAACTGCAGAAGGATTACACTTTAGGGATGACAACAGTTTATACAATATTCAAATTTGCACATTTCAACAGAAATCGACTGCCACCGTCTAGGTCATCCTGACACAAACTCTTCTTAGAATCAAATATTCCATTCTATTTTTCATCTATGCGTGAGCTGAGTACCAAATCAGATGAAAAATTCCATGACAACATAAAAGAAGTGTTGAGTAAATGAAATGGATGTCACATCCTTGAAGGAAAAAACTGAATACTATAAAGATGTTAATTCCTTCCAAATTAATAAATAAATTCAATGAAAATCCATTCAAAACCTTTGTTTGTTTATTTGAGTGTATTTTTTGCTTGTTTGTTTGTTTTTGTAGTTGTAGTTGTTTTATAACTTGACATATATCTTCTTATGATGTCTTCTGACTCCAATATGTCTGTGTTCCTAAGTCTATCCTTGTTTGTTTTTTAAGAGCTCTGGTCATGTATTTTATAGAATGCTTCTCAATTTGTTTTTGGGTTTTTGGTTTTTTTCCTGATGTTTTCTTATGATTAGATTGAGGTTGTGGATTTGAGGAAAGAGCGCCACAGTGGTAAGGTGCTCCCTGCATCATATCTAGTGTGCATGATGACAATCTGTCTTACTCCTCATGATGTTAACCTTAATTATGTGGTCAAGGTGGTGTCTGCCAGGTGTCTTCATAGTAAAAGTTACAATTTAATCCTTTAAATAATATTTATTAGGGAAACTATCCTGTTCTCAAACATATCCTATTTCTCCTTAATGTTTACAAGGCTCAGTGGTTCATATCTATAGTGCTTATCACCAGTGTTCTAATGATGCTTTCCTATTCCCTTCATTCCTTCTAAATTCATTAATTGGAAATCTTTGTAAGGAAGAGTTGTCTCTTCTCCACAATTTAATTACTTGTTTATATCAGCTTGGACATATCAGTATTTTATTCTTTGTGTTATAATTCAACATTGTTATATTTTGCTGCTCAAATTATTCCAGCTTTGGACATTGGGGCTTTTTCAGAATGGCTCCCAGTCTATGGCCATTCCAACCTCAACACTCCCGATCTCATCTTGTCAGATTGGTTCCTATGTTCTTTCAACAGATCCTTTATTTTTTTTTTCATTGAAACACAAATGTACAAGTTTTTTAGTGAAGGTAAGTTTTGAATTCATATGGGCATTGAATGCATGATCGCTGGGTCATATGGTAGGCATATGGTTAACTTTATAAGAAACAGCCAAGCTATGTTCTCAAAGTGGCTGTACTTTCCCACTGTCAAGGTTTGAAAATTCCAGTTGCTCTGCATATTCACTAGCTCTTGGCATTTTCATATTTAGGGGGTTTTAAAAATTGTTTTTGTGATTGTTGTTATTCTAATAACTTTGTGGTAATAATTAATTGTGGTTTTAATTTGCATTTTTGGATGACTAATAATATTGTGCATATTTTCAAATACTCCTCTGTCACCTTTATAGTTTCTTCAGTCAAGAGTCTTTTTTATTCTTGGGCAAATTTTTATTGTGCTGTTTGTTTTTTCATTGTAGAACTTTGAGAGTTACTTATATATTTTGTATAAAAATTCTTTACTGGGAATGTGATTTTCAAGTAATTTCTTCCCTCTTGGCTTGTCTTTTTATTCTCATAAAGATGTCTGTCATAGAGTAAATATTGGTGGTGTTTTATTTTATTTGAATATAGTGTAATTTATCTTTTTTTCTGTTTTGAATTTTCCTTTGACTATTATGTCTAAAACGATTTGCCAAACCCTAGATCACACAGATATTCATTTGAAGTTAATTTTATAAAGCTCATAAAGCATATTTAAATTTTTTGTTTGGTTCTGTTTTTGCATATCATTATCAACTACATTATCACCATTTGTTGAAAGACTCTCCTTGTCTCTGATCCAGAAATCTTATGTCTTCTGCCAGCAATCATGAATGTTGACAGGCTACCTTGTTAGTCTGCAAGTAGGATAAAAACTCAAACCATTCATAGCATTTTTTACCACAAATAATTTTATGCCTTGTTGTGGAGAGCAGCTACAGTGTTTGGACAGATTCAAGCCTCAGACTAATGAGAGGGCACAGTCCTCTCATTGCCACATGCAAGTCCCAGCTTGAAGGTCAGAGCCCTCCCAGCACAATTATAGCCAACAGCTATAGTTGTAAGCTTGACCTTATGGTCCGAACACATGGCCCCACGTGTCTGAGTGATGTGGGCTTGATAGAGTTCAGGTGCATGTAATTGAGTAGGATCAAAATCCATGAGAATGTTGTAAACATCTTGACCACGCCCTTACTTTGCCTTGTGGAATCTGGCTATAAAATAAAGACACAGCTTGTGGTCTGTGGCGCAGTCGTTAGCTCTCCATCAGAGAGGACAGTGTCCCACCTAGACCCAGCTTTCTTCTCTTGTCTGTCTTTTCTTAATCCTTCATCGACCCCTCTCAGGATCACTGAACCTGGCTGAGCTGGTGCGGCACATAAGGCGCCCAACATGGGGCTGAGTATGCCATGGCCGTGCTGGCTCTCCACACCTTGTAATGAACAGGCCTTTTCTTCTAGGCAATCTTTAAGTGGAATTGAATTAATCTACATAGGAATTGAACAAAGTTTTAGGTTTCTTGCTGCTATAGTTGCTGGATACCATAGGCTTTAAATTCCTTTAGGAAATATTTTGTTCAGTGTGATAGTTGATTTGACAGGTTTTTTCTGCTCAATATATGCTTCACTGTGAGCTTTAGGCCTTTCCTTTCTTGCGGCTGCACTTCGGAAATGGTTTGTTTCCTGCAAGTAACTCTTCATTCATTCAACATTCGTTAACTTCGTAGTAGAGGTGTGGACGGTCTATGCTGTTCTGATTAAGTTTAAATATTAAGTAGGCAGGGTATCTATGGTTCTTCAGGATATGACTTCCTTAATGCAATTTTTAAAATTGATTTTTTTTTTTAAGGTCTTAGAGTTTGTTTTTTTTTTAATTTTTTTATTGCTTAAATTATTACAAAGAGTATTACATATGTCTCCTTTTTTTTTTCCCACCCTTGACAATCCCCTGGCTTCCCCTACCCCCCAGTGTCTTATGTCCATTGGTTATGCTTATATGCATGCATACAAGTCCTTTGGTTGATCTCTTACCCCCCCCCCCTCCAGCCCCCCCACCCTCCCCGGCCTTCCTGCTGTAGTTTAACAGTCTGTTTGAGGCAACTCTGCCTCTGTATCTATTATTGTTCAAGAGTTTATAATGGTCTCTATTATCCATGAATGAGTGAGATCATGTGGCATTTTTCCTTCATTGACTGGCTTATTTCACTTAGCATAATGCTCTCCAGTTCCATCCATGCTGTTGCAAATGGTAAGAGTTCCTTCTTTTTTACAGCAGCATAGTATTCCATCGTGTAGATTTTTTTTTAGAGAGAGAGGGAAAGTGAGAGAGAAACATCCATTTCTTGTTCCACTTATTTATACATTCATTGGTTGATTCTTGTATGTGTATATTCCATGCTGTGGAAGCCATGCCAGGTCCCCTGATAGTCAAGGCCGGTGGCAGCACAGAGGCCTTGTTATAAATACACCAGAGTGACCAAAGGCCCCTCTGGGCATGTGTCTAAATGAACACAAGGACTCTGAGCCTGGGAATCCTAATCAGGCTAAGATACCATGAGCAGGTGCAAAGACACACGGTACACTGTGCCCTTCAGTAGCTATTGGCAAGAAACCTTCGTTGTCTAAATAATATAAAAGTGGGCTACTGATCAGTCTAGTGAGCTGAGGCGGGAGTGAAAAGAAGTCTGCTGGAGTATGGAGAGAGAGCAGCTAGGATGGAGTGTGTGAAGTCTGCTAGAGAGAGCAGCTGGGCAGGAGAGACCGGAGAAGCTGCAGAGTCAGAGAGCTTAGGTACCACTATGATGTGAGGAGGTGAGTCTAGGCGGCAGCACGTGGCTGCTCAGATAATAGCTGTAGATACAGAGACTGATGCTGCTTTATGGAAAGATATTTTCACCAGCCGGTGTCCGGCTGCCTGCCTGTATGGACTTTGCTGTGAGGGCTGTTCTTGTCTGATGGCTACTATATGGCCACTGGCTTTAGCACAAAGACTCATTATTATACACCCACAGCCTCTCATGGCTACTCTAAGTCCCAGAGTCCTAGGAGGTCCAGCCTCAGGCAGGAGGGCTCAGACACACCTGTAAATAGTGAGCAGAGGACAAAGGAGGAACTTGGACTATGTTCCCAACAGTACAGTGGGCAGGGTTCAAACAGGAACCAGCCCTGGAGTAGTGGTATGGGAGAATTTAGAAGAATATATGGACTCAGAGCCAGTCAGACCAGCAGAGCTGTGCCGTGCTCTTGCTGCTGGCTCCGACACATGCCATGACCGGAGCTGGAACCCACAGCCTTGGCATATGGGGATGGAGCTCTAACCAACACAGCTACCCAGCCAGGGGCTCAGTGCAGTTTTGAGCCTCGCACTTATTTCCCAGGGGTAGAGGGTTCCTTTCCCAGCTGCAATGACTTTTCACCAGTACTAATGGGACAACTTGTCCTTATCCTACAGATCAAAGGATGTATTTCCTTCGGGAAAACAAGGAGGAGGGTTCTCAGAGTTTCTTACTGCTCTGGCATTGGTTTCTGTCCCCCTGCTCTCCTCATCCTCTGTTCTTCCCCATACTGCAGAGCTTTTCTGGTCTCTAACAATCATTTTTGTGAGTACTGGGTGGAGTGTGTGCACACCTGACGTCCAGTAATTAGTCAATTATCCTACCCTTTAAAAATAGGTATCCAGGAGCAGCTTGCACAAGTAAGCAAGTGTTTTGGTTTTGTCTCACACCTTCAAATAAACTGTCTATCTTATATTTTGGGACCTGCACCTTCTGTGCTCTGATGGGTTAAAAAAAAAGTTGTGAATTTTCTGTTTGCTTGGCTTTTGTTGTTGTTGTAATAATTGAGAATGGCGTTTTCCAGCTCTCCATATCTGGGGGCAGAAACTGAGAATCAATTCAATTTTATTTTTTAAGTAAATTTCAGCCCTAGCTGGGTAGCTCAGTTGGTTGGAGTGTTGAGGTTATGCACCAGGGTTTGATCACGCTGGGGCACATGCAGGAATCAACCAATGAGTGCATGAATGGGTGGAGCAACACATCAATGTTTTTCTCTCTCTCCCTTGCTCTTTCTCTCTAAAATCAATGAAATTCAATTTCAAAAAGAAGCTGACTAAAAATGTGTAATGCTTCTCACTTTCAGAAACTCTCAATATTAATTTAGAATTATGACCTATAATAATTGTCTTTAATAAGCTAATAATTAGATGGCAATTTATTGATTCACTCAATACATAAAGTCATGAGGCCTAAATACTGCTTGGAGCATCACAACCTTGAACATCTCACTTTTTCTGTGACTCTGTGACTGAATTTTAATAATTTTTTCTTCTAGTTCCAGTAATATAGTAAGGATTTAAGAACTAAATGTTTTGATATCTTCAAAAAGTAATTAAACAGTTCATATAAAAAATAATATTTTTCTTTTTCTTTTTTGTCATGAACTGAATTTTCATGGCAGTTTTATCTAGTTCAGCGGGTCTCAACCTGTGGGTCGCGACCCCTTTGGGGGTCGCCTAAGACCATCGGAAAACACATATATAATTACATATTGTTTTTGTGATTAATCACTATGCTTTAATTATGTTCAATTTGTAACAATGAAAATACATCCTGCATATCAGATATTTACATTATGATTCATAACAGTAGCAAAATTACAGTTATGAAGTAGCAACAAAAATAATTTTATGGTTGGGGGTCACCACAACATGAAGAACTGTATTAAAGGGTCACAGCATTAGGAAAGTTGAGAACCACTGATCTAGTTTAAATGATGTCATGATTATCTAAACTGGAATAGGAAAATTGAGGACAAAGAACAGAGTCCATCCAACAAACTATATTAAATAGCAGCATTTTAAAAGTTAAATCACTATAATTAATAATAAAATTATTTTTTCCATTTACATTGGAAAAATAGGATAGTGATTCAAAAGTTATGGAGAAGAGGTTCAGAATATGGGCTATCAATTGTAAACAAAATTAAGTAGCAAAAATGTTTGGGTGACTATCGATATCCTCAAATTCTCTGTGTAGAATATTAATGGGAAGTCACCAAAATGTCCTTTTCTTTAACACTTTTCATGTTCACTTGGTAGGCCCATCCCTAACAGGAAATGTAACACTCAAAGTTATAAACAAGCTGACTAAACAACAAATTTGAAAATTATTTGGCAGCAAAGGGTAAGAGGGCATAAGGTGTCATTAGAAGACAGACTTAAAAATAAGTAGGAGGATAATGATAATTACAGTTTAATCCTGGATAATAATGCAAAGGTTAGAAGTCACATACAGTAACTTGCAGTATATTACTTTAATGTTTCATTACTGTGATGGAAAGGATCTGACATAAAGATTGATTTGATGCAGTTCACCCCTTCAGCTCCTCTAAGTGCCTAAATCTCTCTTTGGGCAGACAAGGTTGCAGCTTGCCAGGCTCTGATAGCTACCCTGAGAAAAACTGTCCTGTACCAGATATGTTTTATTCTACTTATTACTGTGACCTATAAATATTTTGATCTTATAAAACTTTAACTTTGAATATAAGAACTCGTATAGAAGCAAGGAAGCATTATATAGGATAAATTCCAAAGCTCTAGATACTTAAACCTGTAACCTACAGATTTAATAAGTTATTTTTATAAAAACCTGAAAACTAATGTGTTCCCTACAATTAAAGTAATGGATTATATTATGAAATGAGACTAATGATCTTAAATTATGTTGTGATTTTGAAGAACTTCTTTTAAAAATATATTAACAAATACAAATATTATTTTTATCTCTACTTTTTATCTGTGAAATAAAGTCTCAGTTCTGATACTTAAACTGTATGAAGAGTCTGTGTCCATTATTTTTCCAGGTTCAACTTCAGCTGAGTTTCTTTGACAAAAGTCTACAGCAGAAAAATCTAAGTACTAATTATTTCTCAGAATTCCACTTGGCTTTCCTTTTTTATCACACAATACATTTATAAATTAATATATGCATAAATTAATAATCCAAGAGAGGTAATATCCTTAAAAAGAAATACAGCAGTGTCTTCCCTATTTTCCTACAGTGCAAATAGAGTCCAGCCGTGGGCAAACTACGGCCCGCGGGCCAGATCCGGCCCGTTTGAAATGAATAAAACTAAAAAAAAAAAAGACCGTACACTTTTATGTAATGATGTTTACTTTGAATTTATATTAGTTCACACAAACACTCCATCCATGCTTTTGTTCCGGCCCTCCAGTCCAGTTTAAGAACCCATTGTGGCCTTCGAGTCAAAAAGTTTGCCCACCCTTGAAATAGACTATACTTAGAGCAGTGGTTCTCAACCTTCCTAATGTCGCAACTCTTTAATATAGTTCCTCATGTTGTGGTGACCCCCAATTTCATTGTTACAAATTGAACATAATTAAAGCATAGTGATTAATCACAAAAACAGTATGTAATTATATATGTGTTTTCTGATGGTCTTAGGCGACCCCTGTGAAAGGGTCGTTTGACCCCTGCTGGGGTCGCGACCCATAGGTTAACTGCTGACTTAGAGTATCTGAAATACTTTCTTCTGATATTTACCACCATATATTACACTACTATGCTTTGATTTCTTGATCTTATTAGTACATTAGTATCTATTGACCTCATGATTCAACAGTTGATTTAACTCTCTTACATCTCTACCTTCAGCTTTCTTCTACTCCTCACCTTCCTGATAGAGGTTTATCAAATTCTGGTTAAATTATTGGTTAATGTTTAAGTGTTTAACTGTCATAAAATATTGCTTACTTCTACTATGCCCAATAGAGCAAAATTATTACTTTGTTTTTCTCATTTTTATATGTTCAATCTTCCAGTTTAAACTGAATCATTTATTGTCTTTATTTTTGTTATTTTAACTTCACTCTTTCCTTGCTGCAATCTTTTTCCATTTTATTAGAAAGTTATTAGTGAAAAAATCAGCTCAGAATAATCTCTCCATTCTCTAAAAGCCACAAAGCATATTCAATTCTTGATAATGCATTTCATTTGGTACTTAAAATAGGTGATATTAATTATTCATTATTTTTATTGTTATTTTTTATATATTTTATTGATTTTTTACAGAGAGGAAGGAAGAGGGATAGAGAGTTAGAAACATCGATGAGAGAGAAACATCGATCAGTTGTCTCCTGCACACCCCCTACTGGGGATGTGCCCTCAACCAAGGTACATGCCCTTGACCGGAATCGAACCTGGGACCCTTCAGTCGCAGGCCATCACTCTATCCACTGAGCCAAACCAGTTAGGGCTTTATTGTTATTTTTATTAAACAAATTTGAAGCAAGGGACATGTACTTGCTAGGACAATTTCTTTAGTCCTCTATATAGCTTATTATTTACTAATTTAAAGATTGATTTATAGTATGTCTAGTTTTACATGATTATCACTTCTAATGTTACAAAAGTGTCTCCAGATGTATTTATAATTATTATTTAAAATATAATTTAACAAAATATCATAACCTACAAAAGCTAAATATATATTTCAAGATACTATTAAACAATGTGAACTAAAAAATGGAAAATGAAATAAACATTTAGATATGTTTAAAAGCTAAAACAGTTTTTGCCTATTTGATAGAGAAAAATGTGCTTTAATTCAAGTTGTCATAATCATTTAGAGTAAAGATAATAAAAAAATCATAGGCTGGTTGGCATATGAACAACATAAATTTATTTCTCACAGTTCTAGAGGTTGGAAGACCCAGGTCTGGGTAACAACAAGGTCAAGTTCTGGTAAGCACCCTCTTCCAGTTTATAGACTACCAACTTCTCATTATATCCTCACATTGCAGAGGGCAGAGAGAGGGAAAGAAAGCCTCTCATGATTCTTATAAGGACACTAATAACCTCCCAAAGGCCTGAGCACCTAATGCCATCACATTGATTTCAACATATGATCTTTCAGGGTATTCAGGGTACACAAACATCGTCCATGAAATAAATGTTTCCTTTAAGAAGTGTTGGTAAAGAATTGAGAAGGTGGTAACCTTTGATTATATTCTTCCCTGCTTTGTGGCTTTCATTTAAGATAGTTTATTGCCTTCTTTAATTCCTCTTTCACTGGCATTGCTTGATTTTTTGTTTGTTTTCACTTAAATAACGACATCTTAAATTTCTGGAAGGCCAAATTTCTTCTTATGAAGAGCTATCTATACTAATAAAAGCCTAGGTGGCCCTTGTACCCTCATGTCATCACAAGATGACCGCCCCCACGTTGTCACAAGATGGCCGTCACAAGATGGCCAGCAGGGGAGGGCATTTGGTGGCAAACAGGCTGGCAGGGGAGTGGTTAGGGGCAATTTGGCCAGCAGGCAGGCGAGTGGTTAGGAGATAGCAGTCTCAGATTGTGAGAGGGATGTTTGACTGCCCGTTTAAGCCCAATCCCACAGTCAGACATCCCCTGAGGGGTCCCAGATTGGAAAGGGAGCAGGCTGGGCTGAGGAACAACCCCCCCCCCACACACACACACACACACACAAATTTCATGCACTGGGCCTCTAGTAAATCAATAAAAATAATCTCTTTTTCTACATAAGGTAAATACACAACATGAACAGTTCAATTATTGCATGTCAACTTCTGTTAAACTTTTGTCATATTTTAGCTAGATGACAAAACTTGTACAATTGGCATTGAGAAGTCTATTTTAATTATACCACTGAGCTGGTTTTGATCCTGAAATTTTTGTTCTAAATTTAAAATCTAATTGTATCTGTAATAATCCTGACTTTGTGTATATCTACATATATCTTATTATCATTGTTCAATAGCAAAAAACAAACAAACATGTAAATGAAGAAAATACTAAAGTAATTAATGTATATAAAGATTTAGCTCTTTCCATATATCATACTCACAGGTTAAATATATAAAACTCAACACCAGGCGCTATCTCATTTAATCCTCCCAACAATCTTATAAGTGCGGTCATATCATTTAATATTCAAACGAGGGCACTTGTGAGAGTGAAATGGAGCATCAGTAATAATTAATTTAGGACAATAAGCAAAAACCAGGATGATCAGTAATTGAACCTATAGGGTGAAAGTTTTCATGGTTAACTTTCCCCAGAATAATTTATTCTTTGTCTGCAATTATTTCCCCATTTAAAAATTAGGATATCAGTTTAGAGAGACAGGGGAACTTACATAAGTAACATACTGCATGAAATATGTTAGTAGAAATTCAAACTTGGGACATATATTGAAGGAGACTACTATCATAACAAGGAAAGGAAATACATATGCTTCGGAACAAAAATACTAGCATGTCTTCATTGGTTAAATGCACATATGTATATATTTAATTTTGAAAGATACATGTCTAGAAAGATACACAGCAAACTACTAATAGTGATTACCCAAGGGGAATGGGTTCTTAAAATAGAGAGGCTTTCACTGATTATGCATATATTTCTCTACTGTCTATAGTGACACAACTTATCCCCCAATAATCTCTCCACTCAATCAATGAGCACGCATTATTTTACTTAAAGAAAATGTAACCATTATTTAAATTTTAACTTTTTTTGTAAGAGACAGACAAAGTTGACTTGCTTAAATATTACAGATATAAAAATAAATTTGAACATATAAATAACATCCTACTTCAAAGATTTAACCAATTTCAGGTTTATCATAACCGAGGCAGTATTTTCATATTTAAATAAAAAGCTTCAAAAGATATTAAGTATATAATTAAAGCATTGAAAGTATATTCCTATATTGGTGAAGATAAAAATACCTTTTAAATGCAATTAATTAAATGATAGACTTTGCTTTTCAAATCTAATTGAGATTTTATCCTATTATTTTCTTGCCTTAGCAGGTTTTGGTTTAGATAAATGAAATGATTAATTTAATAAATTATGCTTATATGTTTGTATAGGAACACAGAAAAATTTCACAATGATAAGGTAATCCCATATTATTTAACTGAAGTAAATTAAATCCATTTGAAAGTCAAGCTTGATTTTTGTAAATTCCATACCTCAGAGACTCATCTAAACTACAACAAATTCCTTACTGAAAGTATATTTAAAAGTTCACAATGTTGGAAGAGAAGATTATGTACTTATTAAAGAAAAGTTAAATAAAATTTTACATCTCAAGTATTTTTTTCTCCATAAAATACAAATCCAAGATAACCAAAGCAACCATATAATTTTAGCTTACTTTTCTAAGATAAGAAACAATCTTGAAAGGGATAATTCCTTGAAAAAAAAATTATTAGTGACTCAACTAAAGTTATAGCTATTTGTGTTACTCTCTGTATAGGAATAAGATGAGTTAATCTTTTCCTACTACCCAGTAGCTATGCACCAAGTGCTTTGGTAATTGGAAGCTATTAAGTTGGAAGTGAGGAATTGATAGAATCCCTTATGTTTGTGCTTGAGACATGAGTTAGGATGTGAGAACTGTTTTCTAAAGATCTTGAGCCTAACCTTGTCCACTCTACTCCAATCAGACAGAATCAGGGAGATTAATTTCTAAGAGGAACTGATCAAATTTTACAACTGTGAATTAATCCAAGAAAAACTATAAATGTAAAGAACAAAGTAAAAAAGCAAAATTCTCCTTAATGAATGAAAAGTCACAAATATGCATTAATCTAAGTGGAGGAGCATGGTTTTATAAAATAAAATGACATATTGTGAAATGCAATGTTAATGGCAAACATGCTCTTGCCCTATACCATCTCTACAATTATGTAGAGAAGCAGTGTGATAAACGCATATTTTCCTAACACACATATATAGGCAAAAAGGGCTCGTGTGAAAAAAACAAAACTCAGTGCATAAAAGGGCAATTTCACATGACAATACTAATCACTACCAGTCACTTAATCAATATGGACTACATAGAATCACACTGTAGTGTGGGGGAAAAATATAGCAGATACAGTGAACATACATTATTTTGTAATTATTTGCCCTTAGCATTCTACTTTAAGCTTAAAAATGTGTCCTCTTTGAATGCTGTGATTGTGCCTTGCCCCCTTCATTACATAATCTACCACTCAGCACAGGATTAACTATCTATTGAAATTTAATCATTATTGATTATTGATGATGGTGCTAATGAAAATGACTTAAAAATGATGCTTAACTAACTATATGTGACAGAAAGTAAAATAGAAGAAATTTTGGTAAGAATGAAAAGCAGAAAGTAAGAGCTTCTTTGTGTGTGATTTACGGCACCTGATTATGTGGAAGTTGAAAGTTGCTGTACTACCTGGCATTTAATCTTTTTTAAGAGAGCCTGCCCTGCCATGGAAATGGCTGGACTATAATACACAGGAAAGCAGTGGGGAGGATACTGGTGTCAGAGGCCTCACTTTCTTTCATTCCATAATTGCGGCATTATCTGCTGTGCTTCCAGAAAGGAGAGCAAGGGATAGAGGAGGGAAGATAGATAGCTCCTTGGTGTCTCCCTGCTGTGGCTAGATGATTGTACTTCAGAAAAAAAATTATCTGATTTCAAAAAAAAATCCTCACCCAAACTTGATCCTAAGCTAAATATTTTTTTTAAGTGACAGTTTTAGGTTAACTTTCATTTCTTTGGATTATGCTACCCTCTGCCCCAGTTTCTAGTTGAAACTTTAAAGGTCAAACTAAAAAAAAAAAGTCACGTTACTGTGATATTCCCGTCAAAATTAAACTGGAAATTGCAACGCATCCCACAGGAACCTCTCCATGAAGGAATAAGATTTTTCACTCCTTTTAAACACAAAGTTTTTTTTGAAAACTTCAAAAGTTTTCAATGAAAATTAATTTTTTTAAAAAAAATTACATAAAATTTGTGTCTGTATTTCAAATGATCTGAAGAGTCTTCTTCCACCTCTACTCAGAGGTCCTATCATTGTTAGGAACTTACAGGTGGAATGCAGTTTAAGTAGTTTAGAACTTTCATATAAGTGGAACAAAAACAAAGAAAAGAAACGATCCTGCTATGATGGTTTTGTGATTTGTTCATTTCACTGAGAGCTTTTATCCTCACATAATGTAAGAGCCCATTGCAATGGTGAACAGGTGAAAAGACTACTGATACCAGTAAAGTAATAAATTATCCAATTGTCATTCTTTTGCTGCCAATAATTGCATGAATTTTTAAAAGAGGCCTATTTAAAGTTCTGAGTGTAGGGACTACAATCACCTATTTATTTAAAGTAAAATTCATTTTAATCAAACAACTGGAGATTGGACTGCAATATCTATTCAAACCCTAATGGTCATGTGAGCAGCCAGCCTTGCAGCACTCTGTATGTGAAAGGTTACCCTCAACACAAGAAGCCTCCAGGGAAGTTCGCCAGTCATCCTCCACTGCATCTGGACTAATGGGCATGTGAGGCATTGAGGATATGCCTGTATCCTCTTCTTGCCACACGCAGGCTGTGGGAAACCAAGGACCTACTCCTGTCTACATGTACCATCCCATCTTTGCTCCTCCGTTGGGCCAAAACACAAGAATCCTCGGCCTGTTCATTTCCCTTTCAAAGCACTGACTGCCCCTGGTCTCACTGTCTTTGGGGTTTGGAACTCAAAAGGAGTCCTTCTCAACTTTTGACATACCACTATCATTTCTTGACAATTCTTTCCATTACCTGAAAATCTCCTGCTTCCTTCTGACAGGAACTCCTCCTATCTTAAGTACTTCTCCTTCGGTAGATGACCTTGGCTCTTTGATATCTGATGCAATAATGGGAAAAGGACTGAATGAAATGGACATAAATGACCAAGAGAGGAAAGCATATGCATGAGAAGAGATAAAGTTCATGTAGGGGATCAAATATATTATCCCATTATATTTGGGAGTTAAATCTCATAGTTTGTCTAAAAATGTGAAGTCAGAGACTATAAGCCAAAACATTCCCTTTCAACCCCAGATAGTTTTCTTTTTACAGGATGGCCTTTATACCCTTGCCTGATAGGAAGTCTCTCTATGTCATACATTTCTCCTTTCCTAAAAATATTTATCTCTAAGGGCCATTGTTAACTTGATGTAATAATGGCTGAAAAGCTGTTTGGGGGGAAAAACACAGATTATTTATTTAAAAAGTTGGGGAAGAAATGTGGAGTGGGGTGAAAAAGCATACTTATCACATATTGGAGGTATATAAACTCTACTGAAGAACTGAAGAAAGGAAAAAAAATATTAAGGACAACACATTTGGAAAAGTAGAATGTAGATGATACATGATAGATATGTTGATAAAGCCTTAGAACAGAAATAATGTGCAAAGACTTGATAAGTAAACTTTCCTAAATTGAAAGCAACTTGAGCTTACAATTGGAAATAAAGTATAGTACCAAAGGAAACAATAGTAAAAAGAAAAACATGCTGTAGCGGATAGAGTGTGGACTGAAGAGTCCCAGGTTCAATTCCAGTCAAGGGCACGTACCTTGGTTGCAGGCTCGATCCCCATGTGGGAGGCATCCAATCAGTGTGTGTGTCTCTCTCTCTTTCTCTGTCTCTCTTACTCCCTTCCCCTGTCTCTGAAAATCAATGTTAAAATATCCTCAGATGAAGATTGACCAAAACGAGAGAGAGAGAGAGAGAGAGAGAGAGAGAGAGAGAGAGAGAGAGAGAGAGAGAGAGGAAGAGAGAGAGAAACACATCTTGAAATATTGTTGAATGGAATGAACTGACAGTTACCCTCCCAAGTACAAAACTCAAGGTAAGCTCAGATTTTTCCACAATGCAAAATGCCAGAACTATTAGTAAAAGTAACTAACTTGGATTGACTCTCTTCCATGTGCCACACAGTGAAGTAAGAACTACGTGGATGATCTCACAGAATCCCAGTTGAAATGCTATGTAGTATTTACTGTTAAAACTGGATTTGCACAGAAGAAAATAAAAATACAGGAGTCTGTGACTTGCCCTCAATCACACAGTATGTACATGGCAGAGCTAAGATTGAAGATTGAGAGTCAATTTTTGAAGAGGACTACATATATGTATGATTGAAAGATGAATTGAAGAAATATACACTAAGCCTTGTATGCAAGAAAGAATACACTAAATTTTCCAGTTTAATGTTGAAGAAAATTAAAGTCTACATACCACCACAGAAAACTTTGACAAATTAAAAGAGCAGAAGATTGTGCAAATTTGTGTATGTGTTTTTTTTCACAAAACTAAAGACAATATAAAAAGTAGTAATATAAACTTATAGTAAATATGAACCATTTGGAAAATGTTCTTTAAAAATTTACTTAAGTCTGGCTGGTATGACTCAGTGGTTGGGTATTAACCCATGAACCAGGAGGTCACGGTTCGATTCTCAGTCAAGGAACATGCCTGGGTTTCAGGCTCAATCCTCAGTAGGGGGTGTGCAGTAGTAAGCTGATCAGCAATTCTCTCTCATCATTGAAGTTTCTATCTCTCTCCCCTTCCCTTTCTCTCTGAAATCAATAAAAATATATATATTTTTTAAATTTATACTTAAATTATGTCAAGTGTTTCAGCAAATCCTGCCCTGAGCAGCAAATAGAGTATGAATTGTTCTCTCAAGAGGCTTCTGGTTCCCAAGCAATTATACTTTTGGAGATCTTGGAGCACTAGGCCACTAGACAAATTTCACTCCTGTATTGACCTCTCTCTTAGACTAAACTGAGGCCCCTGATATTTTTCTTTCCCCCAGAGTTAAAAAAAAAAAAAAAAACTTCTTGCCAAGTTATCTCCTTATTTTCACAAACCTCTTATGAAAAAACATATGGCTAAACTTTTTTGGCATTTTGATAAATTTCCTAGACCTGTTTCCAGGGAATCATTCTAACATAATCAATAGTGTTGGTCTGTCTTTGTGAGCCCTTTCCTTCCATCCCCCAAACCTTAGGGCAGCTCTATTTACAATGACCAATCTTTAAAACACCAGAAGAGTTTTATCAGTCCAATTGTGGTTCCTGGAGGAAGAGGGAGAGGAGATGAAAGAATGTTGTGTTCTACTATATAAAATTGCCAGCATTTTATATTTCCCACTTATAAAAAGTAACTACATCTATTATAATTTGCATCCATGAAACACATCTTTTTAATAAAGTAAAGGAGATGTAATGCCAAAAATTGGTTAAATATATTTAGCCTTAGGAAAAAATAATTTCCCTTATTTTGCTAAAAATTATTGAAATGTTGTTATAAACAAATGTTTTTTATATATATTTTATTGATTTTTTTACAGAGAGGAAAGGAGAGGGATAGAGAGTTAGAAACATTGATTAGAGAGAAACATCAATCAGCTGCCTCCTGCACACCCCTATTGGGGATGTGCCCACAACCAAGTCACATGCCCTTGACCAGAATCAAACCTGAGACCCTTCTTTGGTCCTTAGGCCGATGCTTTATCCATTGAGTCAAACTGGTTAGGAGTAAACCAATGTTTTTTAATCACTGCCTGGAAAGTACTAATTGATTTTATGGATTCAATGAGAAAAGAGATAGTTGAAATTTTCAAATTGAGGTGTACCAAAAAGAATCATGGGCGAGTTTAGGAACTGCTACTGTGTATAAATGGAAGTTGCAAAATATCAACCCAAAAGAGATATATGCAATAAGTGTTCTCTAGTAATTGGCCCTATACTATATTTGGATATCATTTATTATTGATAGTTAAATGCCTCACTTGATGTAGTAGAAAGTGGCCACCCTAAACTACATTCCATTTAAAATAACATAGAATTAGAAATTTAAACTACATAAAGCTGGTAATACAATAGAGGTGTACTGAGCCACATAGGTTATAAAGTAGAAAAGTTATAGAATAAGAACTAATGTGCTTATCAGCATTGTGCTAATAATCAGAGCCAGTTGTGTCCAACACTCACACGGTAGAACAGGAATGGTCCCCTGTATTCTGTTTAAGAAGGAATAAAACTATTCAAATCTGTTGTTCTGATTCCAAGCAACTTAATCCCCTTTTCATGCACAATTCATTAAAAAACCAAAAGATATTATGTATAAAATGTGATTTCCTGAATTAAGATTAATAAATTATCCTGTGGAATTTGGTTAACCTCATTCACTCACCCTAATAATCCCTGAGCAAACTGATAAAATAAAATTTCCAAGTATGCAAGATCTAGGATCAGAGTCAATCTTCCAGACACAGACAAATGAGGAGTCCAAACAAAACATCTTAACACACTAAGACATGCTCTATTTCAAGAGTGTTTTTATCTAACTTTGCAAAAGAAATTGCTTTATAACTCCATATAATAAATCATGCTATCCCGCTTACAGAATGATTCAGGGTCTTTTTACTGTTGGTCTGCAAGTAGATATAAGAGAATAAACATATTAAAATTACTTTCAGTTATGCACTTGCCTAAAAGCCATGACATCATTTTAACACTATAACTTCAATACTGAAACCAAACTGAAATGTGGGGTGTTTGAGTCTGAGTTCATTGTCTCCTGAAATCAAAGAATGAAGTCGTGGACAAAAAAAAAACAAAACAAAACAGGAAAACGGTTAATGGAACCAAAGTGCGAGAGAAGCCAGCCCTGGAAAAGGTGCAGCTGGGGCCCCAGGAGCAGGCCAGTGTCCAGAGCTCCTTTCCATGCTACAGGCGGGAGTGGTTCAGCATCCGAGATGATGAAAGCCTATTAGTCCCTGTATGGAGCCCCACATGGCCATGAGCCACGTGGGCTCAGGGGAGCTCATCTCCTGCCCTCAATCCAAGAATCTAGTGCAGTGATTCCCAAAGTGGGCGCTACCGCCCCCTGGTGGGCTCTGCAGCGATCCAGGGGGGCGGTGATGGCCACAGGTGCATTTGTTTTAACTTTTTTTGTATTACCTTTCTATTCTGAGTTCAATAAATAGTTTCATAATTTCAAACTTCAATGTTTCTAATTTACACCTTTCTTTACTATATTTTACGAAAAAGGTAGAAACATTAATACATATATCTTTCTGTTTAATTGCTATTAAAATTTTAAAAAAATTAATTTCCAGGGGGCACTGAGTAATATTTTTTCTGGAAAGGGGGTGGTAGGCCAAATAAGTTTGGGAACCACTGATCTAGTGTGTGGGAGTGAGGAGGGCGCATGCGCTTTTTTGTATATATGCTGGTCAGTTCCTGATTGGTTCTTTCAAAGAATTTTTACTTAGCAACACCCTTGGGACTGGTTTATATGCCTTAGTACTTTGTGATTGGTTACCCCCAAGCTGCCTGTCTTAGCAACATTCATGTATTTTAAAGCTCGCATTTCTGGTGCTGCTCTTCTTTCCCACCAGCCCCCTTGGGTTGTCCTAGTAACTTCCCCCAACTGGGTCCCAGGTTCTATCTTCCCTTCCCCTGGCCCCGGCCCTGCCTGCCCAGCTTCCTTCTCTCCTCAATGTCATGAAACTATTCTATTCAGGAAGTAGACATCAGTACGCATGAAAATGTAAGCAAAGTAGTATTTCCCACTTGACTCAGACAAGGAAGAATGTGAATGCTTTTTGCTGTTTATTAATTCAAATGCAAAATGTAAACGGCTTTTTTTTATTGTCAAACAATTGGCAACCCCATTGAATTGTCAATTTGAATATGATTCCAAGTACCAATTGACAGTTAACTTCTCATATTTACAACCATTATAGCTAAATCATTCTGGAACATAAAAGTTAATTGCATGTAAGGAAAACTAGTCAAATTACATAAATATAGAAATTATATAAACCTCATTGAAGTGCTATTAACTACCCTTACTCTGATAAAAATAAGAAAAGATTAAGGCTTTGATGCTTTTTTAAAAGTGTCATTTTATGAAGAAAATCTTCTTTAGAAGTTTTTTTTTTTGCCCCAAAATTCAAATTCTTAATCTTGAAAGTGGTATAATTTTTCATAATCATTTTATTTCTACATAGAAAAGTAGATCTCTGTGTAGCCAAAGTTGACATAAATACTCAAACAGATTTCTTTTAAATTGAAATTTCATTCATATGAGATTATAAATTTTTATGTATATGAGAATTGCTTCTGTCACAATATTCATTTTTTTACTTAAATTGCACTTTCATTTGAGAGGCACTAAATAAGTAGACAATGCTGAGCCAACATTTTCCAACTGGGAAATGAAAAAGGTTAAATTTTTGGATAAAAATTGGACCTTTTCCTAGACAATTTAGTCAATAGCCACAATTTATGATGCAAACCTAAGTGTCTTTAGTTTTGCCTTGTTAATTCCACATTTACAGAATTCACTTTGATGATTTCCTCCCACGAGACTGTTTAAAGACATGGAACAGCAAACAAAGGAGTTTGTGTCCTTATCCCCAAATCAATTAAAACCCAAAGCTGGATTAAATAGGAACATTATCTATTCTTTGGGCCTTAGAAATCCTCTACTGAATTCTATCCTCATTCCACCCCATTCTCCACGATAGGCCAGGAATCCCAAAGTGCTTTATTTAGTTTAGTAACTAGGAAAAGACACAGCCCTTGCTGAGATGTGCAGAAATTACTCTGCGTGAAAAGACAGAAATAAAAATGAACAAAAGGAGAGCTTCACAAATAATGTGAGGTAGCTTTATATTTATTTCTAAACAGATAACTTCCCTGACATAACAAATTCAGCTAATCAATTTAAATTAATCAATAACATGCATGTGTGTGTATATATGTATATATACACACATTAGATTATATATATATATATAACATAATTCTCAAGAAAGTTACAAAATTTATAATGTTGCAATGAATAACATAAAAAAAGTATTACAAATGGGATTTGGAATCCCATTTTCTTCTTTTTTATAAGATTCTTACATGCAATTCTTTTTTAAAAAAATATATAATATGTATATACATTTGTGAGAATAAAAAATTCATCTTGTCTGTCAAAGAACAGTTTAGACAGCCGTTATTTTGGCCCCTGTGACTTGGCAGCCATCATGTTGGGTCATGTGACTTGGCAGCCACCATGTTGGGTCATGTGACTTGGCAGCCACCATGTTGGGTCATATGACTTGGCAGCCACCATGCTGGCTGCATGACCTGCAGCTCCCCTGGGGGCCGCCATCTTGAAATGGCAAAGGCCTACCCCTCCTTTCAAATTAGCCAATCACAAAAGACTGTGCACCTGAGCTCCAATCAAGAGTGAGGGACAGGTCACCTGCATCAGGATTAAAAAGCCAAGAAGATGTCTGCTCAGTGTGCTGTGCTTCCAGGCCATGTGTGTGCGCACCCTTCTACGCAGAAGTGAAGGTATTTGCCTTGCTGCCTGGTTCCCAAGTATGTTTTGTGTTCTACCAGGACCCCTGAATTTGGGGGCTCGCCTTATGTCTTACACATTTAATATAGCTATATCTCAATTATAATTTTATTTTTCCTGATTTCAAACAGAAGACTTATTTTCTATTTAGCAATGTATCATGTTTCCAGTGTTAAGCTATATCTCCCTTATCTTCAAAATTATCTTTGCAGATCTCATTTCCTTTCTTGTTTTGTCTCATTGGTTTTACACCCTTCCCTTTTTAAAGTATAATAAGTGATCTTTAAAATTATGAGTCAATCATTTTAAAAGTGCAAAAGCTTAACCATAATTAAGGTGGGCCCATGGTAAAAATATATTTAATAGACTTATACCACAAAGAAGATATTTTAAAATTTATATTTCATATATTATGGAATTGTACCTCCCAACCTATATAATTTTATCAACCAATGTCACTCCCATAATTTCAATAAAAAAATAAAGAGCAAGTGAAACAAAATTTTCAGAGATTTTAAATTTTCAACAAATTAGTGTTTATTAAGATCTATTTTTTAAGATCTATTTTAATAAAACAAAAACACTTTTTCCCCTCTCTGGCTATAAATAAATGAAAATTTGAGAAAGAATGCAATCTTTTCAATTTTTTAAAAATCAGATACTTTTAGATCATCTGTTTCTTTTCTTTCAATTACTGATTAGATACAAAACCTTAATCAATTCTAACAAGAATTTACTATCTTACTATATAACTTTGTCTCAATTTCTTGTCATATCAAATTGACTCTTTTAACCCAAATAGTTGAAATGCTCAATTTAAAATAAATTAGCTTTACCTAATAGCTCATTTATCAGACTGAGTTTACTCACTTTTTTATGGACGGATTTCTGTATGAGTTGACTAGGATTTCCCTTTATTCAATGTCCAGCCTCACAAGGTTGTACAGGGATTCTGGAGGCCCCTGTGAGTCAAGAACAAAGTGATTTCCCCACGAGAGGCAGTCCTGGCCGGGCTCCCACAGGCTTCCCTCTGTTAGCCCTTTGCTTTCTTCATCTTTCATCTCTCTCTGTCTCTGAACAACTTCAATCCCTTTGACTTGGCATGCAGTCATTTCAGGCTTTGTGGGTCAGACTGTTTGGACTAACAGAGCAAAATTTCCTATTTAATGACCTTTAGCTTCAAATACTCCCTCCCCAATCCGTACACCAATAGGCATTCCTGAAATAAAACTTGATTTTACAGCAGAACTTTTTTATGTATTTTAGTTTTTTAATAAATATAATTCAGGTACTAATCTGTGAATCTTTGGTGAATAAAATTCACATGTAAAATTGTCTGAGGATTCAGACTTACTATTTCTCTGGTCAGGTCATCTCTTGTAGTTACCCTTTCACGGCCTATCTCCAGCTATTGACCAGCAAGGAAAGGAGCGAGAATACCAAGGTAGTCTTTACTCTGGATAATAGCTTGCTAGTGTGTCTTTTTCCTCTTTTTATTACTAAATATATGTCTAAGAGTCACACATCTTTTACTAAAAAATTGCCTAGAAGACTGAATCTATTTCCTGGAGAACCAAACTGATGTGTTTCCTTCCCCATCTTGAATTACAATAGAAAGCATCTTCTATTTACTTAGATTTAGAGGCAGTATGTTCATCAGCTTCTTATTGATAATCTGGATTTTGCCCATTATTTGCAGCAAAGTCAGAAAAAGGAGGTCTGGCCTTATTCCTGTAGTTCACCATGCTTCCCTAAGTGTGTGTGCAAGCACACATGCACAAGTGCCCATTAGTCATTTGTTGCAATATTTTCCTACTCTCCTAAAATGACGTACCTCTATTATTTATCCAACCAAACCACCTTTTCTTCTGGGGTAGCTCAATTTCTTCCTCTATTTTAAATCTTCAGTTTACAGCGTCTAAACCAATCTGAACTCTTATTCCTAAAGATAAAATCCTTTCTTTTGCTGATTGATTATGTATATCTACATTATATTTCACATTTCTTCATATTCAATTTTATGTGTCAATTATATTGCTATTTAGCATTTTTGTGTTTGTCCTTTTTAAATTAAATTTATTGGTTAATAAGATTATATAGGTTTTAAGTGTACAGTGCTATGATGTGTTTATCTTGAATTCTCATGGATATTGTAAATTCCTTGAGAAAGCTTCATCTTTGAATTCCCAGGCATCAAGGATTCAAAAGATAATTATCGTTGGTTTTCATATAACTTTTCCTCTATTTACTAATATTTTAAATTTTAAATTATTGTTACTGATATATGTAGAAGTGCTAATATTGATGAAATTACCTGAGCAAATGATATGTAAATCATTTACACTTCTATAGTACTTTTAATAATATTGTTGAATTCAATAATTTTTTCCTCTCCTATGCAATGGTTGAAAGGTGTGAATTATCAGTATGCAGACTAAAGCTGTCAGTCTAACAATAAACCTTTGATTGAAACTGTATGGGACAGTTATGTCAAAATGAAGTCCAAAAGTAAGAGTTTAAGAAAAATAATTTAAAGAAAGCTTTCCTTGGGGGAAATCAGTGATCTATCTTTTTCAAGATGCTGCTTTAGATGACAATCAATACTTGTATTTGTGTGTACAGGTGAAGAAACAAAATATGAGCAGCAGTTTTTCTATATGATAAATGCGGGAACCCAGCTTTCAAGTAGCTGCTGCCTGTGGCTTTATGCATCAATACATTACTAGCCAAACTGTGTTGTGCAGATACAACATCATATATTTAAAACCTGCACTATATTTCCTAAAGTTTTATATTTAGATAATTTGAAAGTTGTCCTATAACTCATATTTTATTATTTTTGTCAGCTCAGCAATTGATACCAATGAGTAATTTGCATTAATCTTGGTCAATTTCTTAAGTTGCTACAAGTAATAAAATGCATAATATTTTATTTTATGGCTTATTTGATCTCTTAAACTTTCATATAGATTGTCCCATAAATCTAATGTTCAATGTCATATTATTTGCCATTAAATCTATCCACACAACATAATTAAGCAAAATATGTGGCATAAAGTAACAAATAAGGTTTACTATTCAACCACAAATATAGCAATCATTTTTTGGTCATATGAGTCTTTCTTTCGTACAAATAAGATAGGATATGAAGTATACTTTAGTGTGCAACATAATACATTCCAATAGATACTTTATTATACAGTGGGGCCTTGACTTACGAGTGTCCCAACTAACGAGTTTTTTTGAGATATGAGCCATCTCTCAGCCTATTTTTTGCTTTGAGTTGCAAGCTCAAAAAAATTCGGGTTACGAGCCAGCTTTAGATACCCCACCGCTAGTTGGCGCAGTGAATGTCACAGTGATTTGACATACGAGTAATTTGAGTTATGAGCTCTGTCACGGAATGAATTAAACTCGTAAGTCAAGGCCCCACTGTATATTATATTAAGACATTCATATATTAAGGTAGTGAATACTGTTAGAATTTATTAAAGTTCAGAGCAAGCCCAGCCAGCGTGGCTCAGTGGTTGAACATGGGCCTATGAACCAGGAAGTCACGGTTGGATTCCTGGTCAGGGCACATGCCTGGGTTGTGGGATTGATTCCCAGTGTGGGGCATGCAAGAGGCAACAGATCAATGATTCTCATCATTGAGACAGATGTTTCTGTCTCTCTCTCCTACTCTCTTCCCCTCTGAGATCAATAAAAATATATTAAAAATAAAGTTCAGAGCAAAATGATATTTTAACATATAATAAAAGCCTAATATGCTAAGTGTCCAGTCGTCCATTCAACCAATTAAAACGTAATATGCTAATGATATGCTAAGGCCGCTCAACCACTCACTATGACATGCACTGACTACCAGGGGGTAGACAGTCGACCAGTCACTATGATGTGCACTGACCACCAGGGGGCAGATGCTCTGACCAGGAGGTTAGCTTGCTGCTGGGGTATGGCTGATTGGGACTGAGTGAGATGGGCCAGACATGCTCTGGAGCCCTCCCGCAGTCCCTCCTTGGCTAACCAACCTCCCCCATCCCTCCCCGGCCCCAATCGTGCACCAGTGGGGTCCCTTGGCCTGACCTGCACCCTCTCGCAATCCAGGACCCCTCAGGGGATGTTGGAGAGCTGGTTTCAGCCCAATCCCACAGGCCAGGCTAAGGGACCCCACTGATGCACGAATTCATGCACCGGGCCTCTAGTTTAATTATATTTAACATAACACACACACACACACACACACACACACACACACACACACATCAGAGCTGAAAAGTGTTGTATTCTCTTTAAAAAAAGTTAAAGTGTTAGTCTTTTTTTGTCCTATTGGAATGTTTAAATGTTTAATATAAAAACAGTGGCAGTTGAAAAGTCTAAAATTGAGAGGATATTTTAAAAGGTCTTATAATTTTTCATATAATTCTGGAAATACCAAGAACAACTGACACAATTATTCCTCATGATCCTTTTATTGTCCTTCCCTTGGTAAGATAGACAATTGGTAAATCTTTTAACATGTGATGTAGTATATTTATAGTCTGATTAAAATTTAAGGTTTGAACTGGGTTTTATTTTATTTCTTTCTGATAACTGAAAGAAGTTTTCCTCAATATGAAATTATAACACCAGATTAGGTAAGAGATTAAGTGATAAATTTAATTAGCATAGGTGTTGTCTGTTCAGCATCAATTGGCCCATTTTTTTGGTCATACATTGGGGTTTTCCTTAGAGAAACCACCCCTTCATTCTTGTCAGTTGATATGTTTTTAATGAAGCTATCACCAACAAAATCCTTGGAACCAGATGTGCAGGAAAGTCAAAGTAACTGGCTCAGGCATGTCCATTTACACAAATGTTAATGGCCATGCCTAGGAGTCACTGGAATAATTATAAAAGAGGTATCACTTTTTGCTAATGTTTGCTCACTATCACAATGTAACACAATTGTTCTGATTGTCTCTGCCATTACAGTTTGCATAAGACAGAAACCAATACACAGGAAAGCAGATCCCATAGAAAACAATGTCACTTGGCTGATGAGAGCACTTCAGCCTTGGATTTAGCTACTCTTAAACCCAGATCTACTGTTGGACTTTCAGTTGTATGAGCCAATAAATTCTCTCTTTTTACCTCCGTGCCACTCATCCCCCCCAAGAGAAGGCACTTAAATAAATTGTCTTGTGCTCCAAAAACTGCCATGGAAACCGATGAACATATCCAACCCAGAACTCAAGCAAGATTCCAGTTCTAGACATTTTAGGCTTAAGGATTAGAGATGAGAAAGTTGAAGATTGAAGAAAATAAGATAGGATGTGGGTGAGCACTGGAAGTCCCTGCCATGCTTACTCAAATCTCATTAATTAGGTAGAGAATTATAGAAACCATCTCAAGCTACCTTAAGAAATATTTCAAATGGAAAATGTATTGGAAGAAGGTTGGGATATTTGGGAGAAATTTGTCCTAGCACTACCACCTGCGACAAGGAACCAACAATACTTTTTCCTACTTTTCCTCTCCGCACCGCTTCCCTTGCTGGGCAGAGACTGCCTTTTCATTGTCTCTTCGTGCATGGCAGGCAGAATGCAATTCTTGAAAAGTTCCTTAGTTCCTGTCTCCTCAGTTCCTGAGTCAATAGATATTGTCTCTGTCTCTGGATCCCAATTCTCAATTCATAGAAGGCAGGTTCCCACTGACTCACCTGGGTATGGTTTAGCTGCCAGAATCTCACTCCAGTTAATGAGATAAATGGGGTGGCAGACAGGGGCACAGGGAAGTGGCAGTTGACAGAGAAAATGTCATTGAGAATTGGGAAGATGTCCAAGAAGTGTTCAGTATATTTTTTAAAGTCTCAAACTAGCTTCATCATTTTTCATTTCCTAAAATTTCTGGTTCTTGATTATACTGTGCTACACCTAAAGGATAGCATAATGAAACTCTACATAGAATCATGATCAAGTATAAATACATATTGTAATAAATATTATATATGACTTACCTCACTTTTCTTGTTTTGTTTGTTTGTTTGTTTTGTTGCTGGTTTTATTTTAAGCCTCCAAAGCTAAAAGTTGACTTAACAAGGGGAGAGGAAATAGAAAGAGATGCAAGAACAATGGGAGTTTGTTCTGGTAGCTGTGTCCCCTGCTTATGTCTATTCACTGCTTACCCCTCTAGCTATTTCCCAGCACACTCATCCCAAGGTTGACGATTCATTGAACACTATCAGCTTCCTGATAGTGCACCTTATACACATTATCTGATGAAATTTAAGTCACAACCACCCTCTGGGTTGGGTGTTCCCATTTGACAATGGTGGTGTTAAGATAGAGAAGGGATGTAAGTTCAGATTTCTAAATTTGCAAGCTTCCTTAGCTTCAAACTACCCCTCCATTTGCTAGACCTTCCCTAGAATTTTTTCTAAAAAATATCCCTCTACTAAAACCCCACTTTTTTGTCTTTACCTTCACCAGCTTTTAAGGTATGTGGCAGAGTTCAATGTTTTTTTTCAAGCACTTTCCAAAGGGTGTAATTTCAGCTTTCACGTGGAAGTAAATCTGGGACATCAATGACACATTTCTGACAAGGGTTAAAAATCTACCTATAGCTCTTAAAACTACTTCTGTGTGTTTCCATTTATTTGGGTGATTTGTGTATTTTTTCAGTTGCAAGTGGGAGTTGTTCTATTAGTTAATTTTCAGGTTAAAATGTTTTTATATACTCTGGCATTGATGTAAAGAAAATTTACCAAGTGAAAAGTAAATTTTCTGGGAAAGTGTCTAATCTCTCAATTTCTATGTTAAGACAAAAAATGTCTTATCCCATTGGCCTAACCCGAATAGGCCACGTTTCATACTGTGTTCCTAATATCTAACCTATATTTTGCTTTCTGTAGCTTCTAGTCATTGCTCTTTGTCCTCATGTCTTCTGAGACTATGAATAATTCCCTTCTTTCATTACATTCTTACCCAGGAGGTATTATTTATAGATTGTGAACATGCCTCACTTCATTTTTTCTTTTCTAGACTACTCAAGTTTTTCAGTTCTGTTGCATATATCTTTTCCTCCCCCACCCCACCCCCTTTTTTTAATCCTTTGTGTTCTCTTTTTTGGCTTTCTCAAATTATTCTAAATACTCCCTAACATTGTAGAGAAGAAATATACAGAATATTAGAAGAGCAATTTCATACTGATCTGACTGGGCTGGCTATGACCTCGCTTTCCCAGTGTTACATCTTTAGCTGTGATATACAGATTGCATTAACTCTCTCTCACACATGAGCCACCACTGGGTAAACAAGTTTTTTTCTGCAAATGCAGTTTGTCACTATAGGACCAGTTCAATACTTTGAGTGTATGTTTCTACTAGAATCTGCTCTTATGAACCTTTTACCCTTGTGGTAATAAGTTCTAATGCTTTCAGTTTGGTTAGAAACATAATTCCTGTTTTTGATCTAATTATTTTTCAGGCAGAGGGCTACTTATTAGGATAAGTAACTCCAGTTTTGAGTTAATTTTTACTTAGTAGAATTTCCTAACGAACTTTATACTTAGCTTGTTCAACTATACCAACTGCTTTTAGATTTTAGAAATATGCTCGTGTCAGAAAGACATAATTTACTTGACAACACTGAGTAAGATACAACTTTTTCCAGACTATAGGAATGAAGAAATATGCATCAGGAACTGAAATCAGTCCACAAAAGCCTTTCTGTGTGTATTTTAGAAAGATTCAGGGGCAGGTGTTAGGTTGCTGTATTGTTTTGGGGAGAGGAGAGAGGAGAGATGAGGGAGGAACCACCCTCTTTCTGACAATACATGGAAATTCCATAGAAATTGAATGGGATTATAAAATAACAGGTCCAAAGAAAAGCTGGTATACTGAAAGGGTGAAATTAGGGCAAGAGACGGGACTTTTGACAGCAGATGTACAAAGTACTCAGTTTCTAATCACATGAGAAGGGAGTCTAGATTTACATTCCCCGTACCTTTCCACAAGTTTTTAACCTTTATTTAGTAAACTATTCTGCTTCCTAACCCAAATCATAGACGCTACTTCTGTTTTCCGTCAAGAAGAGGAGCTATAAGAATAAAATCTCTGACCTAGAAATGTGGGACTGTGTGCTCATTTAGTAAAGGCTTTGTTGATAATGATGGATGTTACAGCTAAGAAATTAGAACACTGATTTCTCCATCTGACCACAACCTCTGACTCTTGCCCCTCTCTCAATCCCTTAGGCCCAATAAACTTACTGTTTCACCTCTTTGACACCTATGCCTAGTCAACCCTGCTTTGTTCTCCGATTCCCTCAGCCCCTCCTGGCAGCCCTTCCCTCCTTACTCACACTGGGTCCCATGATCCATCATCTCAAATACACTCTTGGCAGCACTTTTTCATCCATCACCCCCTTGATGATCTGCCTCACCTGTCTCACCAATGTCCAACCCTAACATCCGTTTTCTCTGCTTTTGCTCTCAGATTGCCAAATGCTGTTAGGGAAGATCCCATAACTGAGCTCACTGTCTCCATTACAAATTTAATTTTCAACCTCAGCTGGCCCCTCAATTCTGTACAGCACTCCTTTTACTTAATACTAATCAACAACTTTTCTATTTCCCTTAGTGACTATTCCAAATATTGCCCGTATTTCTCAAGTTTTATGCCCACACCCTGCCTACTTATTCTTGGCAGGCAGCCAGCACGTTACTTTACCAGGAAATTAGAAACCAACTTTATGTACTCTTCCAACCCCTACAATTCACCCCCAGAATTATATCTGTATTTCACCTATTCATGCTTTTTTTCCTTCATATGTCAAAGAAAGAATATCCTGGCTCATTTGTGAAGCTCTTCTATGTGGCTTTTGTTTCTAGCTGATTATGTCTACACAAGTACTTTGGCTTGTTAATTATCTTTTATTGTTTGCAACTTTAATGTCTTCCTCTAAACAGGCTCCTTTCTTTCATAAATAAATATGCCCAAATTTCAACTATTCTTGAGATTAAAACCCACAACTTACCAGCTTCTCTTTTCAAGCTTTTAATTCAGAAAAAGTATTGAGCATCTTAATACTAATCACATGAGAAATTACATGTGCAGATTCTGTTATAACCTCCGAAGATTAACTGAAGATTAAATCAGATCAGATTCCAGCCATTATGTAGTTTATAGATTTCTCTAAAGGAGTCTCTACTTACTTCCCTTTCACGTCCTAGGCACTGTAATTGGTGATCTACCCTTCTATTCTATGGGAGGACACTATTCTTTTTATTTTTTAATAGGTCTGATACAAATGCTTGCATTTTCATGATTATAGGCTCTGTTGGTTCAGGCTTGGAACATGAAGGAAGGATGCAATCTCTAGGAAGGAGAGTGTCCTAAAACCAAAGTACCAACATCTGGGTGGCTTAATAATACAAAAGATATTATATTACATTTCTGGAGCCTAGAAATCTGAAAGCAAGGTTTAAGCAGAGCTATGCTCTCTCTAATGCAGAGGTTCTCAACCTGTGGGTCGCGACCCCTTTGGGGGTCAAACGACCCTTTCACAGGGGTCGCCTAAGACCATCGGAAAACACATATATAATTACATATTGTTTTTGTGATTAATCACTATGCTTTAATTATGTTCAATTTGTAACAATGAAATTGGGGGTCACCACAACATGAGGAACTGTATTAAAGGGTTGTGGCATTAGGAAGGTTGAGAACCACTGTCTAACCATAAGGGTTCAGAAGAGACTCTTTCCTTGTCTCTTCCAGCTTCTGGTGGTTAGGGTTAGGGTTAGGGTTAGGGTTAGGGTTAGGGTTAGGGCTCATAGTCTGTAGAATTCTATGGCTTATTGGTATATGTACTGCTAGTGTCTCAAGGCCATCTTCTCACTTTGTGTCTTCACATCATTTTTGTCTATACATATCTGTTTCTATGTTCAAATCCCCCCTTTGGATAAAGACATCATTCATCCTGAATTAGGTTCCATCCTAATGACCTCATTTTAACTTGATTACCTATGTAAAGACCCTATTTCCAAAGAAGGTTACATTCTGAAGTACTGGGGTTTAGTCCACTAATGTATCTCTCTTGGGAGACAGGATGCAACTTATGACAGATGGTTTACTCCAAATGAGCTCCTCCTACCTCTGGGTGAGTAGAAAATTCAGGTGTTTAGTCTGATGACTGAAATAGATAACACTGGTTATTAAGACAAGGGGATGTGTTGTCTCAGGTATGTCCTAAAACTGTCTGATATATTAATGAAAGTTAATAGAAGAGTAAGAAAGGAACAGTAGGGTTTCATCTGCCTAAGTATTAAAATTTGGGGTCACTATAGAAGTTAAAGAACAACCTTACCTGATAATACTAAATGAGCACTAAAGGAACTTCAGATCGCTTCCCTCTATAATAGAAGGTAAACCAGTTAAATTAGAGGTCAATGGATTTTTAAAAATCTGATTTCCAAGATTCCCTTGCGGCTCAAGTGCTCATGTTACCTCTGTTCTGCGGATCAGATGGACCCACAGGAGATGTAGAGAAGGAAGCAAGCATCCTTAAGTGGTGGTCATCTGGGAGAAATTGGAACTTTTGCCAAGCACAGGGCAAAGGCAACTGCTTCTTTGGAGATGTCGGCAGGCAAGTGCCTGGGTGTTGAATCTAGTGTCACAGAAGCTAAGTAGCAGTTAGAGGTAGCAGTTCTATATGTTGTTGGGTGTTTCGAGTTTTTTTTCCCCAAGTTATAAAAGGAAGTTTATTCAGAAATTTACAGAGGTAGTAAAAGTGAGCCATAGAATAAATGGGCTAAGAAAACAAGTTACAGAGGCAAATAAAGGCCCTTGGAGCTTAGAAAAGTACACTCAAGTGGGCATAGGCTAGAGAATGTTTTTTTGCTTGTTTTTCTGGATGCATTATAACTTGTTGCTTTGTTCTTGGCTCTTAGCCAATCAAGCCCAGGTCTCTGACTCTCTGTAGGTTCTGTCAGCATTCTACATTCTGATTTTTTTTAAAAAATCTTAATTTCTAGCAAATGGCTGTGACTGATAGAAATGCATAGGGAACTAACTCTTCTATCTTCCTACTCAGTGCCATATCTGGATCCCACAATTCAGTAAATCAAGCTTTATTTCCTAGCTGACTGATCAAAATTATCCTTGGGTAACTTGGGAAAAAATTTAGCATTTTCTAGTGCAGGATTTTTCAGTCTTGGCACCGGTGATATTTTAAGACAAATGACTGTGTCATTGCTGGCTGTCTTGTATTTTGTGGGTTGTTAAGAAGCATCTGTGGCCTTTATGCACTAGATGATAGAAGCTTTCCTTCCAAGTTGTGATAACCCAAAGTATAATGTCTCCAGATATTTGCAAGTGTCCACTGGTAGGCAAAATTACCTCCAGTTGAAAACCACGGGGGGATAATTACAGCTAAAGCACTTAACATGCAAGAATGTGTTCAATCTTCAAAGCAGCTGCATAGAGAAGATATTACCATTTTGCACATTTTACAGATAAAAATCCATGCATGGAGGGTTTAACTGACTTACACATCTCACATGAGTAGAAAGAAGATCTAGATATGTATCTAATCTAAAGTAAATGCTCTTACTCAACTTACTCTTTTAGTTCTATAATGTACCAGCACTCACATTTTCATTAAGCCTTAAAGCCCTTGGTGATCTTTAGAAGAAGGATCACCATTTTATCTCTGGTATAAAGTTTAAAAAGTAATTAAGATATTATATCTTCATACCATAGAATTTGACATGCCTGACAGTAAGATTCAATCTTACTTTGCAGTGCATCCTGTGTATGGCCTCTCCTTATTATCCTAAAACATACCTTATCTAGAAATTCTTCCCAAATCTCCTAATGTTTTCTTCACCTATAAAGTCTGCATTCTTTACCATTGATTATATGGATCTTCTCAATAACCTATATACCCAGATGCATATTCTACTACTCTTATATCCAGAGCATAAGTTAAGCACCAGCCATACAACTTCCCACTCTTTTGAGTAGTATCCCAAGTTGCACCAATTTATAACTTCCCCTGCTAGAATGCCTCTTTCGTCTCTTTGAGTGGAGATATATTCACCCTACAGACTTTGCTCTAATGCTGCCTACTTGTTAAGATTTGCGCATCTCCACTATTTAACTGCAAATTTAATCCCCTGGGCTCCCTTGGCATTTTTATAAACCTCTATTAGAACACTTGTTATATTGAACTGTAAATATTGGACTTTACACGTTTGGTTCCACCTGGAGATTATGAGCTAATTAAGGGCCACACTGCACCTATTCTTTATGTCCCCAGCATTGGGCAGAATGCCCAACTCATAACAGGAACTCAAAAATATATATGATTATCCAATTGCTATGCTGTACACCTGAAACTAATACAAAATAATATTGAATGTAAACTGTAATTGAAAAATAAAATTAGATCAATAAAATGAAGTCTTCATCAACTCAGAATAACCATCACAGAATAGTCGGAAGTGGTCATCATGACTCCAGCTACTAAAATATGTTTAAAGGGACTCCTGATCCATCACAACTTGTTCCCTTCCCATAACTGCCTGTTTGCCTCTGAACATTGCAAAATGTTCAAGATTCCCTGTTTAGCACTAGCCCATGGATAGAGTTTTACTCTGTATCCCATCTGGGTTAATAATGAAACAAAAAAAATGTGGGTGTTATTTGAGTTCAGAGTTCTTGTCTCCCGAAAACAAAGAATGAAGTCACAGACAAAAACAATTAGTGGAACCGAAATTTATGGGGAGAAGCCAGACCTGGAAAAGGAATAGCTGTGTTTTCAGGAGCAGCCCAGTGTCAAGAACTTCCTTTGCATGTTACAGTCAGGAGTAGTTCAGCATCCAAGCTAATTAAAGTTTGCTAGTCCATGTATGGAGCCCCACATGGCCATATGTGCTCCCCTACAACAGGCACATCAGGTATCCATTGTACTCTGGGCCAGGGGAGAGAGGAAGTGCACGCGCACTTTTTTGTATGTATGCTTGTTAGTTTCTGATTGGTCCTTTCAAAGAATTTTGCCTTAGACTACCCTGTGATTGGTTATCTGCAAACTGCCTGCCTTAGCAACATGCATACATTTTAAAGCTCATGTCTCCCACACATGCCCTTTCTTCCCCACCTAGTTGGGATGTCTTAGTAACTCTGCCTAGTTGGGTTCCTGGGTTTTATTTTCTCCTCCCATGGTTCTGCCCCTATCTACCTAGTTTCTTTCTATCTCCTCAAAAATATAATGAATAAATATTAAGGCTTTATCAATTTAATGATTCTAAATAATTTAAATTTCTATTGATTCTTAAATGTACTTATCACTATTATCTACCCAAATCTAGTAAATCATGTCTGCGCTACTCAGATTACTTGAATCATGTGTATACAGTCATTCATTAGAAGTCCAATGTATTTATATAAATTGATATTCTTTTCAAATAAGATATGAAAAATATTAGCTTGCTACCATGTCACTAAAACAAACAGAACTGATGATGCATGGGATAAAAATAAGACTTGGGCCCTAACTGGTTTGGCTCAGTGGATAGAGCGTTGGCCTGTGGACTGAAGGGTCCCAGGTTCGATTTCAGTCAAGGGCATGTACTTTGGTTGCAGGTACATCCCCAGTGAGTGGTGTGTAGGAGGCAGCTGATTGACATTTCTCTCTTATCAATGTTTCTAACTCTCTATCCCTCTCCCTTCCTCTCTGTAAAAAATCAATAAAATATATTTTTAAAAAATAATAAGACTTGGACTAGAAATCCAAAGACCAAATATTTGCACTGGTTCTCTGAGAAACTGTATGTGAGAGCACCTAGACAAGGTTCCAAATGTATCTGACACCTGTCCTTATCTATAAATTGGAAATAATATCCCTAAGCACTAAACACAGTGGTTTAGAGAATACAATGAAGAAGAAAGTGCTTAAAATATAAACAGCTACACCAACGTAAAGTACTTTCATTAAAAACATATCTTTTTTAAAAAGCACAACACCTCATACTCATGGCAATGTGTATGGTTTGTTCTTTTGTGTGCCCATTGCTAAAACAAGGGCTGGTATGTGATAAGTATCTGCATATTATCAGTTATGTCACCTTAAAGTGGTGACATTGAAGTTTAAAGAAACCAACAAATACATTACGCAAGGGAGGAGGTGCTAATTAGTTAAGCTAAAGAGAGGTTGTCTTTCAACTTTGGTTTTGGAAGTGCATTTCAGCAATCATTTCCATTTCAAAGTTACGGCTGTCCTTTTCAGGGGCATTTTGATGATTATATAGTTTAAAATGTCATTCAGTTGTGTTCAACTACTTGTCCTAGCTTTCTTTTCCCATCTGAGCATTACAGAGAGCTTTATTATGTTTTGGTTTGGTCAATTATCTGATAAACCAAAAGTGAAAAGAAGGGATTGATATCTAAACATGTGTAATCAGGAGAAGGTGCCTTATAGAAAGTTGGACGGCTTCCTGCAAAGATGGTGAATTATTATAATCCTAGAGCCTTCCCAAGGTCAGAGGTAGATTTTGGCAATCATGCACCATTCATTCATCACTCACTCATTCAACATATATTTATTGTGAATGTACTAAGTATACTACTAGCCCTTGAATTTGTCAACATTTTTGTATTTCACATAATTGAAATTTCATTAACTCTTTTCCCATAAACTCTGAGTTTCTGAAAACAAAAGTAATCTTAAAAAGTGAAAAGATTTTTCATAAAAATGGTATATATTTTACAGTTGTTAAAAAGAAAAAAACAATGTTTGCTTCATGGGGATAACTACTTTGTTGAAATAGTTTATATAAGTTTCTTAAAGATATTGAGATTATTCACTGTTTCCTCAATTATTTTTTAAATGAAAAAGTTACTACAGATTTGTATGCTCTTGATTAGGAGCACATTTCTCTCCCACATGACCAATGGGCACAAATGGACTTACACCATGCTCTAAGGAAAAGGGCACCTGCAGCCCAATATAGAAACCAGTTAGCAGGTGGCCCAACCCTTCCTTCCACTCCCACTCACAAAGCCCTATGCTGCTCTGGGCATTCCCAATGGCTCCAAGTATTGAAGGTATAAAAAATCCAGGCAGCCCAACTGTTGTGGCTCAATGGTTGAGCATTAACCCATGAACCAGGAGGTCATGCTTCGATTCCCAATTAGGGCACATGCCTGGGTTGCAGGTATGATCCCCCGTAAGGGGTATGAAGGAGGCAACCAATCAATTATTCTCTCTCATCATTGATGTTTCTATGTCTCTCCCTGTCTCCCTTCCTGTCTGGAATACATTAAAGTATATATTTTTTAAAAGCCAAGTATACATCAATTATTGTTTCTAAAATATAATCTCTGCAATATCCTTATAGTCTTTTGTCAGTTGACTCATTCAAAAAGAGATATTTGTTCATATTTTAGATACTTATGTAACCCTATGCATCTTGTAAAAATCTACACTAATAAAAGACAAAGATGCTAATTGACCGTACCTTTGCTATGCCCTAAGCCACGCCCACCAGCTAATCAGAGCAACTAAATGCAAATTAACCCAACCAAGATGGCGGCTGGCAGCCATGGAGCTGGAGCAAGCAGGAGGCTTGGTTGCCCTGGTGATGGAGGAAGCCAAGCTTCCTGCCAGCCCTGAACCCGCTGAGGCCTCTGCTCATGGCAACAAAGTTTCAATTATAGAAGCTAAATAAATCCCAGATACCTGCTTCCAGCCAGCCTCCACTGGGAGCTTGGGTGACTGGGGGTTGTGGCCAGCCTGCAAACAGCCATCAGCCCCTCACCCAGGCTGGCCACACCCTCATGGGGTGAGGGTCCCCGCTGGGGGGCTTAGCCAGCCTGAAAACGGCCCTCAGCCCCTCACCCAGACTGGCCAGGCACTCCTATATAATAAAAGGGTAATATGTAAATTGACCCTAACAGCAGAACGACTTGGAATGACTGGTCACTATGACACACACTGACCACCAGGGGGCAGATGCTCAATGCAGGAGCTGCCCCCTGGTGGTCAGTGCACTCCCATAGGGGGAGCTCTGCTCAGCCACAAGCCAGGCTGATGGCTGCCAGTACAGCGGTGGTTGTGGGAGCCTCTCCCACCTCCTCAGCAGTGCTAAGGATGTCCGAATGCAGCTTAGGTCTTCTCCCCGCTGGCAATGGACATCCCCCAAAGGCTCTCGGGCTGCCAGAGGGATGTCTGACTGCCAGCTTAGGCCCAATCCCCCGAGGAGCGGGCCTAAGCCAGCATGTGGTCAACCCCGGAGGGGTCCCAGACTGCCAGATGGCACAGGCTGAGCTGAGGGACCCCCCGAGTGCACAAATTTTTGTGCAATGAGCCTCTAGTCTATATATATAAAGAGGTAATATACAAATTAGCCAGTATGCCGTAACAGTCACGACTGTTCAGGAGGAGGCTGTGCACACAGGTGAGGCCCAGAGTGGAGACGGAGGCAGACAGGGGGGCCTGCCTGAGCCGCCGGGCCAGCTGGAGCAGGCCTGGAATAGAGTCAGACAAGAAGGCCTGCCAGCTGCAGCACACCAGCAGTCCTGCCTCTGCACGGGAGCTGTAGAGGAAACACCTTTTCTGACCGCTCATTGGCTAAGCTCCCAGTGAGCACTCTCAGTGTTCTTGGTAACTTGGGTAATAAGAATCCAAAGAGGTTATCTAGCATTTTTCCACCTCACTCCTGGAGGATAAAACAAAGGTTTGCTGCTGGAGGGGCTAAAAAATGTCATATCCTGCCCTAGCCAGTTTGGCTCAGTGGATAGAGCCTCAGACTACAGACTGCAGGGTTCGGTCCGATTCTGATCAAGGGCATGTACCTAGGTCAAAGGCTCCTCCCTGGCCGGGGCCCAGGTCAGGGTTCATGCAGTAGGCAACCAATTGAAGTGTCCCTCTCACATTGATGTTTCTCTCTGTCTTTCCCTCTCTCTTCCATGCTCTCTAAAAATCAATGGAAAAATATCCTCAGGTGAGGATAAAAAAAGAAAGAAAGAAAGAAATGTCATATCCTATGAAAGAGACATCTTGAAAATGCCTAAAGAAAGTTGTTATTTTTTCGTGGTGAAGGGACTGGAGTCTGTGTTGATGAAAACACCTTGGCGGCTGAGGCGGCCGGCAGTGGAAACAGCAGTGGAGTGATGGGGGTGGCACCTTCCCCTGATCAGCCCGGTCACCTCCTGCAGAGGAAGGCCAGACTGCGGCTTAGGATTGCTCCCCAAGGTGAGCGGGCCTAAGCCATCAGTAGGACATTCCCTGAGGGCTCCCGGACTGTGAGAGGGGGCAGGTTAGCGGAGGGACCACCCGCCCCCCAGTGCACAAATTTAGTGCACCAGGCCTCTACTATTTTATAAATATTTAGAATGATTGAGATTAGGCATAGTTGTCTATATTTATTACAAATGATTTCTTCTTACATGATGATATTCAGAAGATCCAATCTCAATTTATTAAACAGAAAATAATGAACACAGCATAAGTATACAGTTCTATAAATTTTCACAAAATGAACACACCAGTGTACTAGTAACTACTCCCCAGATGAGTTACCAGTCCCCTTAAATGTCCCAAGGGCCCCATCTACCCTGGTCATCATTTTCTTCCTTTTACCAAAGATAATGTCTTCTATCACCATAGATTGGATTTACCTAGATCTGGACTTTTATTAATGAAATCATACAGTACATATTTTATTATATTTGGTTTAATTGTTCAACATTATGTTTGTGAAATTGACCCATGTTACTACAAGAAGCAATAGTTCATTTATTTCCATTGCTATGTGTAGTATTCCATTAAACCAGCAGTTCTCAACCTGTGGGTTGCAACCCCTTTGGCGGTTGAACAACCCTTTCACAGGGGTCTCCTAAGACCATCCTGCATATCAGATATTTACATTACGGTTCATAACAGTAGCAACATTACAGTTATGAAGTAGCAACGAAAATAATTTTATGGTTGGGTCACAACATGAGGAACTGTATTTAAAGGGCCAGAAGGTGGAGAACCTACTGCATTAAACCATTATTTGTATCCATTTGGGTTGTTTCCAGGTGTTGTCTATGATGAACAACACTGCTATGAACATATTTTCTATCATGTTTCAGTGCACATACTTACAAATATCTCTCAGAGAATGTACTCAAGTACAGAATTGAGAGGTGATAAGATATGATATGCTCAACTCAAGCACATACTGACAGTTTTCCAAAGTGCTTATAAAATATAAGCTCCCTCCAGCAGTTTATAAGACTTCCAGCTGTTCCACAGACTTCCACTTGCTCCACTTGTTATTGTGTATAAGTTATTGTGTATAAATTACCCATTCTAGTGGCAGCGTACTCATATCACATTGTGGTTTTAATTTGCATTTCAAGAATGAACGATGAGGCTAAGAATATTTTTATATCTTATTGTGTATTTGAAAATCTTCTTTTGTGAAATGCTTATTCAAATACTATCCCTGTGTTTTCTATTGAGTTGTAGCTGTCACTTTCTCTTGTATGCATTTTATCAGTGGTTCTTGGTTGTGGGGGATTTTATCCCTTCGGGGACATTTGGTAATGCCTAGAGACATTTTTGTTTGCCATTGGATAACACAATGGTAGAGAACAGGGATTCTGCTAAACACCCTACAACAAAAAGAGAGCCCTCCAATTACAAGGAATATCCGGGCCAAAATGTTATTTCTAAAATTGAGGAATCCTATATATAAAAGTCTAATAAGCAAATTGTCCTCTTGGGAGTTCTACCAGGAGACCAGGAGTTCAATCGCTCACTATGATATGCACTGACCACTTGGGGGCAGCGCAGAATGAAGGAAGGCCCCGGCCAGCAGCTGGCAGCTGGGGAAGGGAGGCCCCAGCCAGCAGCTGGAAGGCTCTGATTGGCCCTGATCACCAGCCAGGCCTAGGGGCCCTACCCGTGCACGAATTTTTGTGCACTGAGCCTGTAGTATATATTATATTATCTACACTAATAAAAGAGAAACATGGTAATTAGCGTACGACCACTACCCTTTTCATTGGCTAATCAGTGAGTATATGCAAATTAACTGTCAGCCAAGATGGCGGCTGGCAGCCATGCACTGAAGAGAGCAGGGAGGCTTCCTTGCTCCAGTGATTGCAGACTCCAACGTTCCCCGCCTAACTTGCCGGCCTCTCAGCTGCAACTCTAAGCAACTATGTACTATGTTGCAAATAAAAAGCTAAACAAAACCCCAGAAACTGGCTTTCATTCAGCAGGGCTTTAGCAACATTGTATCGATGTTTTCAGCAGCGAGGCCTCAAAGCTAAAGCTGGCCCAGAATAAAAAAAAAAAAAGAAAATAAGGAGCGGTTGGAAGCTTCAGTCACCCGCTTCCGGAAAACAGCCCTCAGCCCCTCACCCAGGCTGGCCAGGCACCCCAGTGAGGACCCCCACCCTGATCCAGGACACCCTTCAGGGCAAACCAGCCAGCCCCCACCCATGCACCAGGCCTCTATCCTATATAGTAAAAGGGTAATATGCCTCCCGGCACCGGGATCAGCGTGACAGGGGGCAGCGCCCAAACCCCCTGATCGCCCTGTGGCTCTGTGTGTGACAGGGGATGGGGCCACAACCTCCCTATCTGCCCTGCTCTGTGCCTGATAGGGGGGAGCTCCCCAATCCCCTGATTGCCCTGCGGCTCTGTGTTTGACAGGGTGCAGCGCACCAACCCCCTGATTGGCCCTGCTCTGTGTGTGACAGGGTAGAGCCATAACCTCTCCATCGGCCCTGCCCCGAGTGTGACAGTGGCAGCGCCCCAACCCCCTGATCCACCCTGCTCTGTGTGTGACAGGGTACAGAGCCCCAACACCCCTGATGGGCCCTGCTCTGTGCGTGACAGGGGGCAGCGCCTAACCTCTGATCGGCCTGCT